>NC_143256.1:126693518-127004882 GCF_984573655.1 Nuphar pumila
AATAAAGATTCTTTATTTTTATGTGCCTTTGTGCATTTGTGTTTCTCTATTGTACCTTTGTGTATATTTGTTCTAAAGTATTCTTGTGCCTTTGTGCACATACCCCCTTGCACTTTATCTCTTTTTGAGATATTTTTACAATATATACCCTCTTGCACCCTCGCACCCAAGTTTTTTTAAAGTGCCGCATCGCCGCACCCGCACCTATGTGACAGCTAGCCAGCATTACCAACACACAAATCTTCAACCAACCTTCAAAGCTCCATCAATTCTGATGGGTCTCATCAATGTGCATTGTTCAATGAGACAATCAAATAGGCTAATGAGTTTAGCGTAATTTGGCTCTTCATCAAACTTCATACTAGTTACAATATCAAGAAACTGCTTAAATGGGAGTGGGCAAAAACAACAAAGCATTTCTGTAGAAGTTGCCATCTTCTTTTTGCAGACAAGAAATGACTTGTTGTCTCCCTGCAGCAACATAATAAAACATCAGTATCTAAGCAAAAAGCCTGAATAACAAAATTTAAAAAATAAACTATCACCATAACGAAATACCTGATACCCTTGCCAAGGCAGTCTTCCTTTCACAAGAAATATCAGAGTGTAGGCCAATGACTCCAGATCATCCCTTCTACTTCCTGTCCTGCCTAGATGTGCATGGACACTTGCATACCGAATTGTTCCCCTGAAAAAGCAGGAAAAATCAGAAGTGTGACATGCACAGAAGGCTAAAAGTAATCACGATGAAGATATTGCAGTTCCCAAACCTGAACACATCAGGCCTTTGATCGTAGTCAACATGATTACCACTTGATGCATTCTTCCATCTAGATGCTGAAAAGAGCACATATCATTTGCACTAGAAACATCAATGAGAGAGACTGGAATTTAACCATAATACAAACAGTCAATCAGTCTGAAACTATTACACTTCCTTCCAGTTAAATATGGACCTAATCAATTGAAATGAAAACATCCCTTGCAGTGTTTCTCTCTTTGAATGCATAGTGTGAACAAAAGTTGCCAAAGAGGGAAGTGGAATCAAGTGATGCGGGAAGTGGAAGTGAGAAACGAGGAGTTCAAAAGTACATAGAAAGCAGGAAACGAGAAGTTAATAGGAAGCATTTGAGAAGTAAAAAACTTTTTTAAAAATTGCATACCATTTTAAGAAATTATAAAAAATATATTGTTATTTAACGTTTATTCTTCAATCTAATGAAAATAGGTCAACTATGGCAGTGTTATTATAGGAATCACAACTTATTAATTATGTAAAGTGAAGATTCAATTCTCATACTGAAAAAATGTTGTCCTTGGATATGTGCCTCGTATAATAAGGGAATCGAGTTTCAGGAATGCTCAGTTTCCAGCTTCTTAAGTGGCTTCATAGGAAGCGAACTTCCCAACATAGAAGCTTCCAGTGACCATGGTGTGAACTAAGGTGAAACGATAAACCAAAACTTACCCAAACCAAGATCAATAAGATATAGTTTCTTCTCATTTGGTGTTCCAGGTTGACCAAGGAGGAAGTTCTCTGGTTTAACATCTCCATGCACAAAACTGAAGCAATAATAGATACTTTTCAAGTCAGTGACAATGTCGTAAAGATTGAATACACCATATACCTAAACATCATCAAGGTTCAATTGACAGAAAGTTTATAGAATCAATACCCTCTTAGATGAAGCTTCTCAAGAATTGATATTGCCTCCACAGCAATGCAAGCAACCATATTTGCAGACATCCTGATTGAAGTAAGTGAATTTTAGAAACAGAAAATAACAAACAAATAGCAGAAGAAGACAAAGAAGAGTATCCACCATACGTCTGGCCTATGTTGTTCCAAAGGTCCCATAGACTTGGTCCAAGCATGTCCATGACCTGAAAATTAATGTTTTGGCTTCATTCAGCAACCGTAAACAAGGCATATCATATCTATTGAAAACCAAAACTCACCATGATGTAATAGTCTCCGTGTCTGCCCTTATGATGAACCAAAGGCAGTCCATAGCAGCCATTGAGAGTGCTTGGAGATGACAAGCCAGACATTAAAAACATTAGAATTCCAAACCAAACAAATAACATGTTTCCTAATTCCAATTATATAGATGCAGGCATCAATTGCAGTATCCTTACTTGTAAACTTGCCACTCATAAGGAGGGCCAAAATTACAACCTTTATTGCTGCGATGCTCAAATTTCAAGGCCACCTATCACATAAATAGGCAATATATAGTCATTTTTTATCTTCACATAAATACCAGATATCAAACATTACCTCCACTGCATCAGGTCCAACACGCTCTGAACCACCATTTAGCCGCCTACCAACGAAGACCTGGCCAAAACCGCCTTTTCCTAGCTTCCTCTCTATCTTGTAAATAGGGGAGTTGCCAATTTGAACCTGGATATCAGAGAGAAGGACAACAAGGTTCAAAGAGGTAAACAATAAAGATATGATGCTGCTATCCAATAGCCAGTTGGAAAAGATCAAAATCATGGATTGAAAATTATTATTATTATCATTATTATTATTAGTAGTAGTAGTAGTAGTAGATTGTCTAACAGATTTCCAATTAATTTGGCCTGGGTTAACTCATCCCTTATATAGAAATGATAGTGCTCTTGGTCAAGAGCAGAAGCAACCAGTATTTGTCAGTCACCATTGGCATTCTCCTCAGAAATTGCTTCCCAGATAGTTTTCCGATCTGAACTCTTGCTCTGTCGGAAGAAATATAGTATCTTATCAAGAGGCAATACTCCCAACTCCAAGATTTGTATCATGATTGATGAAGAAATAAAGGAACTATCTGAAATATAGGAAGGTTCAAAACTGTATTTGTTACCTTCACAAAAGGAGGAGACGACAGTTCGGAGTTTTGTCAAAACTAATGTTCTACTTGTCAGGAAGTTTTTTTTTTCAGATAATCCCAGAGAAACCCTTCTCTACCCCCCCCCCCCCCACACACACACACTCACACACACACACACACACCACCACCACCACCACCCAAATCACTGACCACACATTGGCTGGCCTCCAGTTGGTAAGACCCTTGAGGTTCTCCCACCCACCGGGGAGTACACCCAGCTTTGACCTTGCAGCAAGGGACGCCACACATGGGTTTCACACTTGTGACGTCCCGTCAACTTGGTGACATTCACAAGTTGCCCCTATCAGATGAGTGGAGCCCTTGTAGGCTGTCAGGAATGTATTTAATAATACCTTACGGTAGCAATAAAAGGTCTCTTTAGCCATATCTACAGCCAAAAAAGTAATAAATATGTCAGATCTTCCTCCTAATCAAAAACATGAAATGGAATATATTTTATTGGCACACAACTAAGTATATATACATGCTCATGCCCAAACAATTCCACGTACATATATTTGCACATGTGCACATCCAATTCATCTAAAACCATATGGAATCCAAAGTTAACCATCAATGTATAGAAATGCAAGCTGGGATCAATCACTAATTCTATCCTATTCTAGATGGCTTTCTAAAAACCAAGGAACCATGAATCCCAGAAACCATATAACCAGGTTTCAAACTTCTAACTGCCTCTGCACGGTTATTCAGGTAGTTGTTCAATACTTGGAGAATGACTAAAATTGGTCTACAAAGACAAATTATACATCAATTTCATTAACAAGAAAGGAATTCCAGTCAGAATAACAATTGTTCAACCATGGCTCAATCACATAAAAGGCCACAGAGAGACAGGCAAGGAGGAAAAGACAGAATTGGAAAATCTATCTAAGGCCCACAAAATAAAGCATCCACTTACGCTTGACATATCAAAGAACACGGTAGAAATGAGAAGATATCTTTCAAATATGATGGAAGAATAAAGTTTTCTCTGGTTCACATAAGCATCAGAATTGCTCCACTAGGATGTGGCACAGTACTTATCCCGCTTCCGCGGACCAAATAAACTTAAAATCAAGCATCGTTTATGGAAAACTCATGGCATTACTGATCATACTAAACATGGATAATTCAAATACCAAGATTCTATGTGGCCACATCAAAATTCAATGCAAGTTACCATTTCGGGAATCGGAGCTGTGCTCCCTTCTTCTTCAGCAGCCCCTGCCAATTTATCACCACTTGCTATCTCGATTGGCATGTTTTTATCAGCACCCTCTTGAAAAGCAGGAGCAGCCTGTTTGAAACCCAGGTCTGCTGCACCCCTTAGAGCAACAGGAGTATAATCACAAGGGTGCTCCGGATCAATCTCTATCAATACGATTCCCGGACCTTTACCACCACCAGAGGGCCTACTGTTCACCATTTGCTGGTTCATGTCAGCTGCAGCATTGCAGAGCTTCCCCCTCCCTGCACCACCTTTGGCAGCTCTAGTCATCGGAACAGGTATTGCAGCATTAGGGTCTGTCAAATCAATAGGTGGAGAAGCTGCGTGAAGTTCATCCAACCTCCTTGATCTCAGTCGAGGTTGCCGGGCTCGAGGGCGGGGCTCTAGCATCCTTTCCCCATGTAATTCAAACTCACAATGATATCTCACCTCTCCCTCTCACACCATCAATACTCTGATGGGCTAGGCACATCATGAAACCCTTCCCACACTGATCCACCAGTAAAGGAAGAAGATAGTATTTCAGTATTTTTGTTGGTCGATCTCCAATGTTGCTATAAATTAAACAGTTTATCCAATGCATACAGATGACCAATAAAATCTAAAGTAACTAATTTTACTTTGTAATCTCATCATTCTTGAAGGAATTTTTATGCAATCATTCAGACTAAGCCGATTAAGATCGATGATATTATACCTTGCAGAATGGACGATCATCATCAAATTACACTTTTTTTACCTAATAAAGAAAACAATGAGAATGAGATTTAAAAGAAAATCTTAAAAAAAAAAACTTCAATTTCTGAAACCACATAAAAAGAGAGGAAAAGAGCCCGATAATCAAACAAATTCCACAAGTATTAAAAAAAGGAACAATTCAATAAAAAAAAGATCAGATCAACAATCAAGATACAAACTCCACAAAATAACCACAATCAGAGTTCAAAAAAAAATTAAAAACAGAATCAGCAGGACCTGAATACGACCAACTAAATGAAAAAGCAATCAAAGACAGTCAAATCCCCAAAAATCCACGCCACACACTACCAGAAACGATAAAAACCAGTATTTGAGTCTCCAAGAACCAATCGATGATCGATCATCAATCTTCAACTCAAAATTCAACGAAAAACCCTAAAAATGTCTCATTACGGACAAACAGACAAACCAAAAGCAAAAAAAAAAAATCCTCACGATGATCGGACGATCAGAACGAAAAACTCACCGTCTCACACATCCAGACGACGATCGGATTCATCAGGAGAGCGACTTTTTCCACCGACATTGCACGATTTACTAAGATGAATAAAAAAAGTATTTCTTCTTTCCTCTTCTGATTGAGCAAGGTGGAGGAGAAGGATGATTTAGGTTGTAAAGGAAATAATGCATAGGTGATGAATAATCAAAAAATACAAATAAAGAAAAAATAGGTGAGAAGAGAAAGAGAGCATGGAGATGTAATCCGCAAGAGAAGGGTGTGTGCTGTAGCAGAAAGACTCTCTCATATGCAAATGTAAGTGTACAATTACCATCGCATACATTACTATTTTAGTTAATTACCAATCCAGCCTTTGGTTTTTGAAAGATTTGCTTTGGACCTCACCGTATCAAAACATCGGCAACACTTTGAAATTATCAAGAAAAACTGGGACATTTTAGTCACCGTAAAAATGGGCAAAATATCATGAAAATTTCGAGGTATTGCAATATTCTCACCTATCCAAAGCACGATATTTATGTTTATATCGGCATATTATTATTATTACGATCAAAACTATTTTTTTGTAATTTTATATTTCTAATTTATTTATTTATTGTTAAATTTTTTTCGACAATAAGTTTTTCCATTCACGTTCTTTGTTAAAATCACGAGTTCCAAACGGATCGGTATGAGCCGGATTGAATTTGGTTTAAAATGCATACACTATATCCAAGTCCAGGATTGGATTTGGATGATATCCGATTAGGTGTGAATATGATGAAATCCAGATCCTCCAAAATATATATGATAATGTTGAATCCAGTAAAAATGACTTGATTGCATGTAAAAAATACAATTAGGTTGGATTTGATCGGAATTGGAACATCAAATTAAGACCTTGACGTAAATAGACCAGACTATTTTGGTCTGGATCTGAACTGGATATGGATACACTGGATTGGATAAATGGTCAAAACCGGGTTCGATCCAGGCTGGATATCTCACAGATTTGCACCGCTCGTAACAAGGGAACATTATCACATATAACAGATGGGTGAAACCACACCACCTAAGTAGAGATGCGAATGGGTTGGATCCAGAATGGAGGTTTTGCAATTTTTGGCTTTATGGATCTGACACGTTTGCATCCCTACATCCAAGTCCATATGTAACCCTTACATTTAGAAAATAAATAATTATTCAAACTTGAATGTAAATGTAAGGGTTATATAAGTCAAGACTTTGGATATGATACATGTGGATCCAAGTCTCATTCCAATGTGGTGCACTGTACCTTAACCAGGCCCACCTTGGAGGGGGATGGATCTTGATGGTTACATTTGATCGTAGGTCCACGTGATTTGTCTATGGGGAGTAGGTGATATCTGAAGCCAAAAGGACGGGTACAGTCAAAATTTCAAGTAGGAGTGGAAATGGATCTGATATGGACTAGATCTTGACGGATATAAATCCAAATCTAAAATCTATGAAATAGATCTTCCAGATATAAATCCTAATAAGATCTGATGAAGTAGAGTTGAATTGGGACCTCAGTTCTAAACGTTCTAGTTGGATGAATCTGAATCCAATCTGATTACACGTTCAGATCCTATTTTGAGATCTATATTGGAGATTCCAGGGGCCATATTCGGATCAGAGGTTCAAATGAACCCAATCCGCTTGCACCTCTAGTTATGTGAACTTTACAAAAAATGGATTGGATCAAGGTCGGCCCGAACCAAAGTAAAGCCCTAGGACCTTTAACCAGAAGCAAGATTCATCCACTCTTTACTTGCAAGGGTTGCAGGGTGGCTGGTTATTACAAGCATGGATCCTGAGCCAGGTCCAAAAAAAAGGCTAGGCCATAGGTCCAACCAGGCGTAGATCCAAAGTGGAGTCATAGTTAGCGCTGTGAATGTGCTGGATCCACTCTGGGCTTTGGTATGGCCCTCTCAGGTTCGGGCCTTAAGCACACCTTGTCGGGTATGACCCAGGTCTTGTCAGGTGTAACATTACTGGATCCCTTTCCAAGCAGGTAAGTTCTGACTGGTACTAACCAAACCACACTCTATTTGGTAAAATTGTCATTTATGAAATAGAAAAAGGGTAAAGGGTAGCTGGATTGGGATCTAAGCTACAATCCAAATCAGGTAAATTTGTTGGTCCCTACTGACTCGACCCAATGAATTTACCTGGCATGCTTGAGTAAGGTTGTAATCTGTTTCCCATTGGGTTGGAATCGGGTCAGGTTGGGTAAAACCAGACTGGTTGAAAACATATCCAAGGTGCAAAATGATAAAAGTAAATCACGGGTTTTCTAAAGAAATACACCTGAGATTGGACCCGAACTGCAACCTATTCGCAATAACACCTATGGGATTTATTCGGATCAGCACAGGTGAGTCTGGGCATGTCTGGTTGGGTCCAGTTCTCAACATGGGCCGAGTCAAGTCAACCTATAAAGCTGTGGGTCTGCTCAGGCATTTTGCGAGCCAATTTGGAGCTACTGGATCGGGCTTGCAGAAAACCCATTTTGGCAAAACCTTGCACGCTAATGAAGTTAATTTTAAGATCCATACCAGACAGACCGGCCCAACAGATCTAATGGACTCATTTTGGAGTTGGTTCAAACCCAATATTTTGGCCCAATTTCCCCATGCTGCTAGACCTAACCTTCATGTCTGTTTAGTGAATGGGATGCTGTTCGTGAAACACCTACGTCAATTTATAAATCTTCCATATCCATCTAGAAGAATCCATATCTAACCCATTCATATTTTGTGATATAATACAATATTAGATAGTAAGAGTTGGGTATGGATTCCGTTCAGATTTGAATTGCTCTTATGAGAACCATATCCGTTTTCTTACAAAACCAATTATAACATTGCAAATCAAAGCCACTTTTTTTTTATATTTACACAGAGAAACCACTCCCAGGATCAGAGACCTAGCTGCGCTGGCTTCGGTCACTGGCAGCATAAAACTCCATGAACTTATCCCTTGCCCCACCCTTAAGTTTTCCCAACTTTCAGAAACCTTCCAATCTTTTGCCACCTTTAAACAAACACCACCATTTTTCTAACACCCTTGGTTTAATCATGTATTAATGGTTGATTATAAAGTCAAAAGTACACTCAATGTTGTCCCAAGACATGCAAATGGATGGGATCAAGATCAGCTAAATATATAGGAAAGTAGGATCCGAATTGGGTTTAAACAACCAAAAAATCATAAAAGTGGCATACTGGATCTAGTCCGTAGGCGTCTGCCTGTCCCATATTTTAGATGGGCCAGCCTGGCCCCGTGAGACAATTTGATGAGCCAACGGGTCGTTGACCGGGTTGAACATTGCTGGATAATGAGTTGAAAGGTTGGAACTAGTAAGCCAGTAAGTTGCTCAGAATTGGGTTGGAACCAAAAATCATAAAAGCGGCATACTGGATCTGGTCCGTTTGCGTCTACTTGTCCCATATTTTAGATGGGACAGCCTGGCCCGGTGAGTCAATTTGATGGGCCAACAGGCCATTGACCGGGCTGAACATTGTTGGATAATGAGTTGAAAGGTTGGAACTAGTAAACCGGTAAGTTGCTCAATAATGCATTTCTATTTGCCATCAACCACTTGGTAGACGAACAAACTTTTCAACAGAAAGGAGGATGTTTTAGCAATTAATAATGCTACAAATAATTGTTACAAAAGAATCATTATATAATAAAGTAGAAACAGGGAGCAAAGAAGCTGAAGCATTAATTTAGGATCACTTGGACAGCCACAAACAGGAATCTGCAGGCAGTGATAAAAAGAAAATGGTGTATGAACCTCTTTGGGCTTTCTAGTCCAAGCCCTCGCTCTCTTCTTAAATCAATCCACAGACATGATGCTTTGGATGACTCGCCTGAAATCGGTTTGCTCATTGTTGACGAGCTTCGCATTGCGAGAGTTTTGCAAACTTGTGATGGAAACTCTGCTGGAATATCATGTTGGTGTGAAGAGTTTTCATTTCTTGCCAAATATGCCAAAGAGTGACTTAATGGCCTTGATTGCACTCTCATTGATGAAGGATTCATCAAACTTTTCCATTAGCTGTTCAAACTCTTCTGAACCTCTTAAATTTGCAAGATCAGGGTCTGAACGGATGGTCTGTAAAAGAACAAAAACTGACAAGGTTAGGGATGAAGGTGATGGCCATGTTATCTTGGAGGTTTACTTCATACATCAGCAATAATTAACAGCATTAGCTTAAGATTAATATTCAGATTCTAACCAACAGTTGGCCTTTCATGCAACAAATTTGGCTCTATATTTAGCCTAAAACCAAATATATTGTCATGCTTAAATTTAATTGGTATCAAATAAGGGAATACATATAATTTACTGCATACCATTAACAACCAAGATTGATTGCAAGTGATTAATTTTGTACCTTGAAATCTTCATAGCCTGCCCGCATGGCATCCTCAAGTGCAGATAGACCAGCTTGCACCTGTAGAAGATTACAAAGAAAGTACCATTTGTTATGAATGATGGACTTCTCATGATAAATACAATCTACTTGGAACATCTTTTCATACTTCATATAGAATCATGCTAGAATGTTTCTATTACACACATTTCATTTATGTAACCAGAGTAGCACCTTGATACAACTCTCTCATGGGTTCCCTCTTGTGCGCTTGTGCTTGTATCATTGAAATTTTAACCTTCTCACGCACCTTTGGATTCAGCAGGGCATTGAAGAACCAGATAGGAACCAAACATGACTATCAGATTCTATCCTACAGCTTCAAGACCATATTGACCTAATGGTGACAGCAGCATTTGAAATAGAAAACCAGACCAACCAAAACGTATAGATGACACAGTTAGTCAGAATCAGCTGCATGGGCTGATTCCTATAGGCTATAGCTTGACCCGGAACAAGTACCCCTGATTGGAATAAGGTGGTGCAAACATATGTTATGATTCCTTATTCAGGATTATGTTGCTTTCAGCTATGTCACATGGATACTCCATTTTTACTTCAGTACCATAACGACTTGTGTATTGGTTGTATCGAAAAATTTCATAAAAAGCCTAATCTACAGCCACATCCATGTAATATAGGCTTTCAGATGTACAAATATTCAACCATTGAATATTTCACTATTTCATTCTGTTGTGCTCTACTAAGTGATCTTTATGCAGCATACAGGATACTGTTACTATAACAACCCATATTTTGAAAAAGAACAAGATTAAGCTGATGCAAGCATAGGCCCCGGGGGTAGGGGTCCTAGCCTCGGAGTTTTACGCTGCCGACATGACGACCGTAGGTATGGCAGGTTGAGCCAGCACGACCAGGTCTTCGTGCCAGGTGTGGTTTCTTCGGGTTATAAATCCAAAAAAAAAAAAAGCTGATGCAGGCAAGCTGTTCAGGGTTATGAAGTGGCTAGCAAAATGGGGAGACAAAAAGAAAAAGAAAAAGAAACTGCACAATCCTATCAAAAGAATATTCCTCATACAATGGAAGCAATTTCACATTTCTTTTTGAACATACCTGATTAAGTTTAGAATAACAGCAGGCAACATTGTAACTTGCTATAGAAGATTCATTGGCTTCAGGTTTGGACCCCAAAACAGACTCAAACTTTTCCAATGCTGCTTCATATTTCCCATCCCTGTTTTAAATAATTCATGTTCATTAATAGAACTTCTGAGATTCATAAATTTCAATCTCATACATTAATGTTAGCACGAAAATGAACTCCATCAAGGCTGTCATTTTGAAAATTCAGAAAATTATGTTGCCTTCTTGCTCCAATACTGAACCAAACAACAAGAATTTGATAATAAATATTTCATGCATAAATGCAGCGGTGAAGCTTTTCATTGCATGATATCAGTGTGGAACCCAAGGCCCTCAAACAGCTTGTAGCACAAACAGTGCAGCCAAAGCTGAGTCCTCATTGGGCCTGGGCAAGCTTCTGATGACTCTGACCAGCCTGGTCCACTGAAGCATCAGTTGTGCCCACCACTGAAACCAAACTAAATTAGTTACAACTGCCAACCCATTAGTTATAAAGCAGACATGTAACAAAAACTAAAATGCTTCCACTTGTTATGAAAATCATTCCTGTAGTGAAGACACAGTGAAAACACAAATTTGCATTAATCAGTCATTTATCTAAGCCTTAATTTTAAAGGATCTGCAGACACTAGAATCAGAGAAGAGTTACCTGCAGGTCCAGTCTGAAACTTCTGAATGGATTGCAGAGTAGATTCTATAAGTCAGGCATGCCTTGAAGAGAGAGGGTCCTTACCACATGTCTTGGTTTATTAGATGTATTACCGAATGCATAACCATAGAAGAAACCAATTAAACAAGCAATGGTGCATCTAGAAGCCTATACTTCATGCATATGCTGCATAATTCAGTGATCTTTTACTAACATACAAGCTTCCTAACTATCATACCGCCTTAAAAATAAATGGAGAAACCTTTAGTTAAAACATACACTCTCCACGTGTGTATGCAGGATTGTAAAGCTAAAGTTTAGATAAATAGCTAAATTTTGGAACTGAAAGTAAAACTGTAAAAAGCTACAAGTACAACTATAGTTACAGACGAGCAACTATAAGGCAAGAACACAGGTCAGGATTTACTTGTAAAGTTTTAGACCCTCTCGAAGTTCCCTTTCTCTGCGCTCATTTTGCTCCATCCTCTTTAGGTAGTTTTGCATCTGCAAAATTATTCAAGATTCACAAATTGAATGAGTAAATACTGGACAATGGAAATTACACAGAATACCTTTAAAAAAAAGAAGAAAAACAATCTATATACATATACACACATACAAGAAAAATAAAAATATGCCGCATGAGGCAAAAGCTTATAGATATTAGCTAGAAAGGGGAGAAAAAACAAGTGGTGCTTTGTCCTTTTTTTGGGATAGGCAAGCTGGGAGATACCCCCCATGGTCTTCAAACCCAAGACACAAAGAGGCTAATGTACTAAAAATAGAAAAAGATACGATAGAAACTTGAAACTGCAGAATCGCACCAAAATAAGTGATTAAAAGGAGATGAATAGACAATAGAAAGGAAACTGAAAGTTCGCCATACCACCTACTTGGATTTCCCTAACCCTGTCGCTGATAACACCTGAGTTTCTTTCGGCTCTGATGATCTCTTTCTCCGTAAGCTCAGCAAATTCAACCTTCCCTAGGAACATGTAAGCACAATGAAAATGATAAGTGCAAATCACAAAAATCATGAAGTACATAGATTTTTTACACATCATGCGCATGGAATTTTGGTTTAGGAAGAGGGAGTCTCACCTAGTAACATTTAAAAGTGGGGTTAATACGAGTCAGATAGATTTTTTCCTACTTAGAAAGAGAGATAGGGGTTGTTGCATCGATTGTAAGGTTATACCAGGAGAAAGTGTAGCTACACAACATAGAGTCTTAATTTTAGATCTTAGAATTAGACAATGCCGCAAAAGGGATAGACATAGGATAGATCCTAGAATTAAGTGGTGGGCACTGAAAGGAGCTAAACAAGGAATGTTTGTAGAGCAGGTAGTTAAGGAAGTTGATTGGTGTCTCGAGGAGGATTCAGAATCAATGTGGAATAAGATAGCGGGTGGTATGAGAAAAGTAGCTAAGGAGGTATTGGGTGAGTCTAAAGGCGGTGCACCACTAGGTAAGGATACATCATGGTGGAACGAGGATGTCAAATTAGCTATTAAGGTTAAAAGAGAGTGTTATAGAAATCTAAGTAAGAGTCGTGATAATGAGAATTTGGAGAAGTATATGATAGCAAAGAAGGAAGCTAAAAAAGTTGTTCGAAACGCGAGGGCTAAGGTATATAAGGAGGTTTATGACAAGTTGGATACCAAAGAAGGCGAGAAGGATATTTATAGGCTTGCAAAGATGAGAGATAGGAAATCGAAGGATTTGGGTATGGTTAGATGTATCAAAGATGAAACGCAAAGGGTTTTAGTCAAAGATGAGGAGATTAAGGAGAGATGGAAAGATTATTTTGATAAGCTATTTAATGATAGTCATGCTCAAGATCTTGGAGACTTCTCCATTCCTTTTCATGAGATAAATCGTGACTTCATGCGCAAGATTCAAAAGAAAGAAATTGCAGAGGCTTTGAAGAAAATGAAATCAAGAAGGGCAGTTGGCCCAGATGGTATACCTATCGAGGCTTGGAAATGCTTGGGAGAGAAAGGTTTAGAATGGTTGACAAATCTTTTTAACTTGATTTGGCGAACAAATAAGATGCCTAATGAGTGGAGGAAGAGTACTTTGGTGCCTTTATATAAGAATAAGGGTGATATACAAGATTGCACAAACTATCGTGGTATAAAACTCATGAGTCATACTATGAAACTTTGGGAGAGGGTGATTGAGTCTAGGTTGAGGAAGGTTGTCATGATATCGGAGAATCAATTTGGTTTTATGCCTGGAAGATCAACTATGGAAGCTATACATCTTCTTAGACAACTTATTGAAAGATATAGAGAGAGGAACAAAGATTTGCATATGGTTTTTATTGATTTAGAGAAGGCATACGATAGAGTACCTAGGGACGTTCTCTGGTGGACAATGATGAAGAAAGGTGTTTCTCTCAAGTACATTAGTATAATTAAAGATATGTATGAAGGAGTAGTAACCAATGTCCGCACTTGTGGAGGGGTGACAACCAATTTTCCGATAACGGTTGGGTTACATCAAGGATCTGCTTTAAGCCCTTTCCTATTTGCGATAGTGATGGATGAGCTTACGAGATCAATTCAAGAAAATGTACCGTGGTGTATGTTGTTTGCTGATGATATTGTTTTGATTGATGAGTCTAGAGCTGGGGTTAATGCTAAGTTAGAATTATGGAGACAGACATTGGAAGCTAGAGGTTTTAAGTTGAGTAAGAGTAAGACTGAATATATGGAATGTCGGTTTAGTAAGCAATGAAGTAGTGATGGGAGTGTAGTGAAGCTTGGTGAGCAAGATATACCGGTGAATGATTATTTCAAATATTTGGGATCCATCATTCAAAAGTATGGAGAAATTGATGGAGATGTAAATCATAGGATAAAGGTTGGGTGGATGAAATGGAAAAGTGCTACTGGAGTGCTGTGCGATCGTAGAATGCCATCGCGGTTGAAGGGAAAGTTTTATAGGACGACTATTAGACCCGCTTTACTATATGGTACGGAATGTTGGGCTGCCAAGAGACATCATATTCAAAAAATGAGTGTAGCTGAGATGCAGATGCTTAGATGGATGTGTGGAAATACAATAAAAGATAAGATTCGGAACGAAGAGATACGTAAGAAGGTAGGTGTTGCACCCATTGAAAATAAGATGCGAGAGAATCGTTTACGGTGGTTTGGACATATTCGGCGAAGGCCTAATGATGCTCCAGTTAGAAGGTTGGAGAAATGGGAAAATATATTAGTTAAAAGAGGTCGGGGTAGGCCTAGGAAGACTTGGATGGAGATGATAGGAAAGGATATGAATGCTTTGAACCTCACCGAGGACATGGCGTTGGATAGAAATGATTGGAGGAAAAGGATTCATGTGGAAGACCCAAAATGAATTTCTTTTTTGGTTCATATCGCTGACCCCAATTGTTTTGGGATGAAGGCGTAGTTGTTGTTGTTGTTGTATGCGCATGGAATTTTGGCAGAAAAAATAACCAATAAAACAGACATATGAGAGAGTGATTCTGAATCTGAACCTTAAATATGATTTTTCACATCAAGAATTAGTGAATAAAGATTTTTAAGGACACTAATTTCTTTTAAGGATGGTACCAAGTTGAGAAAACAAATAAACAGATATCAACGAAAAAAAAGGGCTGCAAGCCTTACATAGCAAAAATCAGAAATTAGTGAATAAGATTTTTATGGGCATTGGAAAGATTTTAAGGGAGATACCAATTCGGGGTAACATTACAACCATCAGATAAGATCATGCATAAACACTAAAATCAGATGGACGGTATCTGTATACTAACCATATCTTTTTTGCATTTTCATCAGCAAAGGTCCAATTCTCTGACGGATTGTGTACATTGTACGCCCATATTCAGCGGCGGGCCATATTTCAGTACCAAATACAGCGCTGGAGAATACATTTGAATACTAGTTAGAAGTAGAAACACAACCACCATAGGCTGCTAGGCATGAGTGCATGTGCCTTTCTTTCTTTCCAAATATGAAACACATCCAAGAGACACTAGACATCTATTTTATATTCTCAACAAGTATATGTAAGCATGAATGGTGATACCTACGCCTTACACAACCACGACCCAAGTAACGTTTTTGCGTCCTAATACATAAATATTGAGAAAATTTGATACTGATATATACCTGAATGCTGAATTCCACACTACCATTCATCATTTTCAAGTTTTAGAAGTGGAAAACTACCACTCTACGAAGAAATCAACACCCAAAATTGAGATATTTGAGTGCACCGCGCAAAAGTGAAAAACTATACACCAAAATTGGAGAAGTATGTGAAATTCACACAACCTTTTGACACCAACTGTATGGAGAGAGGGAATTGCGAGCGGACCTGGTAGCAAGCACCTTGTCCCCGACGGTGAACAACCCCGACTTATCGGCGGAGCCACCGGGCGCGATAGCATCGATGTAGGTTCCACCATCCGAACCTTTGACGAACTTCAACCCGTAGGGCTTCTCCAATTCGACCTCGTACTCTTCGAATTCCTCCTCCGTGGAAGGTTCGGCGTCGGTGGCCGCGGCGCGAGCCGTGAGATTCGGACATTGGGCGAGATGGGTGAGGGAGGAATGGGTTGAGAATCGAAGTGGGGAGGAGAATCTGATGGAGGGGCGTTGGCTATTGAAGGGGAGAGATGGGTGGTGATTGTTGGGCCTGGTAACGGTGGAGGGGGAAGAAGGGGAGCAGAGGGAGGGGGCGGTGAGGGAGAGAGACATGGTGGCGTGTGGAGCGCGAGATGAGGGGATCGAAGGGCTAGGAATCGGAAGAGTCCATTTGGTGGTGGGATGGAGGGAGGGAGGTGATGGTGATGTTGATGATGGGTGGTGGGGAGGAGGGAGGCATCTCTCCCGGCAGATGACATCTTTGTGGATCCTTGTGGCTATGGTTTGCCGTGGGATCCTCTCTCTCTCATTCTCTTTCCATGTATATATAGGGAGGGCATTGTCAGTGGCTCGGGCCGATCTTTAGGAACAGGCGCAGAGCTCCACTAAGTGAAAAATGCATCGATTCTAAAAACTTATGGTATGCGTTAGTTTGATCGGTGATGTGGATGATATCACAATATGTGATAAGCATAGTACAAATATGAAGCATTTGGTTAAGAAGTGTCACCGATCAGAGGATGTTGTTTTTGGGACCTCTTAACTTACAAGAGTTTCTCAACTTGCAAGAGTTTTCTCATGCATAGCGGTGGGATGCACGAGAGTGAATATGGGTTAGGGCTAATTTCTTTAAGAATCACCTTGGGTGGTTTCAACCCAGTATGGTGACTCAGGGTTAGGCGAGTGAATGCTTAGGTACCAGCGAATGAGTCTAAATGATGCTCTTCGCTATGATATTCAATCATCGGCTAGTCTTTGGACTGAGGGCCACAAGGTCTTGTTCTTTCGGTGACAAAGTTTTGGTGTGTCGTGTGCATGAAGTCACAATACGCTTCATGGCACGCAAAGCTAAGGCAAAGTTTGTGTCGCTTTCGAAAGTGATAACTGGTATGAGACGACTATGAACTAAACGACATGAATTACATGGAATGTGCATCTGAAAATGCGCTTGATCAACTTTTGCTAAGCAGTTGTGCACGGGGTATACACAGGGCCAATGAAAATGATTCAGTACATGGAAGGTGTTGGTACGCGGCCTTTGGCCATTAGGCTGGCCAGCTTAGACAGCTTGGCGCATCGCGGGTTTACGAAACATTCGATGCCCGTGACAGAGCGATAGATAGGCTTGTGGCGGTAAGGAATGACCATTGTGTCGCACTGACTTATTGAAAAAAGTAAGGATGTGACAAATTGATATCAGAGCAGAAAGATTTATGAAAACCGTGTTCTTCATTGTGTGCGACACTGAAGAGGATAGTGATGGTTTATCTTGGTTACGTAATTTTGCACAGTTGAAGTGTGATTGACCGAGCACAGAAGCAAGATATTGACATGATGGTATAAGACATTTTGTCGATGATAAGCATAAGTGTAAGGTTGTTGTTCAGTTGGCTAAGAAAACGTAGATAAACCAAAGATTTCTACCAATTGTGTGTTAAGCTCACAGGTAGAACGTGATGTTTGCCTTGTACATGCAGAGAATGCACGTTGAATTCGGCTAGATGGATTTGCACCTTTGGGCATGAGAAACTCAACCAAACTTCTAGATTCTCTCCCAAGATTATGGGTTAGCGGAGTGCCCACGTTGAGCAAAATGCTCATTGTTTTGGTCCCTTGAGTTGGCAGATCTTTAATGAATTGTGTGTGTAAAAAAAGTTGTTGTTCGTGGCTCGTTGGTTGCTATGAAAATGTTTTGCCGACTCTGAGAGAGAGTACAGCGTGCTAACTTCGGGAGGGGAGTGCAGCATTGGGGCAAAGTGGCATTGTGAGGATGAATGCACAGGAAGACACTTTGAATGACCGCATTGAGGTGATACGTAAGCAGGTGTCCCCCACTTGAGGACTAGTTTGAACCATTGGAAAATCGCAAGTTGATGCTTAAGGGAGTTAATATCCCTGTAGCACGAATTGGTGGTCGTTTTTCTCTATGAAGACCACAAAGGGCTTGGACTTGCACTTGCTAGGGTTGGAAGGCATCCCAACCAAGCACATAAGACGACAAGTTTGTCATGCGGGCGAGGATGACCCGTTTGTGTTTGAGACTGCACTGGGGTCTCACTAGCAAAGAATGCTCGATGTTGATAAAGCATAAGACCGTTGTCTAAGTGAATTGACGTATTAAATGTTGCGGCGATGGTGGATGTAAACCAGAACAAGTTGAGTAGGCTAAGAAAAAAAGAGTAAACCAAAGATAAGTACATAGGGAAACTGACATATCAGTGAAGATGATGTTTTTACCTGCACCAGCATTATCGATGGCGACAATGATTTTGGGTGGGAGAGAATGTCCTGGGCCGATCTTTCGGAATAGGCATGTGTAGTGCAGAGCTCTGCTGAGTAGAAAATGCATCGAGTGTAGGAATGCGTGGTATGAATTCGCATGATCGGTGACGTGTGGTGGTAGCACGACATGTGATAGGCATCAGTGTCATTGTTAGTGCATCGTTGTGTGGCGGCACAAACGTGGAGCGTTGTTTGGTTAAGCAGTGCCAACGGATAAGAGGATGTTGCCTTCGAAAATTTGGTTAAGGACCTCTCAACTTGCAAGAGTTTTTTCATGCATAGCGGTTGGATGCACAGGGGTGCGTGTGGGTTAGGGCTAATTACCCCAAGAATCACCTTAGGTGGTTCCAACCAAGTATGGTGACTCGGGGCTAGGCGAGTGAATGCCTAGGCACCGACAAATGAGTCTGGGTGGTGCTCTTCACTATGGTGTTCAATCATCAATTGGTCTTCGGACTAGGGAACGAAAGGTCTTGTTCCTTCGGTGGCGAGGTTTGCTCTGTCATGCGCATGGAGTCGTAATACGCTCCATGACACGCAAGGCTAAGGCAAAGTTTATGCCTCTTTCAGAAGTGATAGCTGATATGCAACAGATATGCACTAAGCGGCATGGATTATATGGAATGTGCATTTGGAAATGCGTTTAATCAGCTTTTGCTAGGCAACTGCGCACAGGGTGGTGCGCAGGGCCAATAAAAATGATTCAGCATACGAAAAGGTGTTGGTACACGACTTTTAGCCGTTAGGCTGGCCAACTTGGACAGCTTGGCGCGTCGCGGGTTTGTGAAGTATGCGATGCCCATGACAGGGCGATAGATAGGCTTGCAGTGGTAAGGAAGGACCGTCGTGCCACACTGGCTTATTAAGAAAAGTAAGCCCATGACAGTTACAATGCACCACCTAATCCCTATAAATCATAATTGTAGGTTGTAGTTTTTCAATTAGACCTAATGATGCACCCAACATAGTTTATTTGAAAGGAATTATGCTTTGAATCATAATTTTTTATATAAAAATAAAAAAATTTAAAATAATAAAATTTTGATACATTGTGGGCTATTTATTTTTAAAGGTCTTAAATATACCTATATGTAGGCTATAATCACATGATCCAAAACTTGTTTTAAAATGAATAATGCTTATAGATCATATTTATAAGGTCTCATCAACAAAAAAAAGTTACAGATATTTGAAAATCTAAAGTTTCTATTAGGTGAAAGTAGGTATTTTTGGAGCATTCTATCATTAGTAATATATATAGTTACTAGAATATTAAATTAGAAATATGAGCATTTTCAACGGTCTTTTGCAAATCCAACCATTTGAATGTGATAGGCAATGTGAATTTGCTAGTAACAAACGATTATACTAAAAAATATAATTTTTAATTACTTAAATATTTATGAAGATTATGAGTCATTGATTTTAAAGTCTTAAAATAATTTTATTTATGCATCAAAATCGAATCATTAAAGAGCAGGTAAAATACATATGTATGGCTATATTCACTAGAAAATAACAAAAAATCCATAAAAATCAAAGTTCACAAATTAGTTCTTGTGTTTTTGGCTCTCATATTCTAGTGACTATATATATATATATATATATATATATATATATATATATATCCAAATGCACAAAATAAAAGGCAGTATTTTTATAGTCTTTAGAATATGAGAACCAAGAAATATAAGAACCAATATGAACTGACCTTCACCATCCAATTGAATGCAATCGGATGGCTGAGAATTGTCTAACTTACAAGTTCCCGGCCAATACAAATAACACATTTCAAAAACACAATTTTCTCTCTCCCTCTCTCCTAAAGTATGATGGCAACCCAGTTTGTCGGAACCCCAATCGTTGAACCTAGAGAGCATCATCGAAATGCCATCTCTCTCTCTCTCTCTCTCTCTCTCTCTCTCTCTCACACACACACACACACACACACACACACACACACACGGGGTTCCTTGCTCACAAGAGCACATGATGTAAATAAAGAGGGTTCGATTTACGCAAAGGTGCTCTGATATCAACTGATGTAAATTGAGAGGATTCGATTTATGAGGGAACTCTATGATAGTAATTTGATATAAATTGAGAGTGATCGATTTATGAGAAAACTATATTACTCTACTCCTATGCACGAAATTAAAAAAAAAGAAAAAAATAGAAATTTTATAAAACTCAAGAAAATAATAATTTTTAATCATTTAACTCTGATCTCCCTGCCTACGTAATAAGTATTTATACAAAAATAAAATCCTAATCTTATTTTTGGATCTTGGATAGATCCAATATCTGAATACAAAAAGTCTAAAATCTAAAATAGATCCAAGTGGATCTTTATGGACTCGATTCTTCTGCTCCGCTCCTGTATCATTCTCTCTGGATTAGAGAAGACTTGCCCTCAAGTCTGGATCCTGTTTGCGCTTTTTTCCAATCTTGTTTCACCTTGGGGTTATGGGCCTACAATTCAGAACTGAATCTTGGTGCTGAACAAACTAAGCAGGATTTGCTCCACTTGAAACATTCCTCTCGAACCAACCAAAGTCACCCAAGACACCACCAATATAAAATGGGTCAAATAGATTTGGAGCATATGCCTGAGGCAAATTTCGGTTCCACTCTGAAGGAACCATATTTGCAGCTTCTTGTAGCAGCCCATACTGATATGGTTTGAGCAAGTACAAGGACGTCAATGGGTTTGAGTAGTGAGATATGGATATAGGGCAATCTTGGATCTGGGTATTAGGGTTTGAATTTGAGATATATTTGGGTATGGATAAGGTTTTCAAAAGGTCACTTTCGATTGGGTCAAGTGGATTTAAGGTTGGATCTTTAAGACCTACGATGGGTTCAAGTCGATCCACTAAAAGATGTTCAGATCCATCAAGAGATTTGGCATCCAAATCATCTTTAATTGGATTCAGGAGTTCAGATATGTTTTGAATGGATGAAGTTTCATTTAGGATAGGCTCTAACTGAGTTTGGGTATCTGTTGAGCCAAAAGCAAAGGGTAGTAGACCCACAAAAAGCACTTGCATCAGTTGCTTTAACTTGATCCATGCAGAAACACTGGCCCCTCTTCTCTTACGAGCAAGTTGCATGTCCGTGAACTACCTTCTAGCCTCTTGACGTAGTGCAAGCCTGGTTAGGAGTGCTTTTTGATATTCTAAAATTTGGTTCTCCTCGAAGACCTGCTTTATTACTTGAATTCAATCAAATAATGTTTTTGGATTGCAGTAACCTATGAACTCTGGAATACAAAACTTTTTCCTATATTTAGCACGAATCCAATGCTCTAGTCATTGCTTTAGGGTTTTTTTTTTTATGAATGTTTAGGTTCTAGGGCTTGTGCAAATTTTGGGTGTTTGGTTAAGGTTTGGGTTTGGGTTTAGTCTTGTTATAGATCTTGAACTAGGTCAGGATTTGAATATATATAACGAGGGATTTGGGTAGAATCTGGTGGGTATGGATAGGTAAGTTGTTCGTAATGGGTGTTTGGGTCACACTAGGTCCAACTAGGTGAATTTTTAAACACGAGTTGGTCAAAAGAATGGTATTGAGATTAATTTGGTAGTTAAAAAATGAAATATGAGTTGTAGGCTCAACCCATATGGTTTTGGTAGTCATTTGGAGGCAATTGAGTCGGGTTTAGGGTTGGGTTTGGACTTGAAAGAAGAGTTTGGGGTTGGGATGGAGTTGGGAACCAGTTATGGTTAGCAGAACTAGTTTTTAGGTCTATGTCAAAGGAGTCTCTTAAAAGAGGTGGGGTGAATTGGATGGTGAGAACCAGTTTTGTTATTAACTGATTCCCACCCACCCATTGTGAGTGGGCCTCTCATAATTAGGGATGGGGGGGCGGGGTAGGGTAGGGTTAGGAAACCCTCCACCCGCCTCCCATGGTGGGCCTCCGGAGGGGAAGTCATTGATGACCATGGTTGTCATCAGCCAAGAAAGGTTGGCAGTGGATCTACGACCATTCTCTTATCGATGGTCAGGCCACTAGTGGATGGATCTCCAGCCAGCTCAATAGAAGGGAAGGGAGGCGAAAGCACACCCAACGTCAAAATAGTGGAGGTCAGAGATGACTCTCACGGGCAAGAAGTGGCATGGCTAGCCAAGTGCGGTTGGGTAGGTCATTAGAAAAGGGAGAGTGGAGGCCAAAGGAGAAAAAGACGAATGGGAGGTGGCGATGTAGGTGCTAGAAGGCCAGAATGGTGATAGCCAGGGCTTGTGCTGACATGACTCAACAAGTGGGTGGCTGCTGATGGTACTTTGGCTAGTGGCAACCTTCTGTTGGATGAGACAAGCTGATGAAGATAGACACATGAAGGTTGCCCATGTCCATCGCCTATGATGGTGAGGAGCCTTGGAAGACTTTAACCGGTTGGTGAGGATCCCACTCGTTAGTTTAGCCATGGTAGGCTCCCATCCAAGGTTGTTAAATGCAATAAGGCGAAGCGAGGCATTGAGCCTGTTATGAAGCGAGGCGTTGAAGCGTAAGCTTTATGATCAAAATAATAAAATATGTAATATTAATAAAATAATAAAAATTTTAAATAAGAACTACTAATAAATGACAGTATAAAATAAATACTACTTTCCTATAATTAACTCGTATTATTCATTTTCTTATATGCATGCACATGTAAACCACAATTAAGTTAGACTCATAGTGCAAGATAAAATAAGTTATATCTACATTCATGAAATCATATTTTTAATACATGTGGGGCCATCTCCAAATCGACCTGTTCTAGAAATACCTTCTATGCACAAATTTTTTGTTGTGATAATAGAATTCAAATGCATAATTAATATAAAATAAGTTAATTCCTCAACTATTGTACAAAACTAACATTCACGGAATCACAAATGCAGAGCCACCCACGATGGTGGCTCTGGTCCACGACCAACAAACGAAAAAGAAGGAAAGGGAGGCAGGAGGTTGGCAACCTCCTACTGACGTCGCCAACGAGAAAAACAATGAGAGAGGTGAGAGTACAGGGAAGAGATATACTTGGGAACCACCAGCGTCGGGGTTCAGGCGAGGTGCTGCGTCGAACGAGGAGTGCCGAGAAGGATTTCAGTGAGGTAGTGCCAGCCAAAGACAAAGAGAGCAACTCCGGATGGTCGGAGGGCACAGAGAAGAAGAAGAAGGTTGGCGATGTTGTCGTCGGTGGCTTCTGTCGCCGATCACCAACGGAAGTAGAGAAGGGGAAAGGGAGATCGGGGGTGGTTGGTGACAGCAGGAATACCTAGCAAAGGGGCAAGAGGGGTTAGGGTGCCTGATGGGAGGGTGTCGACGCTAGCAGAGAGGGGGGGGGGGGGGGGGTTAAAGAGAAGAAGAGGAAGGGGGACGACGATGTTGTCGCGGGTGTCTTCCTGCCACCGGCCACGGGTGGTCGCTGAGGTGGATGCCGACGAACACAGAGAGAAGGGAGCGACGAGGCCTGTCAGCAGAGGGGTGGCTCACCGGAGCTCCGGTGAGGGATGCTGCGGGTGAAGGTCATCGGCACGATCGCCGGTGGTTGCGGAGAAAGGAGAGGAGACGAGAGTCAGAGAGACAAAATGGAGGATAGAGAGCGAGTGGCGAGGGTAAAGACGCAGGCTCAATTATTTGAGAACCCGGGTCTGCTACTGCAGAACGACCTCGGATGCATGCCCAACATGTGTCTGTCCGATACATTTTTTTTGCTTTACATGATGCGTACGCTTTAGAAGCGAAGTGCGTCTCGACGCGAAGTGTGCGCTTCACTCATGGGAAGCGTGCGCTTCAAACCTGCAAACGCCTCCCTACAACGCCTCAGTTCCTTGATCTTGCACTTCACCTCTGAGGCGTACGGTTCAGAACTGAGGCGTTCGCCTCTAACAACACTGCTCCCATCGATAAGGCTCAACAGGGTACAAGGAGGTTGCACTGACCATTTGGGGGCGGTGCGACTAATGCCCGAGGGTGCTCCTTGGGTTTTGCTCAAGGAATCTAAAATCTGACAGAACTAGTCCTGTCCCTCGAACAAAATTGAAGCAATGACATTGGCTTTTGTTTACCGACATTGTAAACATGATCGGGAATTCGACTCTAATACCAATTGATATAAATTGAGAGAGCCTGATTTTCGATGAAACAGTTACCTTATTTTTATGCACAAAAATCAAAGAAAAGCATACACAAATTTATGAAAATAGCAATTCTTAATCATTTTTCATCAATTTTTCTATATAATAACTATTTATAAAAAAATAAAATCTTAATCTTGTTTTTTTTTATCTTTAATAGATCCTAATATAAAAATCCAAAAACTCTAAAATCTAAAATAAATACATGCAGCTCGGGCTTATGCTTCGCTCGTGCATCAGACCAGCTCGCCAAGCCCTCAATCCCCGGAAGCTCTGTCTCCTCTCTCTCGATCGTCGGGATTCCCTGCTTGCCATCACCTGAAATCCTATTCTCGCTCTCCTCTCAGTCTTCTCTCACTAAGAGCCCTTGCTCGCTACCCCCAAACCGTCACCTTACCTGTGTCACGCCGGAGTCGATCTTGCTCGCTGGAGGTTTCTTCGCCAGAAGCCCAGCTCGCTGCTGCCGAACGCTACCCCCAACTCTCTCTCTCTCTGCGCTTCCCAGTTCGCCAGAAGCTTGTTGTTCTCTTAATGGAAGCCCCCTGCTCACCTGACCCAGCTCTCGCGCTCCTCATCTTTGCCTCGACTCAGGCTTTGAATAATGAAAATCACCAAGAGGGTGTCCACCGCTTCTTCATCTGTGGCCACTGCTCCGACATCCCAACTGAGGCGGAGGCGGAGGCAAAGTCCTCCAATGCTTCAGACAAGAGCTCGCTCGCATTGGTCGTTCTTTCCACCAACGAGTCCCCCAGTCTCCTTCGGATTCACCATTCTGTAACGACTGTTTTTTTGTTATTTTTTGAAAATTTCTTGTTTATATTATCTGGGATGATGTATACTTTTTATTGTGGTATTGTAGTTTGATGGGTATATGGAAAGGTTTTTGTTTGGTACTTAGTTGGGCGAGATTTATTTTCTTTCCATTGGTGATTTTCATATGTTTTATGACACCCAAAAAAGAATTATGGTTCTTTTGGTTAACCACCAAACACATCATTTTTCTTCATCATCTCGATTCTTCAATTTCTTGCAATTGGCAAAGTATCTGTAAATTACTCAGTTGTGATTTGTTTGCTTTATATTTGGTGATTTTCATGTGTTTTCTAATACCCCAATAAGAGTTATAGTTCTCTTTGCTAACCCCCATATGCACCACTTGAATTCTCAATGTTCTTGGTTCTTCAATTCTCTACCATTTGCAAGGTATTCAAAATCTTACTGGAAGCATCTACCTTCTTATCCCTTTAAGTTGGGGAAGGGCAGAATTTGAACTTCCATCTTGCACAAACTATCTAAAAGCCATACTTTTGCTAGAATTTGGTGAAGGTTCACTTTAACTACTCTCATGATAGGACCATTCCACACACCACTTGTCTCAAGTAGTATAATAGTCTATCTTTTAATCATACTGAGCTTTTTCAAACTATACGTTGAAATGAGTTAGGCACTTGATGCTTTATCAAAAAAAGAATATTGCTAAACTCCTGCTTACATGTTGAAATGATCAGTAATAATCCAACTCTGAAGATCAGATCCATGGGATATATCTTAATATTGCTAAACAATTACAGGAAACGTGGGCTTGAAAAACTAATGAAGTTCTGAAGATGGTTTTGCCACCTATTCATTATGCAAGAGGGTTCTCAGTGCTGCTAAAACTATTGTAGGAAATGTGGGTTTGAGAAACTAAAGAAGTATGAAGATGGTTCTGCCACCTCTTTATTATGCAACAGGTGTTATGGTTATAGAATGGTATTGTTAATGCATGTTATTAATAAGAAGTGTAACATGTACTAATATTGCTTTTTTTTTTCTTTTTCTTCTGCTTATGTTTTTATATATAAAAATGCCCATTTATCTACTCAGCATTTAGTGGGTGTTAAGTAATTGTTTTCCCTGGCCATGCCTTGTAGGAGAAAGGATCCACTCAATGGGGAGCTTGTATGGTGGGGTGATATAGCCAAAGAATCATAATTGCCAAGGACTCTTGGGAGCAACATGGTGTCAAATTGGCATATTATATATGATGTGCTAAATATTTGATTTTGAAGCCCATAATTGTGCTTTGTAATGTGGTAGCAACTTTTATTATCTTGTTAGTTGTATCATCAAATGTGATGATGGGATAACAACAAATTCTCACTTTTATTTAAGTTGAACACGGTTCCTGAATATACTAAGGTGAGATGGTGCTTCTACATAATATTGTTCTCGTGTCTGACATTTTACGACTTGTTAAAAAATAAATTACCAAATGGATCAACGTTCTTTATTACACTATCGTAGTGTCTGAATCCTTAGGAACTCATAACCAAAAGGAGGCCGAATTTGACGTGCAAGCCCACACCAACTTCGAGCATTTCAAACAGCGAATCTCATGTCCTTATTTCTTTGAGGATCTGAGATTTATTGGCCCAATCATATGTTGAATCATGGATTTGGATCCAGTGTGGCAATAGGTCTCACACACATGGAATCTGATGAGCCACAATTGATTGTCTCACTGAATGCAGTTATGGATGGTTACAAACCTCATATTCTGTGATAGTGGTAGCATAACCATGGACGGTTATGGAGGTATGCATTAAATATATATTAATATGAGAAAAACGGCTACCAAAGAGAGGCATACATAACCCCTTGCCCTGCGTACAGCAGGCTGATATGAGCCCCCTTGAAGCACACCTCGGTCCAGGATCCTTCATCATGGGGGTCGAGCTCTTGCCCGTAAGCATGAGTCGACCTCCTTGTATAAATGGCACATTCAATTTTATTGGATTTTTTGCTAAAGTTGAACTAGATCCAGATCTTTCACTTTGGATGTACTCATCGTTTCTAAAGTTTATACTTCTGAGTTTTGACTTTGTGAGATACAAACAAAAAGCATAATTGGATGCAAATATAATCTCCAACTAATCTTGCAAGGCATTCAATGAAGAATAATCACCTTGTTGTAACATTTAAAGAGTTGACATCGTGGATAACGTTATCACAATAAATACTACTTTTGATCTTTTTTTTTTTTTTACAAAACAAGAAAGAAAAGAAGAAACACAATTACATTGACTCAACTGGAAATTGCAATATCCTATACTTCTGAGTTCACCTCCCTTTGAATATGCAATATCCTATACTTCTGAGTTCACCTCCCTTTCAATATGCAATATCCTTTCTTTTGTTATATCCAATTCTAATTCCAAACATCTCACTTTATCAACAGCTACAAACACTGCTCATTTGATTCTTAAACTCTTTTACCTTTATCAACCTTTAAAGAACATTCATTGTCAATATTTGGAGAATGACATTGCTCATTTCAACTATCACACCATTTAAAGAATTTGCATCAGCCATTATTATGAAAAAATAATAAAATTATACAATTATGTGTAGCACACCAATGATATATAAACAAAATTAATAGAACAAAAATGCACTTCTTTACCCATTTTAGAACTTTCTTTTATACCTTTTTTGGCCTCATTGATGTAAAAGCAGTACATTCCAATGGTTGCTCACATTTTGCAAAAAGGTATAGCTTGTGAACACATTTGGCCACAAACAAAATGAATTCACAAGATTAATCACATCCCAGAAATGGTAGGCTTATATAAAATAATTGTATCACTATATAATCAGATTTTCACTCCGGCGAGCAGGGTGGTGGGGGTTTTTGGCGAGGCTTGCTAGGTTCAGTGTTTGGGGTTTCGACGGACTGAGTGGCATCGTACTCTAGGGAGAGGGAGAGACAAAAAATCATGTTTTTCAAAGGGGTTCTTTTTGTTGAGTGGGAACTTAAAAGTCAGATGACTCTCAGCCATCCCATTGTATTCAATCGGACAGTGCTGATTGGTTCTCATATTCTATATATATATATATATATATATATATATATATATATATATATATATATATATATAGTGGCTCATCTCGATTCTAGTTGACCCAACTTATTTCAAGACTTGATCGTGAGGCTGGATCAGCTGCAATCACATTGCATAAAGTGCATGCGTCGCTGCATTTGACCACCATCCATTTTTCTGACACAGCCTGTGTGAACTGGGTGGTGGTCAGGTGCAGCAGCGCATGCACTTTGTGCAATGCGATTGCGATTCTTTGTTTGTGTAGATGTTGAGCCGAGCCACGAAGCATAAACGAATTGAGTTTGTGGTCTGCTCAGCTCAATTCTAGCAAGCTTGTGATATGTGAAGGTATAATATATGAGAAATGCTATGGCTACCCAATCGGCTATACCGATATATTTGTAGAGCCACTTTAAAGTTCTCAGGTGGTTATTTATTCTCTGTCTATAGATGTCACGGGCTTACTTTTTTTAATAAACCAGGTGACGATCTTTCTTTACCACCGCAAACCTTTCTATCGCTCTGTCACAGGCATAGAATGCTTCACAAACCCGCAACGTGGCAAGCTGGCCAGCCTAACGGCCACGTACCAACACCTTTTCATGTGCTGAATCATTTTAATTGACCCTGCGCAGCATCCCGTGCACAACTGCCTAGCTGAAGCTGATCAAACGTATTTTCAAATGCGTATTCTATGTAGTTCATGCTGCTTAGTGCATAGCCACCCCATACAGGCACAAATTTTGCCTTAGCCTTGTGTTTCATGAAGCGTATTGCGACTCCATGTGTACGACACAAGAAAACCTCGCCATTGAAGGAACAAGACCTTACGGCCCCAGTCCGAAGACCAGTTGATGATTAAACACCATAGCAAAGAGCACCACCCAAACTAATTCGTCAGTGCCTAGGCATTCCACTACAAGAAAATGTTAATTAACGACGAACATTTACGACATAAATAATCTGTTGCAATTTTGCGATGGATTAGCGAGAGAAAATTAGTCGTCTCTAAAATTAGAATTAGTTGCGGAATTTGCGATGAAAATTTTTTGTCTCAAAATCCGTCCCTAATTAGCGACAACTTAGCGACGAAATGTAATCTGGTTCAAACTCCGTCGCAACTTCGAGACGGATAAGCGACAAAAATTTTCTGTCGCTACTTCATTCTAATCGGCGATGGATTTTGAGATAGAATTTTTTCGTCGCTAATTTCTCCCATAAAACCCTAATGTGAGCCCATTTCTTTCCCTTTTGTTTCATCCCTCGCACATCGCTCGTCGCTCGCTGCCTGTCACCTCCTGCTTTCCTCACTCCTTCTCTCTCGTTGTTGTGTGCCATCGTCGCCCATCACCCGTCACCTCCTCCTTTTTCCCTCACTCCTTCTCTCTCATCGTCGTGTGTCATCACCGCCCGTTGCCCTGTGCCATCGCCGCTCGTCACCCGTCGCCCATCGCCTATCACCTCCTCCTTCTTCCCTCACTCCTCTCTCGTCGTAGTGTGCCATCGATGCCCGTCGCCCGCCGCCCGACCACTGTTGTGTGCCAACCTCCTCCTCTTCCTCCCCCTCCTCGAGTCCTCTCCTCACCACCTTCCTTCCCCATTCGCAGGCCGCCGGAGCGACACCATCGCCGACCTCCTCTTCTTCCTCCCCCTCCTCGAGTCCCGCCCAAGCCATCGCAGGCCGACCATCACCGTCGCCATCGCTGACCTCCCATCCCATCTTTTCTTCCCCTATTTTCTTTTGTCCACCCTGCACCACCATTGTCGTTGGGACGCACTTCGTCTCCCTGACGAGTGTCGACCCGGAGGCCCTCCACTGTCGCAGTTCTCATCAGTCGGTACCAGATTTCTCATTGGCCCTTTGTATTTTTTTCTTCTTCTTTTTCTTTTCTACCCTTGTTCGTGCGAGAATAGCAGTGAGCGATCATGTACCAGTCGAGCTCCATCCATCTCGTCGGGCCTCTGACCTGTATCCGCCAATCGTGAAGATCTATTCAGGTGACGAAAAGTTGGTCGTTGTGTGTGTGTGCAACTGTAGCATTCTCTCCTTGTAAGAGGGATGAGTAGATCATTTGGTATTGTATTGTTTTGTATATTTATGCTTTGCAGGTACGTAGCTGAGCTAATTGCGTGATGCTTAGTGCTAAGCATCACATGCAACTAAAAATGCAATGCAAAAGAAATAAAAAAATGCAAAGGTAAAATCAATGCAAATCAGGTAAATACCCGTGGTGAATAAGTGATGCAAGCGCATCACATGTTATTTACTTTCTTGGATGCAACACTTTTCTATTCACACACTCACTTAGTTGTGAATATCTAAGACTTCTTTGTTGGAGTTCGGAGATCATGCTGATCATGATTTGAATGTATGAAAATAGAAGTGCTCTTATTTTTGTAGTTCAGAGTGCATGTTAGTCATAGTAGTAGTTAGCGGAATATTGGAGTGTGTTTGCTGCAGGTATATGTTTGACATTATTGTGATATGAATGATTGAATGTATTGCAATGTTTGACGTGATTGTATCCATGCTTCCATGAAGTTATTTTCGAATTAATTATACCCTCCATGTGAAATTGTATTATGAAAACATGCTTAAATTGAATGTATCGTGTTTATGAATATGATTTCATCTTTCTAAATATCTTTGTGATATATATATATATATATATATATATATATATATATATATATATATATGTGTGTGTGTGTGTGTGTGTGTGTGTCATGTAACGTGTAGCCATGCTTGCATGAAGTTATTTTTGAATTATTTATGCCCTCCATGTGAAATTGTATTATGAAAATATGCTTAAACTGAATGTATCATGTTTATGAATGTGATTTCATCTTTTTAAATATCTTTATGATATATATCCAACAATGCATGATAAATTTGATATTTTTTTATCGACGCATTATTATGATTATCTTTTAACTGGTGAAGATAATATCTGTAACATTATAGGATAAAATGGCTGCAAACCGTAAATGGATGTACCGTAGAATAGTTGATAATGAGGTGTCCCTTAAATATATGGATGGTGTTGACAGTTTTATTGAATTTTCAATGGCAAGTGTCAGTACAGTGGATATCATCGGTCAGATTAGGTGCTCCTGCAGAATGTATAAGAACAATCAATTTATAGAACCTCATGGTGTTAAACATCACCTATACAGAAAGGGTTTTGTGAGTAGTTATCAAAATTAGACGCTTCATAGTAAAGAATTTTGAAACAATTTTGACGTACGGTGGATGTGGTGCATAATAATCCATATGTGGATTTGATATTTGATGTTGTAGGACCAGAACTGGGTTCTGCTATGGGTTTTAGTGATGTACTAACTGAGGTAGAGGAAGAAGCAACAAACGATGCAGCTAGTAGATTTTATAACTTAGAGATATTGATGAGCCACTGTGGAATGGTTGCGAGAGTCACACTATCTTGTCTGCAGTTCTTCAACTACGTGCGTATATGGTTCAGTAATATAAATATTTGTTAAGTGCAGACGATTTGATCTGGAGTTGCGAAGAGAACTTTCACATCTCACTGATTCAGAAGTACAGAAAGAATGTGAAAATAAGTTTGGGTAATGGTTAAAAGAGTTGGTAAGGACAATGACATGCATTCTTTTTGTGTAAACAACAATATGTTACTTAATTGGTCGTGATTACAATCATTGTTTATGCTTGTAAGTCCGCCATGGTGATGTTAATGATCAAAGAATATGTGATTTACAAAATGGCCCCACCAAAGTTGTGTAATGTTATAATGGGTACATCGTAAATGATTATCGATTCCATACAAAAGAGTACAGTGTAAACAAGTCAACGATGAATAGTGGCATGTGTGTCAAGGATAGCAGTTATGGTAAAAATGAATTTGACTACTACGGTGTTATTAAAGAAATAATGGAGTTGACTTACTTAGACATAAATAATACGATAACTTTATTCAAGTGTCATTGGTTTGATCCCACAGCAATAAGAGTCGACAAAGCCTCGGGCATTGTGGAGGTGAATCATAAATCAAGGTTTAGAATATATGAATCATTCATATTAGCCTCGCAAGCTCAACAAGTTTACTATACTTCATATCCGAATACAAGGAAGTCAGATAGAAATGAATGATGGGTGGTTTGCAAGGTGAAGTCTAAACTATACCCCGAGTATGATCAGTTACAGGAAGACAAAATTGTTGAAGAGGGTGATTACTATCAATCAGATGATATGTATGACTTCTCTTATGGTCATGATGTCACACATGGTTTGCATGTCATATCTCCATTGTCCGATGACACACGTATGAAAGAATGTGATCCGAATGATATATCAAGTGGATGGACGCCCAATGAAAATGACGAAGAAGAGGAGGAGGAGAAAGAAGAAAAATATGAAAGTCAAACAAGTGATGAGGAAACATATTTGAGCTAGTGAAGTACATCTTTTAATACATACCACATCAGTTTCACATATGCTCTTATTTTTGTAGTTCAGAGTCCATGCTAGTCATGGTTGTAGTTAGCGGGATATTGGAGTGTGTTTGTTGTAGATACATGTTTGACGCGACTGTATTCATGCTTGCATAAAGTTATTTTTTATTTGATTATGTATCCGCATTTATGGAATTGCATATCATGTTACATTCTATGCATACTTAGCATGTATATGCATAGTTATAAAATTGATTCATGTAGAACCTTTAAATCTTTACATTTCATGTATATATCATGTTCATGCTAAGATCAAAAGTTATGTAACTGATCCAAATAACATTTTTATTTGTTAGAATATGATTCATGGAGGTCACAGTGGTCGAGCACCCAGTGATCGAGGATCAAGTGGAGGTCGTGTGACATCATTAGGTAGATGTCTTTGTGTTATATTTAAATATAGGAATTCATTATATTTTTTCTTATATGTTGATATAAAAATTAATACTTATTAATTGTCTTTATAGGATCCCAGCTCAATGATAGCCAGTATCAGCCTTCGTCTTCACATAATCCTTCAATAGGTATATCATTTAAATAAATGTACAGTTGATTAGTTTATATGTGCATTGTGTGAATTTCTAACTCATTGTTTTGTAGATGATGTTTCACCTGCACATGACCCACCTACACCAGGTACTCACACACATCACGAGACAACGCCGGATGTAGGTCTTCTCAGTCTGACACACGATGACTCATTCAAATAGTGTATATCGATAGTCGATCGTAAGTATTACATTATCACTTGTTCAATACTTATGTTATAAATAGTGTATATCGATAGTCGATTATTAATGTGTACCATTTCATGTGCAGTGGGAGGTTTGAGCCACAAGAAGTAATACAAAAAATTAGGAAGTCACTACTTCAGTATCTACTAGGATCGGTCGCTCAATAGAAAGAGTACCTGAAGGAGGTGTTGGAAAGATTATGGTCCTCATTTAAGGTATACAATTGTTTATCATAGCTAATGTATTTCGTATATAATTTTTTGTTATAGTCATATGCACTAACTTTCTGAAATTATTTGTAGGCTTCGAATCGCTTCGCGATCACAAATATGGAGCATGACGCAAGGATAGCGTGACAGAAGGTGGCTGCCAATCAATTTGCTGACATGCTGCACAATATGAAGACTGCGACAATAAAATTAGCTGGTGGGATAGATGATCCACTACAGTGGAAGGGCCATGACACTTCTACTATCAGGATAGATTATTGGGATGCAATGTGCGACAAGTAAGCGAGCCATGAATTTTGAAATCGCTCAGCAAAAGCTGCATAAAACCGAGCAAAGATGCCCAATGTTCATCTACACATAGGTGGTTGTAGAACTTTTGGGAGCCACCAGAAAAAAATGGTAACTCTCTCTCTCTCTCTCTCTATATATATATATATATTCAAATTTATAAGTATTTAAACGTACTTTCTAATTGATTTTTTTATCATTTAACCTTATAGGAAGCCGAAAAAAGAAGCATTGTGCCTTAAAATGATGTGTTTGTTGAAACACAAAAACGTAAGAGCACGGAAGAGTTCGTATCAGAGAAGGCGAGAGCGACAACAATATGTATTTATTATATTAATAAATATTATAATATACAAGTTACCATGATTTATATTATCATAGACATTGTAATTCTTAATTATTAATTTCTATTATAATCATTACTTTATAGGAGTCATACGAGTAATAGATGGTAGAGCGATATGACGATGACTCCACTCGGCATCCGCCTTTTGATTCTGCAGCATGGGTGACTGCAACTGGTGATCCAAAAAAGGGTCGTGTGTTCGGGTTTGGGAGTAACATTAACACCACACCAGTCGTTGTTTCATACAGTCAGGGCTCTCAGAGTTCTTCTGCCATCATCAACTCCGATCGTCTGATTGACCCTGCTGTTTCTTGGGATGGTGTCTGTCAGCTTCTTCAGGACACAATGCATGACTTTTTATATGAAGTCATTCCCAACCTTTTTCATAATGAGTTGTGCAACTTTTTTTGGGACAGGAAAACTTCGTCTGCATTCAACATGAGCTCTAGTGCCCGTCAGGTATGAATGATTGAATCACTGTGATTTTTTATTGCTAGCATTAGAACACATGTATGCATGATTGAATCACTATAAAAATTTTGACAACCATATAACACATATATGCATGATTGAATCACTATGAAATGTTTTTTGGATAACTTTAGAACACATATAAGCATGATTTCATCACTATAAAAGTTTTTAGACTGTCTTATAACACATATATGCATGATTGAATTACTGTAAAAGTTTTTTGACTATCTTAGAACACATATAAGCATGATTTCATCACTATGAAAGTTTTTTTATTGCCTTACAACACATATATGCATGATTGAATTACTATAAAAGTTTTATGACAACCTTAAAACACATATAAGAATAATTTCATCACTATAAAAGTTTTTTGACTGCCTTATAACACATATATGCATGATTGAATGACTATAAAAGTTTTTGACAACCTTAGAACACATATAAGAATGATTTCATCACTATGAAATTTTTTTAACTGCCTTAGAATACATATATGCATGATTGTGATACATAACATATTTATTTGACAGCCTTATAAACCATATATGCATGCTTGAATCACTATGACATTTTTTTCACAACCTTAGAACACATATCTGCATGATTGAATCACTATGGATTTTTTTTGTCAGCCTTAGAACACATATATGAATTCGGTTAATGTTCTTCACCTTATTGCTAGTCTATGTGTCATTCAGCTATGATACTTTGATTTCCTTAGATTATGTGCATTGCATATAATTTATTTCATTATATTTTGTTTATCAATACTAACATTTTGGCTCTCTTGTAGGATGCTCGAGATGATCAACGTAGAGGAGCTGATGCAGGAATGGATGAAAGGGCAGATCGAGACAATGAAGAGGATGATGCTCCAAATCTTGGCGATGATTTGATTCATGTGTTGAATTTGTTGTAAGTACTTGTTGTTTCAAACAAAACTCTTTGTATATGTTCACTTGTAACTAATTAGTACTTGATGAGGATTATAGTGGATTGTTAAATTTGTTTAACTTATAGCTTGTGCTAAATTTATTTCCCCTACTTTGTATATGTCTTTTTTATGTGTACTTTATTTTTTATACACAGGTTATATAAATTGTATAACGAGAAATTTTTTCTTGATATTTCTATTTCAAATAAAGTTTTTTATTTATTTATTTTTAAACTTTGCGATGGATATTTTCCGTCGCAAATGTAGCGATGGATTAGGGACAAATATTCATCTATCTTAAAAACTGAATCAGTCGATGTTTTGCGATGAAATATAATTTGTCGCTACACCATTGTTAATTAAGCGATGGAATTTAGTGACCAAAATGTATCCATCGTAAAATTTTAGCAACGGCTTAGCGACGAATATGTATCTGTCGCAAAACCAAACTAGTCCTTATTTAGTGATGAATTAGGGACAGATCATGACATTCGCTAATCCATCGCGAATTAGCGATGAAAGTAATGACATATCAGTTTCATCACTAATTAGCGACCAGGAAATTACGATGGATGCTATCCATCGCTAAGTCGTCACCAATCCGTCGCTAAACGGATTAGCGATAGATTTGCAATGGTTTATCGACGGATAGTGTCTGTCGCTAATCCGTAGATTTCTTGTAGTGTTCACTCACCTAGACCTGAGTCACCATACTCGGTTGAAACCACCTAAGGTGATTTTTGGGGGAATTAGCCCTAACCCACATGCACCCCCATGCGTCCAACTGCTACGCGTGAGACTTCTTGCAAGCTGAGAGGTCCTTAACTAAATCTCCAAAGGCAACATCCTCTGATCTGCTGGCATTGTTTAACCAAACAATACTCCATGTCTGTGCCACCATACAACAATGTGCTACCACCGCACGCCACTAATCAAGCGAACGCATGCCGCACGTTCCTACACTCAATACATTTTTTCACTCAGTAGAGCTCTGCACTACACATGCCCCATTCTGAAAGATCAACCCAGGACATTCTCCCCCACCCAAAACTATTGTCGTCCTCAACAATGCTGGTGCAGGTAAGAACACAATCTTCATTGATATGTCAATTTTCCTTTGTATTTATCTTTGGTTTACTCTTTTTATTCAACCTATTCAACTTGTTCTGGTTTTCATCCACCATCGTCGCAACCTTTAACCCATCAAGTCTCATATCTTTAACACATCTTCGATCACTTAGACAACGATCTTCTGCTTTATCAACATCAATCATTCTCTGCTCGTGAGATCCCAGTGCAATCTCAAACACAAATAGGTCATCCTCACCCGCACGACAAATTTATCATCTTCATGCTCATGGCTGGGGTGCCTTTCAACCCCAGCAAGGGAAATTTCAAGAACTTCATGGTCCTGGCAGATAAAGATGACCACCAATGCGTGCCGCAAAGATATCAACTCTCTTAAGCACCAATTTGCGATTTTTCAATGGTTCAAACTAGTCCTCAAATAGGGGACGCCTACTTACGTATCACCTCAATGCAGTCTTTCAAAGTATCTTCTTGGACACTCGTCCTCACAAGGGCACTTTGCCCCAATGTTGCAACTCTCCTCCTGAAGCCAACACACTATACTCTGTCTCAGAGTCAGCAAAACATTCCTGCAGGAACCAGCAAGCCACAAACAACAACTTTTTCTACACACGCAATCCATTGAAGATCTGTCAACTCAAGAGTTCAAAACAACGAGCATTGTGCTCAACGTGAGTACTCTGCTAACCCATAATCTTGGGAGAGAATCTAGAAGTTTAGTTGAGTCTTCCATACCTGAAGGTGCAAATACATCCAGCTGAATTCAGCGTACATTCTCTGCATGCACAAGACAAACATCACGCTCCACCTGTGAGCCTAACACACAACTGGTAGGAATCTTTGGCTTATTTGCGTTCCCTTAGTCAAATGAACATCAACCTTACACTTCTGCTTATCATTAACAAAATGTCACATACCATCCTGCCAACATCTTGCTTTTGTGTTCGGTCAACCACACTTCAGTTGCATAAAATTATATAACCAAGATAAACTATAGTTGTCCTCTTCAGTGTCGCACACAATGAAGAACAAGGTCTCCATGAATCTTTCTACTCTGATGCCAATTTATCACGAACTTACTTTTTTCAATAAGCCAGTGCGGCACGACGATCCTTTCTTACTGCCGCAAGCCTCTCTATTGCTCTGTCACGAGCATAGAATGCTTTGCAAACCCGCAACATGCCAAGCTACCCAAGCTGGCCAGCCTAACGGTTAAAGGCCACGTACCAACACCTTTTTATGTACTGAATCATTTTTATTGACCCTGCACACCATCCTGTGCACAACTGCCTAGCGGAAGCTGATCAAGTGCATTTTCAAATGCATATTCTATGTAGTCCATGTCGCTTAGTGCATAATCGTCCTATACCAGTTATCACTTTTGAAAGAGGCACAAACTTTGCCTTAGCCTTGCGTGCCATGAAGCGTATTGCGACTCCATGCGCATGACACTGCAAAACCTCACCACTGAAGAAACAAGACCTTGCGGCCCCCAGTCCGAAGACCAGTTGATGATTGAACACCATAGCGAAAAGCACCACCCAGACTCATTCGTTGGTGCTTAGGCATTCACTCGCCTAACCCCGAGTCACCATACTCGGTTGGAACCACCTAAGGTGATTCCTGGAGGAATTAACCCTAACCCACATGCACCATCCTATGATCCTTAACCAAATCTTGCTAGGCTTGGGACTTCTTGCAAACTAAGAGGTCCTTAACCAAATCTTCAAAGGCAACATCCTATGATCCGCTGGCACTGCTTAACCAAACAACACTCTACGTATGTGCTGCCATACAACGATGCACTAACGACGATACCGATGCCTATCACATGCCATGTTACTACCGTACGTCACTGATCAAGCGAATGCATACCGCACATTCCTACACTCGATGCATTTTCCACTTAGTAGAGATCTGCACTGCACATGCCCCATTCTGAAAGATTGGCCCAAGACAATATATATATATATATATATATATATATATATATATATATATATATATATATATATATATATATATATATAAAACTAAGTTAATGCATAAAAAGATAAAATGCTTTGATGATTAATAAATGAAGAAAATGACTTACTGACCATTAATTTGATATATTTTTTTTAAAGCTCTATAATTTTTTATATTCTCCATGTATCCGAAATCACAAATATTTAGATTTAAAAAGTCTTTTTACCTTTCACATATACGAACTTTTTCCAAAATATATAGTTATTTTTTTTGCATAACAATATTTGTTCTCAAATCTGTATATCTTTAATCTGACATCAAAAACTTATGTTTTCATAGTCATTGGAATGGAGATACATGCCTATTACTTTCATGTTTTGAGTTGAAACTGAAAACCCCTTTAGGGTACCGTTTATGAGTTTCAAAACCAGAATAGAAACATGCTTTGCAGACTGAAACAATCGAATAATTGATCTTTTAGAGAACATTTTGACCCAAAAAAATGAAGGATTTCAAAAAACTACAAATAGAACAAAGAAACTAGACAAAAATATGTTTCCAATGATACTTGATTCGCTAGAAAACATTGAAGGGGCTTTAAACTCTGGCAACGTTCCTAAAATAGTAGATGAACAAGAGTAGTTGCTCTTTTTTCGTCTATGCCATGTTATTTTATGACCACCTGCTTAAAAAATCTTGGAAAACATAAAAAAAAAAAAAAGATCAGACATTAGCTTTCTATTGCTACTAAGATTACATTGATCTGATAAATGATTGTAAAGAAATGTCTTCTAAAAGATAGATTGTTCTTTATAAACACGCGAACAACAAACATAAACAAGGATGAAAAAGCCTGCATAAAATATAGGTGGACTTGAGTAAGTCTGCATATATTTTATGCGAACTCCGCACAAAATATATGTGGACTTGAGCAAATCTGCATAAAATATATATGCATTTCTTAAAGTTCATATAAAATATATGCAGACTTGCATAAAATATGTGCAAACTTCCTCAAGTTTGCATAAAATATATGTGGACATGAAGAAGTTCACATAAAATATATGTGTACATCCTCATTTTGTTCGAGTTTGATAGAATGTTCACAAATATTATTACGCGAACTTCGTGAAGTCTGCAAAAAAAAAAAGTGCAAACCTCATTTTAAGTGGGAGTATGCAGCAACGCTGCATTTTTGTGCAAACTTTGTGAGTTTTGCGCATGCAAAAGATAAAAAAGACATTCAAAACTGGCTATTTATGATTTTGGACATGAAAATAATAACGAAAATTCTAGGGCATTTCGAAAAACATGCTAAATTGCCAATACAATATGGCCATTTTCCATATTAAATGCATGTCTCATTCACGTTTTACGCCAGGCTGCAGTGTAGGTAGGGGTGTCAACAGGTTGGGTTTTCCCGGACTCGACTAGTACCAAACTCTATAGGGTCCAGGTATGGTGATAAATAAGAAAACCCAATTAAGACCTGGGTATGTATCTGGGTATAATTTGTTATATTTTATACCAGACCAGGCTCGACCAGAGTTCCGATTAAGATCCACAAATTTTCAATGTAAAAGTGATAAAAAATATTATTTTACCAGATATAGCCCAGGTCTGGTTCATGTAGTTCTTATCGGGTCCGGGTATGGTTTCTCTTATGGTGTATTTGATTAGACCTAGGTCTGAACCCGATACCATACCCGAAAATTGGGCTTAGGTCTGCTTCCACCTGGGTCCAAACCAAACCCGACCTGTTGAAACCTCTAGGTGTAGGGATGAAAGTATTTTTTTTTTTAAAGGCAATCTGGAGTTAGGCAGACAGTTATACAACTATACCATTGGGTTACGAACCTGCAAGGTCTCAACACAAGGTGACGTGCACTAGCTGCTCCTACCAGACAAGCTGAGCCCCCATTGGTGATGAAAGTGGTGTTGGGTAGACCTGACCCAACCAGAATTGACTTAGCTCGACTCTGTCATTTCCAAGATGAGCATTGAGGGCTGCGAGTGGGCCAGGTATAGGAGCCATTATAGTGCACCCAAACCAACTTAACTAATAAGCATCTAGTTTTGGGTTACGTGGTCTCGAAAAAATTGGACCTTCACTGGCTCACATAATTCAAAGGGTAATTTTTTATCTTTTAACAAAAAATTATGTAAGAAGAAACTCAAGTCAGTTGGGTTCACTAAGAGATATATCAATAACACTTTAGGCGAGGTGATTCAAACCTACTAGTGTTCTGAATCTGTCCTAGTCAGACTTTAAGCACTTATGAAACAACAGCAGCTTGGGTCGCCCAAGTGGTAGTAGGGTTGGGGAGAAGATGCTGACCCCTTAGTTTCAGGTTCGATTCTTACTGAGTGTGCAGGTGCCTTTCACTGGTGAGCTCCGACAGGGTTTGGGTGATCATTTAGAGATTACCTGAGAACTTTGTCATAAAAAATATTTATTGGAAAAAAATAATCTTTTAAAATGATGAGTTTTTTTTTTTAATAATTCAAGAAAACACCTCCTTCCATCACTGACCTTACATTGGCTGGCCTATGGTTGATAAAACCCTTGAGGTTTCCCCCTGCCTATAGAAAGAGTACACCCAACTTCAACTTTGCTGCAAGCTTTGCGTTTCTAACTTCGTTTTATCTGGATATTAATGCAATAAAACCACACTTCTTTTAATAAGTGTATATATAGGCATCCAATTTTGTGATATGGCTATCAGTTAGACCAAATAAGCCTATTTGATCAAGACATCAAGATCCAAATTTGTAGTTGGTCTCTGACTTGGATTGGAAGTAGGGTTGCAAATAAATCAAATGCAGGCTAGATCATGGCTGATCCGAAGCTGAATCACAATTTCATGCGGTAGATATGAATCAGGTCCAGTTTCAAATAAGATCCAACGAAATAGATTTAAATCCGGATCCAAACTTTGTATGGTTTTGGAAAAGGCTGAAGATGACTTTTACATGTACAAATATAGAGGATATGATATAAAATCTGAATATAAACCCAATATAAAAATGCATCTGCATTTGATGCCAAGATAGTCTTATTTGATGGAGCTGAATCCGATCTTATTGCACATTCGGATTTGATGCAAGATCCACAACCGACAATAATTGCAACTCGCTCTCTCTCTCTCTCTCCCATTGGATAAGTGTTTTTTCACATTTGGAAAGTGAAAAAGGAAGATATGTGAACGAAAAAAGAGTGGTTACATTGTTTTAAGGAGGGAAAGAAACAGAAAGATTAAGTAACTCACTTATAATTGGTCAGATCCAAATTTGACGTGCTGATGGATCGGACTCATATCTTAACCGTCTAACGTTTCGTTTAGTGAGTATTATATTTTTTATTATCTTCAATAACTTCCCAAAATTTTTGGCAACCACTAGTAGAACCTCTAATCTACTGCAGTCCCCTAATGGGCTCGTGGAGAGAGAGAGAGAGAGATTATGTATGCTTCAAATTTCAATAAGATTTGGTAATTAGTAAATATATCTAGAGAAAAAATTAGTAGCTTTTAGTAGACCATCTAAACTTTAACTTTTTTTTTATGACGAGGAACCCTTGCAGGAAAACCCCGGGTGGGGCCTTAACATATTATAATTGGTATATCTAGTATAATATTCTGGTAATTTTTAGTTGACAGTCTAATTTTTGGTAAATTCGATTATTAATAAATATATCTGGTAACATATTAATAGTTTTTAGATTGGATAGATGTTAGATTATATATGCATAAATTGGCAAATCCAAGTCTGATTTTACTTGGCCCCAAGGGGGGTTGGCGGGGCCTTGGCTGCTAGACGGGTAGTCAAGGTTTGATTCTCATGAGCGTTGCCCCTCTGCACAAGACAATGGGTAGCATAGGCTCCGGGACAGGGGTCCTAGCCTCGGAGTTTTACGCTTCCAGCACGACGACTGTAAGTGTTGGGTATGGTTTCTTCGGGTAATAAATCCAAAAAAAAAAAAACAGATTTTACTTGGTTCGAGATCCTGTTCTTGATCTCCATTAAAACCTACATATAGCAAAAAAACAAGTGGCCTAATTAAATTAATTGCTTAAAATAAAGCACAACAACCCTAGTTTTGACTCATGAAAACTCTCTCTCTCTCTCTCTCTCTCACTTCTATATATATATATATATCCTTTGGGTGTGGTTACTTTTTTTTTTTGAATTTATAACCCCGAAGAAACTGCACTTGGCATGAAGACCTAGTCACGCTGGCTCGGCCTGCTATACCTTCGGTCATCGTGTCAGCAGTGTAAAACTCGGAGGCTAGGACCCCTTCCCCCGGGGCCCATGTTACGCATTGGCTTGCGCATAGGGGTGCCGCCACTGAGAATTGAACCTTGTCTGCTAGTCTAGCAAACCCCCTTGGGGCGTCTGTGGCTGTTACTTAGCTTAACATATAAAATAACATAAACTCGTGTGAAAAAAATACAAATAGAGGCATTGTTACTCATAAGCTATAAAGAGGAGAAAGAAGAAATCTTACATGAAAGACAAAATCTCTAAGCCTCATGAGGAGGGAGGACTAGTGTGAAAGAAGCCAACATGGCATGTCTAGCCAAACTAGCTTGGAAAGTTGGCAACCAGGTGAACTCTCCTTGGGTCCAGCTAGTTAAAGTGAAGTATCTGAATTTAGAATCTATGTGGGTGCCTCAGCAAAGTGCGAGGTTCATATGGATGGAAAGAAATAAAGCAGGGCACAATAACCATTTTGGAACATGTTAAATGAGAGATTGGGGGACGACCAGGTAGAGTTTTGGTGTGACCCTTGGTGCCCCCAGGGTCCATTGATTAATCTACTCTCCTTGAGCACCAAACAAGTCATGTACTGCAGTTTGAGAGAGTGAAGGACCAACTGGATGGGGAAAAGGCTCCACAATGCTACTATATTGAATCTCAACTTTGTGTACCTGAGATCGTTAAGAGGATGGTAAACATTCAAGCATGGGCTATGGGTACCCCTGATAGATTGAAGTGGTTCCCGAAAAAGGAATTCTCTATGAGATCGGTATGGTAGGCAATCAGATCTCATGAGCAGGGGAGCCTGATCTTCAATTGTATTTGAATAAAGGTCTTCCCCAGAGCGGCCATTACGCTGAGGTGGGCAATAGAAGACAGGTTAATTACCCAAGACAAACTCCATAAGCATGGGATTCAATTCCTTAGCCGTTGTGAGTTATGTACAACAGCCAATGAAAACTCGGTCCACCTGTTCCTGCGGTGCTCGGACAACCTCTTTATTTGGGATATGTTGGCCTACATGTAATTTAGTTAATGACATACTCTTCTAGCTTTATGTGAAGTTCAAAGAGAAATTCACATTGGAGTTGGGAAAGAGCATTTCAAATTGTAATTTGGGTTATTTGGAGGATGCACAACCCCAAAACCGATTTTGAAAGAAGGTATTATGATAATCAGAGAACATGTGCAACGAGTTCTCAGCAACTCCAGGGAAGCGACAACACGTTGGAGGAACTCATCTTGCTGACACCTGTTGGAACCGGACTGAATCCAGGTCTGAATCTGTGGTGTATTTCAAAATTGCCTGGTGTGTGGGATTCACAATCAGGAATCACACTGGATACTTCATGACAGCATGGTGCTTCACTTTTGATAGAAATTTGGAGGCAAAAGAATGGAGTGGGTGGCCAAGAATTTTGGCTATGATAGCCTCAGGATCCAAAATAATTTTAGTATCTGGCAGGACTGATCTAGTGGCCGCAGTCCACAAATTTTTGAATGGTAGAAATCATACACACCAATACACCATGCCTCATAAGGTGAGGGACTTTTTGTATAGCTGTAATAGAGTAGTTGTACAGAAACCCGAATTTGATTCTAACCAGTAACCACATTGCTCATCTTTTGGCCAAGTTAGCGAGGGGGGGTGGGGGGAGGGGATCCAGAAATGCTGGAAAGATCACCCCTAGATTGGTCCCCTTACTGGGGAAATATATGAAATCTAATGATTATTTTTCATTGGAATAGAATCTGGTAGGAGTCTGCCTAACCCCAGCTTTCCTTTAAAAAAAAAAAAAGACATGACAATGTTGCATCACAAGTAAATCCTACAACTATTCCATTATTCACAAAGGATGGAATTTTATTCCTTAAAAGAAATCACCAAATTCCTATTGCTTCAACACAGCCGACTGGATGTGATGTAAATATGTGCCGTTGTGATCCAATTTGAATCTCTCTCTCTCTCTCTCTCTCTCTCTCTCTCTCTCTCTCTCTCTCTCTCTCTCTCTCCTTGTGTGTGGTTGTTAACACAAATAACATAAACTCGCGTGAAAAATACAAATAGAGGCACTGTTACTCAAACTATAAAGAGGAGAAAGAAATCTTACATGAAAGACATGAAATGGTCATTACAGAGAAGGATACAAGAAAACTTAAATACAAATAACAGATGCACTCCTAGTACCAACTACCAACTATAACTATAAGCCATCTACTCGACGTGTTCTTTTAACCCTGAGAAAGCCTCCTAAGAGCTCACTTAGACCACATTTCCATAATTTGCCATACACATTTCCCAGGTTCATTTATTGAAAATCAGGTTCTTCACAGGGACAATAACTTTGCTTTCTACTTACAAAGCTTTCTTCAACCTTAGCTATGGCACCAAATTGCTCTTCAGACAAGTCTTCCATCATATCACCCCAATGTTTTTTTTCTGGAACTTCAATGAACTAGCGTGCATTTGGCATTCCACAGGGAAAATATAAACAAAAGCCAAAAGTCTAGAAAACCCATGATTTTTATTACACTTTACATGGTCCTCTAAACTGCGAAACTGGACTTATGGCAGTAGCTGCATAGCTGAACACCAAAAATATCACCCAGATATTGTGGGTGTGAAGCAAAGGTCACCCCAAGCTAGTACTTATTTACTCTTCAGATTGGTGCAGGAAATTATTCTCTTTCCGTAAGGGCTGCTCCTAAGCGCTGGAAGATGAGGTTTTATAGCATCCACAAAAGCAGCATGAATGGCACCCTGGAGAATACAAGGACACATAATTGATTCAGTGACAAAACATTAATTTGTTCTTGGTGAAAAACACATGCATATGAGATGTTGATAGTCATTAACCTTGGAATTGGCCAGTGCTGACTGCACAACATAATTGGCAAAAGGATCCTGCAAGAGTTGGCCCAAACGTGAATCATCTATAAGCTCTTGAATAATACGTGCTCGCCTTTCATCTCCTGCTGATTTCAAACATTTCTCAACTACATTACTGCTGAATTTCTGTGCAGATAAGTATGCAAAGTGGCCCACTAGTTGGTCAATCACATGTGCGGTTGCCCATGAAACTTTAAGTTCAAATACATATTGCACCACATAGTTCCTGCAGGTGATTTGAAAGAGCAAGTTCATAAATGGATGCTTCAAGCCAAAAATAGATTTCATGCAAGAGCAAACTAAACAGGTTTCCAAACTAAAATAGACTGGCAACACAGCAGGTATGATGCATACCCAAATGGATCCTGTGATAAAATCAGTGTATTTGCAGCAATCTCATAGACCAACCGACGCCTTTGTTCACCGTCTGAATAGTGGAGGCACTTTTGCATCACACAACAACCATGACGATGAGTAGAAATTTCAACACAATGTCCTACCACCGCATCAAAGACAAACTGCCAATTGAATATTTTCATGTCATGTTAGTAGAAATCATGTTGCTGACATCAGTTATCATGAAAGCATAACTTTATGGTTAGAAACAAAAATAAAATAGTAAATATCAGAATAAGCAAAGCAAAGCATATTAACTTGGAATCTTGGTCACCTCATTTGAATTGACATATGAGGAATCTGGTAAGTTTCATTATGTACCACAATAAGTGAACATATTGTAAGAATAAAACTTTAAAAAAAAGGCACCCAGAAAGATTTTGTTGGAATAAAAACCTGATCGTGCATAGTCCTCCTCTTCCAAAGAATTTCTTTGTTTTCTCATATTGCTTTGTAGGTGCTAATATCAAGGAACCTAAAGCCAGGTTTGTATTACAAATGTTAAGAATAGTATCACTCAGATGAGGGCCAGTGATCTTTGAAATTAGAAATACTATAGCATAAGCATCTATTATTACCGTGTCAAAAAAGTGATAACGTGCAATAGTTATATTTTTCAATAATGTTGCATTGATTTCATCAACAAAGTGCAGAAAATGTGATCAATTAACCTACTTAGTGAGTAAAGTATAAACGACATTCTGTTTATCTCAGATATTGTCCCACAATCTTCTCCATCTTAACATGTACAGCTAGCTTCACAGAAGCTCACAGAAATAATCGAGTGATTAATTAAGCTATCTATGTTGTTCTCCATTTATAAATAATTTTGATTAATCAATTCATCAAGAGATCAAAACCATAAGGTTCCCCAAAAGGAGTCTAATATCCTCATACTGTTCAAAAGGCTTTACAATTTCTTTGATACTTGTAATTCTCTACTCCACATGTGAACAATTTTGCTATCTCTGTTTTGACATTTTAATAACCCTCTTCCAATTCTTGTTCATTATGCACAAATCTTGAGCCTGCCAGTTGGAGGAATTTTAGCAACACAGTTGAACTAGTGGGGAACTATACTATGCAACATGAGACATATTCACATGGATTAAAGCTCCTTCCCACAGAAATCAGAGCCCAGTAGAAAACATTTCTATGAATCATCTTGTTTTCTAAGAGGTGAATACGAGCATCCATTATTCAACTTCATAGATTGAAGAGCCTTACCTTGTGATGACTTAGTAGTAGAGTATATTTTTTCTTATTATCATATTTTTTATTGCACTCTCATTTATCACAATAATTTTTTGAAGATGAGGTTCAGTTTTTTTCCTCATCACTTGTTTTTTATAGAATACCCATTTATCACAATATGCATCATAATATACATTTGTTTTGGCCCAGTTCAATCTACCTTAATTGCAATAATAAATGGAATTTATACATCTAAGCATTGCAATATGGTTCAATAGAATCTCATCCTTGATCTACAATCTTGATCAGGCCATATCCTTCTCACACATCAAGAATGCTATAACAAATGTCAATCTATTCTTTTACAAGGTCCAATCATATCATTCTCAAGTCTCTTTCCCATGTAAAACGAAAGCCAACTAAATAATGCAACCTGACAAACATGAACCCACTCATATTCTTTACTTAAACATATCTAGATCATAGAAGCGATTTGTGTTTTCATAAAAATTATCTAGATCATATAAGTGCTTTGGATTTTCATAACCATGCAATACATCAGATGTTGGACCTTGCAGCTGCTTCTCGATTTGAAACATCCTTACCTGCACTCCAATGCATCCTGCTTCAGTACATCAGTTCCATTCCCCATCATACCTAGATAAAGCAATTCACACTATATCTGTTGGTTGTGATAACTCTACAGATGATATTTTTTTGTGGAGTAGCACTCTTGAGTTAAATATCTGAAAACTACAATGTAAGCAATATAAATATCTAAAAGCAGTTCTCAGATTAATGACCAACAATACTCTTATGGTCATCTTGTTTGCAGAACCAAACCTATGTCACATGGGTGCGGGTGCGGGTGCAGGTGCGACACGGGTGTGGCGCAATTTCAAAATTTTTGGACACGGGGACTCGGATATATATATATATATATATATATATATATATATATATATATATATATATATATATATATATATATAAGACTCGGTCAAAGTTGTGCCCATTAGGGGACAGGTGATGAGTTGTGAAGCCTGATTCAGGGTTTTTTTTCCATTCAGGAGGGGGGGGGGGTTCCCCCCGGTGCGGGTCCCGCATGCAGGTACAGATGTCCATGCTTCGTCGACCTTGGAGCCGAGTCCATGTGACATAGAACCAAACATAGCGCTAGAAACAAGCACTGCATAGGAGTATGAAAAGAATGATCTACAACAGCCTACAAAGCTGGACTTTGCAAACTAGATAAGAGGGCATCAATTTGTGTACCATTTAGTTACACATTCAGGTACAGATGTCCATGCTTCATGAGTCATTTGACATCAAACTGCTACAAATCAAGTCACCAGATATTGGCTACTAATACACTGTATTTAGATCCTTGGTTCAAACATTGTACTACTTTGCTTGTACATGAATTCATTTGCAACACCTAGGCCTACCATGGCTAACAAACCTTGATCTTTTAAAATAACTAAAAAAGTACATTTCACTTGACTTAGAGAATGATAAAAAATACATAAAGTTAATAGAAGTCAACCAGTGTATGAAGATGAGCCAACAGTTGTTGAAAGGAACCTGAAGGGTGGAAAGCGCTAATACAACAGAAGCAAAGAGGTTTCTGTGGGACCAACATAAACCAATAAAAGAAAGGAAAAATTATAGAAGAAAAGAAAAGGAGAACATAAGAACTATGCCACTGGGGGTTAAATTCTTTCCTCATGTGGTGTTCATTATCGAGCATAGAAATATATTGCTTTCAGAATTGCATCTTGAAGAATAAGTATGAATAACTCATACAGAAGGCCAGTTGGCAAAGAAAGACAGTTGTATGCAATTGAAATACAAAATGTGGTTACTGATTGAAAAAAAAGGTCTTTATTAACCATACATCTTTATTCTTGTGGATTATGACAACACGGCCAAGACTCACATGAGAATATAAACATAAGGGAAAATTCTGTCAAAGAATTCAGCATGTTAAACTTACCTCATTGTATTCATTATCTAAGCATTGCAACCACCGCTGTACAACATGATTTCCATTTGAGTCCTTTGTTAATAGCACTATACCATCCTTAAGAGATGAAACAACCATAGCAATTTGCTCTGGAGTTTTAAGAGTTTCTATAACTTTTTGTACAGCTCGAGTCCTAAAGTTAGGAAAGAAAAGAGACAATCAACCAGAAGAAATGACAAGAAGATTTCAAATAATATCACTAGCATGTAAATTGGTACAGGCAAACACACATACCCATGCATGTTGAGAGAGATGTTTACGAGGATCCCAGCAGTACTGGTAATAGAATGAAGAATCTGCATTCTTTGATCCTCATTACATACATCCATGAGCTTTTGAACTAGATAATTTCCAAAAGGATCAGTCATGAGCTCAACTATGTGGTCTATGATCTCAATAAATATCTTCTGTATTTCTTCTGGAGTGCCATCGACAAACTTCTCTTGCAAGAAACGGCAGCCATGCTGATCTTTTGCAAAAGAATAGATTTTTCCTTCAACATCATCCAATGAAGTACATTTCAGCTGCTGCCGTGCTCTAGGAGTAAACCATTCTGATTTATCAGGTGAAGATCCTCCAGAGTTTTGACCAGAGAGTAGGAGTGAACCTGCATTCAGAACTGAAGCATGGTGATGGCAGTGTCCATTTGATAAAACCCTCCCAGAATTAGCATGGCAGAGCACAAGGTTGTTTGCTGAAACTGAACTTGGCTTCAAGCTCCTCAATGAATTTAGTCCATGTGACCTAGTCAATATCTTTTCCGGGACAATATGTCTCGCCTCTTTCTCCAATACTTGGAAATCTTTCACAGCTAAATTATTTGATGGGCATGACAGGCCAGTCCTGGCTACGTGGTTCTGCCCATGAACAAACGGACAGCTCTCTCCCCTGCCACAGAAACCTTGAGCATAGTACTGGCAATGGCTACCACCCAAAAGCATAAGATTGGATTGGTTAAATTCTTGAGGAAGCACATTGTCATTCCAATATAAAGCTTGATTGGGTTGTTCAACATGAGAAACAGGCATCTCATAATAAGGTTGACCAGAATTTCTGCTCAGAGGTCTGACGATTCCATTAGAGGTTGATCGAAGGTGATTGTGAGTCATAGTTCCTTGGCTCCAAAGCTGTTGCAAACAAGCATACTGCTCTTGCATTGCCCTCCGCCTATCCTCATCCATATGTTGCCATGATATATGAGTATTGTTTAAACGTGGCACAGGTGTATTTGAATGTCCATATTGTTGTTGCTGCATAAATTGAGAACCTCGGGCATCCAAGTAATACTGTTGTTGATACGCAGAAACAGGGAACTCCACTCCAGAAACAGGTACTCTCGGAAATACCTGAAATGTGTGAATGCCTGTGGGCAATTGCATAGGTTCTGAATACATTGGAAGGTTGTGTCTCTGCTCCCCCAAAGTGTTGACAAGTTCATCAACTGGCAAGCAAGGCCCCAGCTTATGCTTCTTCATATCATGAATGTTGAGTTTCAAAAGCTTAGCATTTTCTTCCCTGTTTGTCTCTGCACTGAATTTATTCATAGTGCTCATGTTTGCTAGAGAAGGAAACCTCATTCCACACACATTCACCATCCCTTGGGGATCCAATGTAGAATCTCCAAAATTCAGAGAGTTTACTCTATTGGGCGATGGAGGGAGAACCATACCAACCACTTCAAGGTCAGAATGTGGCTTTCCCATCTGGTTAGAATACTGGTCCTCCACCAAAAAACCAGTATGGAGTGAGTCCTTATAGAGTACTGATGATTCTGTGGCTGGGCCGATACTCATTCCAGAATTGAAGCTTAAATTAGCAAATGCAGATGTCAACGATTGATCATCTGGTAAATTAGACTCGATATTGAGGCGACGCGCCTCCTGATCAATGCTTTCAGCTGGTGTTTGGTATTCTTTTTTGACAATGTTGTTTGCACCATCCAAGTTCCCTTCATTTTGTGATTGTTGATTGTATGTGTTCTTTGCATTCAAGCCACAGTAAAAGGAAGGGAAAGAGCTAGATGAGATAGGTGAAACAGAAACAGGCGACACGGATACAGCATTAGCACCATGTTTCGATGATTGTGAAGCATGGTAATAGTTAGTAAAAGCATCAGAACGTGAGTTTTTTCTCATGGTTTGCTCACTCAAAGGAGCTGCAACCAAACTTGGTGACGAATTAATAACACCGGATTCGTCCGAGTGAAGGTTTCCAGCAGAAGTAGCATTTGGAATCTCCCCCAAAAGCATCTCGAATTCTTCATCATCCTGTTCATTACCACCCTTCATCTTGTGCATATAAGAGAGTACAGAATGGTCTCAAATGAATGTGCAGAGCCAGCTCTATCAATCTCCAATGCAGATCAATACACAACCTTAAACATCTCCCACAAGCTAAAACTCGGAATATCTTAAAACCTTCCTAGAATTCAGAACCTCAAAAATCTTACTCCTCATACGATCAGAGTTGAGATTTCTTAAAAGGAACCAATACTCCTTCATACAGAAAAACAATAAAAAAAAATTCAGAACCATCTCAACCACAGCATGACATCCCAAACAAGCAACAAAACAAAACAAGAAGATCAAAACGACAAAACAACAATCAACTCATCAAAAACGTTGCTTGTGAACGAAAAAATCATCAAAATACAATCAGAATCATCGGAAACCAGATTCCCATAAAAATAGCAGAAATTCAATAAAAAAGAAACACCAACAAATCAGAAACCGATCATCTGCAATTTCTGCAATCAGTATTCAAAAGAACCAATGGAGATAACAAAACCCAATTGACAGATTACCATAAAAATGCACCGCAAATCCAAAACCCCCACAAAACCGATCACCATCGTCAAAAACGAGAAAACAAACCCAACCAACAAAAGGAAACATGAGAAAAGGAGAGAAACTCAGACTAGAGAATCATCAGAAGCATCACAAACTATTTAGATGGATTGAAAGCAGGGATGAGAAAGAGAAAAGGAAGAAAAGAGTGCGCTTCAGATGAAAATTGCTACTATTAGTACCTGCATTAGACAAGAATATTAGAGTCTTAAGAGGTGTTGAAGTGAGACCCCAAAGAGGGAAGAGAAAGAGAGAGAGACAGAGAGAGAGGAGAGGTTTTTGTGTGACTTAATGAGCAATGCAAATGGGAATGAATGGGTGGGATAGGTGAGAGTCGTGAGAACTGAGAAGGGCGGCGTATGAGAGAAGAGGAATGAGAGGAGGATTCAAAGGGAGAGAGAGAGCATGCATGGGTTTGGTTTGGTATTTGTTTTGTCATTTGGAATATAACAGGCAAAATCAAATTTGCAATTTGTATATTTTTTCATGTTACGTCGTTTATAACATATAAAAATAAGTAAAGGGAACCTTCTTAAGATAGGAAAGTGGAAACTACCATTTTTACCCATTTTAACCCAACAATTGAACCCCATTTTACCAAAGTTAAAAAAGTTAATCAAACTAATTTAGAAAGTGATAGGCTCTCCAAAATTCTCTCCTAGTCAGTTACATGAAAGATATTCTAGTCATAATCAAATCCAAACTACTCAACTAAACAATTTCTGATTTTCTTATTGTTTTCCTAATGACAACAAACCAATTAAAAAACAGCCGTCCATCTTGGGCGTGGTGATGGGCCCACAATCGAGAAGCTGGTTGGACCCACATAATGAATACCATACTTGTGAAATATAAATTGAATGTCTTGATGAGCTATTTATAGGTATGATAAATACAAGTTATGGCAAAAAAAAATTTCTGTATACTTGTAAAGGTAGACTTGATTAAATTATAAGCCCTTGTTATATTGTATTATATATACATCTATGTAACTAAGGTTAATTAGCTAAACTCTTCTACACTTGTTAAAAAAGGGAGAAAAAGGTTTATTTTTTTCTGAAAAATTAAGAAAATTATCCTTTTCATTTCCCTTTTTATAATTGATATGATAGTTTGTGAACACTCCTGGAGAAAAGGAACCAGTGCAATGCTCAAACAAGAGGCCAATATGCCACTTTGTCATATGCATGGCTTGACAGTCGGTGTACTGTAGGTTGATGTGCATAACTCCTATCTGATGGCTGCCAATATTTTGCACTTTACTTGAATTTATATCAACGATCAAACCAAACTTAGTTTGGATTTTTATTTTAATCTCATAGGCATGCTTCATTTGATATTATTTTTATGAGCTCATTGGTGTAAAAACATCAAGTCCTCTTGCCTACTAGAGAGTATGTGATGCAGGACTAGCGCAGGATGTAACCCGATTCAGAATTTGATTTGTGGGTCCATTTTGTTTTTTTGGATTTTTTATGTGTGGATCATAGCTAGATTTTGGATCCATATTAAATTAGGTTTTTTTTTTCTATAAAATCTTGTTATTTTCTGCTAACTCTATAGCCCCTCGCAGGTCACCTATGGAGCTGTCTAGACATCACGAGTTCGATTCTCTCTAAGATCAAACATGCATTAGTCAAGGAGTAACAGTGCAGAGCCAATCCACTGTCTGTCCTGGGGTTTACCACTATTAGGTGGGGTCAACTAGGGCACAATTTTGATGGATTTATCGTCATTAAAAAAATAAAATAAAAAACTACTGCTAACGCTATTTTTGAGTTCTGATGAAGTTTTAGTATAAAAAATAGATGGTGTGTTGTCAGATCTGTCAGCAAGTTTAGTGTGAAGGTCTTGAGTTCGATTCTATGCTTCCCCACCAGAAAACAGCCAATGTGGGAGTGTGAGGTTTACATTTCATGTTTCTGTAAAACCAAGAAAAACAGTTCATGTACTACACAACTTCTTTGTAAAAGACAAATATAAAATATTCACTTCAAAGGGCCCAACAGCCTGTTAATGGGCCGGGTACGGGAACGGATCCGGCACCATCCCCGTTTAGTGACCCTGCATCTTCAGTAAGGTGTCAACGGACCCCTCCTACCCCCCGCCCCCTCTCAAAAAAAAAATGGGTGAGTCCAAACCTGGATCCGACTAAGTGATGCGGGTATTGGATTCTGATTCATGTCTGACCAGATTTTTCATAAAAAAACATACCCGGATCCAATAAGAATTACATAAAACAGATCTGGTCCATACCCAGTAAACTAATATTTTTAAAGTTTTTTACATTGAAAAATTGCAGATCTTAATCACAATTTGGTATAAAATTTCATAAACCATACCCGACCCATTTAATAATTGGGCCTCATGGGTCCGATCCGGATAGTTAATCAGACCCCTTTCTTTGTAACCAAAACCTGATCCTATAGGATCCGGTATGGGTCGGGATCTGTACATACCCAATCCATTGACACCCCTAATCTTCAGTTCATCTATATGGTTGTACACTTGTACCCTGGTGTGCAGTTTATGCTATGAGAATCTTTAAGTTCTGGATCTGGATCAGATTCTTTAAGTTTTTTGAATAATGAAGGTATAAGAACTCAATTAAGTTGCAATCATGAAATGTGATATGGTATGGACCCAGTCTCAGATCCATCTTTAGTTCTAGATCTGGACCTACATGGATATTACTCATACCTCCTTTTACTATGAATTATCAATGGCTCCAGGATCCTGATCAGATTGCACTTGATTAGTATCGGCAGAGTGGACCCAATGAGCATGTCTGAGTCTAGAGCCAGTCAAAGCATGGACCATTTTCAGGCCCATTTAGGTCCCAGATGAGGTTTCCAAGTAGAGCCTGCAATCTGAGTACTGTCCAGATATGGTTCAGACTGGGTCCATACCATATGACAAAACTTGGACGAAAATATAGACCAAGTTTGTTCGACCATACTCAAATTTGGGACTGGAAATTGAAACCCAAATTTGACATGCTCGTACTTGGACCTACATTTTGGACATATGGACCCAGTCCTAGTCCCATGAAACTGTGGAAGCTTGGACCTGATATTAATTAACCCAAAAATTATTCAACCTAAGACCGGAATATATGTGGACATGGACTTTGTCCCATATTCGGACCCATGTTTGGGTCTGAATTTGAGCCTAAACTTGCACCACAATAAACAATAAATTCAAATCTTAATTGTCCAGGCAACCAAATTTGCACTTAAATACACACACACACACATTATATATATATATATATATATGGACAGTCAACGCACAAAAACAGCAAAAAATGTGCAAAATCGTTAAAAAGGGCCTTTACCGGCACTTTTGAAGTGCACTGGAACCTTTAGCGGCACTTCAAAATGTGCCTGGTATTTAAAGGACGCTCAGCAAAATAAAGTGCCTGTCAAGTATCTATGGATCAAGCAGCTACCACTCACTATATATGTATATATATTTCTTGACACAAATGGGCAGGTCTAATTGGTTCGGATCAGGGGCGGATCCAGGGGGCGAGGAGGGGCTCGAGCCCCTCCTAAAGTTTTGAAAATATTTAAGCATACCTATAAGCAAAATATATTATTATTTTTATATATTTAAGTCTACCTCTAACCCTATATATTATAAAAAAATTCCCCCCTTTAAGCAAAATATAAAAATTTATATTGCCCCCTTTTATATTTTAGTTTTAGATTTTATTTTATTATAAATTTGTTTGCCCAACAACAACAACAACAACAACAACTACGCCTTCATCCCAAAACAATTGGGGTCAGCGATATGAACCAAAAAAAGAAATTCATTTTGGGTCTTCCACATGAATCCTTTTCCTCTAATCATTTCTATCCAATGCCATGTCCTCGGTGAGGTTCAAAGCATTCATATCCTTTCTTATCATCTCCATCCAAGTCTTCCTAGGCCTACCCCGACCTCTTTTAACTAATATATTTTTCCATTTCTCCAACCTTCTAACTGGAGCATCATTAGGCCTTCGCCGAATATGTCCAAACCACCGTAAACGATTCTCTCGTATCTTATTTTCAATGGGTGCAACACCTACCTTCTTACGTATCTCCTCGTTCCGAATCTTATCTTTTATTGTATTTCCACACATCCATCTAAGCATCCGCATCTCAGCTACACTCATTTTTTGAATATGGTGTCTCTTGGCAGCCCAACATTCCGTACCATATAGTAAAGCGGGCCTAATAGTCGTCCTATAAAACTTTCCCTTCAACCGCAATGGCATTCTACGATCGCACAACACTCCAGTTGCACTTTTCCATTTCATCCACCCAACCTTTATCCTATGATTTACATCTCCATCAATTTCTCCATACTTTTGAATGATGGATCCCAAATATTTGAAATAATCATTCACCGGTATTTCTTGCTCACCAAGCTTCACTACACTCCCATCACTACTTCGTTGCTTACTAAACCGACATTCCATAAATTCAGTCTTACTCTTACTCAACTTAAAACCTCTAGCTTCCAATGTCTGTCTCCATAATTCTAACTTAGCATTAACCCCAGCTCTAGACTCATCAATCAAAACAATATCATCACCAAACAACATACACCACGGTACATTTTCTTGAATTGATCTCGTAAGCTCATCCATCACTATCGCAAATAGAAAAGGGCTTAAAGCAGATCCTTGATGTAACCCAACCGTTATCGGAAAATTGGTTGTCACCCCTCCACAAGTGCGGACATTGGTTACTACTCCTTCATACATATCTTTAATTATACTAATGTACTTGAGAGAAACACCTTTCTTCATCATTGTCCACCAGAGAACGTCCCTAGGTACTCTATCGTATGCCTTCTCTAAATCAATAAAAACCATATGCAAATCTTTGTTCCTCTCTCTATATCTTTCAATAAGTTGTCTAAGAAGATGTATAGCTTCCATAGTTGATCTTCCAGGCATAAAACCAAATTGATTCTCCGATATCATGACAACCTTCCTCAACCTAGACTCAATCACCCTCTCCCAAAGTTTCATAGTATGACTCATGAGTTTTATACCACAATAGTTTGTGCAATCTTGTATATCACCCTTATTCTTATATAAAGGCACCAAAGTACTCTTCCTCCACTCATTAGGCATCTTATTTGTTCGCCAAATCAAGTTAAACAGATTTGTCAACCATTCTAAACCTTTCTCTACCAAGCATTTCCAAGCCTCGATAGGTATACCATCTGGGTCAACTGCCCTTCTAGATTTCATTTTCTTTAAAGCCTCTGCAATTTCTTTCTTTTGAATCTTGCGCATGAAGTCACGATTTATCTCATGAAAAGGAATGGAGAAGTCTCCAAGATCTTGAGCATGACTATCATTAAATAGCTTATCAAAATAATCTTTCCATCTCTCCTTAATCTCCTCATCTTTGACTAAACCCTCTGCGTATCATCTTTGATACATCTAACCATACCCAAATCCCTCGATTTCCTATCTCTCATCTTTGCAAGCCTATAAATATCCTTCTCGCCTTCTTTGGTATCCAACTTGTCATAAACCTTTTTATATACCTTAGCCCTCGCGTTTCGAACTACTTTTTTAGCTTCCTTCTTTGCTATCATATACTTCTCCAAATTCTCATTATCACGACTCTTAGATTTATATAACACTCTCTTTTAACCTTAATAGCTAATTTGACATCCTCGTTCCACCATGATGTATCCTTACCTAGTGGTGCATCGCCTTTAGACTCACCCAATACCTCCTTAGCCACTTTTTTCATGCCACCCGCTATCTTATTCCACATTGATTCTGAATCCTCCTCGAGACACCAATCAACTTCCTTAACTACCTGCTCTACAAACATTCCTTGTTTAGCTCCTTTCAGTGCCCACCACTTAATTCTAGGATCTATCCTATGTCTATCCCTTTTGCGGCATTGTCTAATTCTAAGATCTAAAATTAAAACTCTATGTTGTGTAGCTACACTTTCTCCCGGTATAACCTTACAATCGATGCAACAACCCCTATCTCTCTTTCTAAGTAGGAAAAAATCTATCTGACTCGTATTAACCCCACTTTTAAATGTTACTAGGTGAGACTCCCTCTTCCTAAACCAAGTGTTTGCTAAGATCATATCATAGGACAAACAAAAATCTAAAATCCTTTCTCCACTTTCATTTCTTTCTCCTATACCATAGCCTCCATGGATACTCTCAAATCCATTCCTACTAATGCCTACATGTCCATTAAGGTCAACACCGATGAAAAACTTTTCTCCATAAGATATCCCTTGTACTACTCCATCTAAATCTTCCCAAAATTGATGCTTAATGGAATCATCTAAACCTACTTGAGGTGCATAAACACTAATAATATTAATAATATCCGTACCTAATACTAATTTAATAAGTAAAATTCTATCACCCTTCCTACGGACCTCAACTACATTATCTATAAATTGACGACTCATAACAATCCCTACTCCATTTCTATTCCTATTTATTCTTGTATACTAAATCTTATATCCCCAAGGTTCTATCACTTTTGCTTTCTCACCTACCCATTTGGTCTCTTGTAGATATAAAATATCAATCTTTCTCCTACACATAACATCTACTAACTCTACCAACTTACCAGTTAAAGACCCTATGTTCCAAGTGGCTAACCTAATTTTATGGTCTTGGACTAACTTCTTTACCCCCACCCATCCAACAAAGTGAGGGAACCCTTGCCTATTTGACACTACACCCGGGCGTCGGTGTGACACGTCGCTTCTGGGCGATGACCTAGCAACCCTTGCCCATTTATCACTGCCTCCGGGCCTAGAGAGTACAGCGCGTCGCTCAGTAGGGAACACCCCAACGAAATTCTCATATTGGTTCATTTTCATAAGGTATGACAAAGTTTTTATGTTGGCTGTCACAGGCCTACCGCAACCCTCCTCCTTTATCCGAGCTTGGGACCGGCAGTGTATAACTAGAAATTTATTTGCCCCTTTAAGCAAAATATAAAAATTTATATTGCCCTCCTTTATATTTTAGTTTTATATTTTATTTTATTATAAAAACTTTTTGCCCCCTTAAAGCAAAATCCTGTATCCGCCACTGGTTCGGACATCAGTCTAAGTCATGTATGCTTGACCCAGTTAAACCCAATGTTGTCAGTATCTGTTTCGAATCTGAATTGATTTTCACAACGATTCAGAGAATTGGTCCATTGAAGCTTGAATCGAATTAAAGCTGAATCAGCCACTTTTACTATTTAATATAAAAAAATTTAAAATTAAAACAAGATTATTAAAATATTACAATATTAAAATATTTTAAAGATATTAAAACAATTTAAAAAATATTAAAATGTAAAAAATCAATTGAAGGCTGAATTAGCCCATATCGAATTGATTTTGGGCCGACATGATGACTCAAATCGGCCCACTCAGGCCGATTCACATCGATACTGATAACACTGGTTACACTCGTACATCCAAGTTATTGGATCGGGTTTTACTACACCTCGATCTTCAATCGAACCGGCAGATATCAGACAAGGTATCACCATAATAGACCATCATGTTTAGGATATATTGGTTGAATATCAAACTCTTCTCAATAATAAATTGCCGTTTTAAACTTTTAGGCAATTTCTCACGATATTATCATGAGATTTTCTTAAATCTCGGAATATTTGTCACTATGGCCAGCTTTGACATTGACATCCTTACAATTGGAAAGTCAATAAATGTGATCAAACTAATTAACAAACTTTCATTTTCTTTTTCTTTTACACGGAGAAACCACCCTCAGGAACATAGATCTAGCTGCAGCATGAAACTTTCATTTTAAACATGTCTTTCTCAACAAAACTTTGAAAACTAAAAAAATAAATAAAAGTAATTAAATATTCTTTTAGAATTCACTTGTCTTGTAATGTCTCATGAGATTATAAACTCATGCAAACGAGAGAATGAATCTCAATGACAGTAGCTAAACAAACATCAGAAAATTTGTGATAAGAAACCAATTCTCATTTGTCATTGCAAACAATATGTTTGGTTGCATTTAAATGAGATTTGGAATCTCATGCAAATGAGAGAATGAATTCCATTTACACATGTAACCAAACATGTGAGTTGAAATCTCATGCAAATGAGAGAATGAATCTCATTTGTACAGATAACCATACATGCTATGCTATTTGGATTCACATGCAAATAAAAAATTATGAAATGTGATTTGAAATTACATTTGAAGTGAATCCCATGTGATTCCAAATCACATATTCAAATCACACTTGGAATATGTGATTTGAAATCATGACTTCAAATCACATTTGATTTCATTTCATGAATCACATGAGATGCAACCAAAAATTAAAAGCCATTTTCTCATTTATGTGAAAATCTGAATCACAAGGAGCCCCTTATGACTTTGATTCATATGAATTCTAATCAAATTCTTTTGAAAACATTTAATATATGAGAAATATTTTTAAAAAATGGGTTTTTAGAAAACTTAAACGTGTTTCCAAAATTTTCAGATTCAGATCAAAAGACCTCAATCATGGGGTATTGGATTCAAAGTCCATAGTGTCTATATCCTAAGTTGCCTTTCAAGGAATAAAAATGTCATTTTCTAGGCTTTAAAATTTTTTTATATCAAAATCCAAATAAAAACCGTACTCTTCAAGTCATTATCATCATGACTGCTGTTCTATCATCATCATGCAACCACGCTCTCATTATCATCACCAATCAAAAGGCTTAGGGCTCTAACCCAAGGGCTACCCTTTTGGCCATAAAACTTTATTTAGCAGGATTGTGACCATCAGTTTCATCTAAAACTCAAGCTTCTTGATGTGGGAAAACATGTAGGGCATTGGCGTTTAACGGAACACTGACACTGTCCACCGTTTATTTATCCTCCTTTCCTTATCAGGTCGGTTTTGGTTCCAGATCTAAATCTAAAGTGGGTCACAAATTGGATTCTGTCTCTGTGTATGGTCTAGACATGTATGATACCAGATCTGCTCAAAAGGAAATTCTTCACTATTCTTTATATGGAAAATGTAAAACTGGTTGGGTTAGATCTCATTCCTAGAAGATCCATTGTTAAGCTGCCACTTGGTTTAGATATGGACCCAAATAGACCTGAGGGTGCATGTTTCTGGATCACATCACGATTTGAATATAGGTCGGGTCAGGCCAAACCTGACTCTATCTATTTCGAAGAGTGGGTCCAGATCTTGACCATACATCGATCTGTGTCTGATTTGGGCTTCTGTGGTCCTGGATCTGGACCCAAATAGACCTGACGGAGAATGGTTCTGGATCAAATCACAATTTGAATATAGGCCTGACCTGACTCTATATCTATTTTGAATAGTGGGTCCAGATCTTGACCATGCGCCGATCTGGGTTGGGTTTGGGCTTCTGTGGTTATGGATCTTCCAATCCCCCAGCTCTTCTATTAAAAAAACTACAAGAACTAAGCGAACAGGTCGGCTTGATTGCAGGTCTCCCAACCCGAGCTCCATTTAAGTCAAGTCCGAATCTGATGGTGACAGATTCCACTGGGTCAAATCCATAAATTTGACTTAATTGATCCGTTTGTGGACTGTATCCAAGCGTTTTGCCACGATGGATCTAGTATCTATTACCCACTTGGTTGTCATGTGAAACATCATCAAGGTCATGATCCTGCACGCATACACAGTACATTTTTTTTAAAAAATTTTTACTCGGAGAAACCACCCCAGGATCATCGACCTAGTGGCGCTGGTTCTACCTGACGTACTTAGGGTCTCTGTCCTGACAGAGTAAAACTCCCAGGGCTCACCCCCATAGGGTCACCACACTTCAGCTGGCTTGCGCAGGGGTGACACTCATGGGCTTTGAAGCATATGGTACAATTTAATAGTTGCAACAGGGTTTTAAGCAATGTCACAGGGACACGCTATATAAGGTTCCCATGCCTAGGAGACATAACACGACACCATGACACGTTAAAACATTATCTTGGATAATTAAATAACAAAATTGTCATATATTCAAATATTAAATATATATATATATATATATATATATATATATTATTAATTAAATAATGAAAAAATCTGCATCCCCATGTCCAATCTTCAAAAAATTTGTGTGCCGCATATTGGTATCCAATCCACATCCATTTTGTTTTTGAAAGGCAAGCTAGGGTTAGGCAGACCTACCAGTTGTACTACTATTCCATTAGGTTTTGAACCTGCAATGTCCCAACACAAGGTGACGTGCACGAGCTGCTCCTACCAGACAAGTGGAGCCCCAGTTGGTATCAAATCCATAACAATGCCCATGCCTAAGGGACATAGAAAGGATTTTTTATAGCTATTATGAAGATGATGCACCAACTTCAGTTTTTCTTTTAGAAAGGCCAAGGGAAACCAACTCCCTAAGAACAAAAAGCCACTGAAGGCACAACAGGGGTCTCCACTTGTCTGGTGGGAGCAGCTAGTGCACATCACCTTGTGCCTTGTGTTGGGACGTTGCAGGTTTAAAACCCAATGGTATAGCTGTATAACTGGTAGGGGTCTGCCTAACCCCAGCTTGCCTTTCAAAAAAAAGAAAACACTGAAGGCACATTGTCTGGCCTCCATCTAGTAAAATCCTTGACAGGGTGTTTGGTTGCACGGACAGGAGTGTGCAGAATGGTCCTGTCAAGACACTTTCATTGGACACATGGGACTCTGTGTTCCAGGCATCTTATGGGGCACGAACAGCAGCGACCCGCAGATGCTGTTGTCCGTGCAATCAAACACCACCTGCCCAAGTCCCTCTTGCACACCGGCTCACCCAGCTTTGACCTCGTGGCAAGTGACACCTTCGGCCGGCATCAAACCAAGGCAGGTGGACAAACCACGGTCCCCTCCAGCCAGGAAGATGGAGCCCTTTTGAGAACAACTTGAGATTTGCTAGACCCCAAAACTTCAAAAACCATCAACAAAATCTGCACAAACGCATCATCAACTCACCGTGTCTGCTGCATCCCCGTTGAAGATCGTTTCATTATTTGAGGATATAAGGTTTTATTATTGCTTGGTGAAATTCCTAGTAAAAATAGAAGTGATGAAGCGGCTGCCAAAAATTAAATATAATTTCATCATTCTAGTTCAGCCATGTGTGGAGTATAATTAGGGGTCTTTTGACACGGTTGAGGGGAAAAAACCTCATATTAACATGAGAACCTTTTTAAAACACCTTCAAATAAACCAATGAGAGAGAGAGAGAGAGGCCCCAAAAGGAATACAAGAACATAAACACCAAAAAGAATGCAATTTTCCAGATAGTAATAGTACAGAATAAAAAGCAAAAAGGACATGTCAATAATAATGTCATAATTTCTAATTAGCTTACCATGAAATGCTGATTAAAGGTATAGATCCAATACTAAACCAAACTTCCAAAAAAAACAGTCCCACCAAAAGCAATTGTTCAAAAGAGACAGACTAGCCATCTGCAGTGAAGTAATAACCATGCAGACCTGACAGAAGGGAAAGAAGAAAAGAAAAGAGCAGCAGCAGAAGGAAGAGGAAAGATAGAAGAGGAAACAAATGAAGCAAAAAATAGCCAACACTATGGCTCCACTGTTGTCACCTGCTGCCACTGGCCATCAACTGCTTCCTTCCACAGTGTCACTTCATTATTCCCATCAGCAACCGCTAGTATATTCCCAGTAAGCGACCATGAAACCCTCCACACAGGCGTTTTGAAATCATTCAAGACCTTACCTCCCCACTGATCACCTTCCTTTCCCACAGTCCATATCACCACTGTGCCGTCCTGAGAAGCGCTCGCAATAGTAGACCTCGGAAGCCCAAGGTTTGGTGCCCAAGCTACATCTCTTACCCAATCTGAGTGCATCTGGAGTGAAGGAAAACAATCCATTTTCCAATTCCCATTGTACAATTTCCAGACCTTAACGGTGTTATCGCAACCCCCAGATGCTAACTTCTGCACCGGATCAAGAGGATTAGGGCCGACCAAAGAGCCAGGAGCTGTGGCAGGTGCCCATGAAACAGAAGTGACACCAACAGCATGGGCTTGATCAATCCTGGAAGTATCCCAACCGCCATCAGCACGAGCAGTGAAGACGGAGATGTTGCCATCAGAAGAACCACAAGCCAAACAGAGACCTAACTCATGGGGTGCCCATGAAATGGAATTCACAGAGGCTTTATGGTCAGTAAAGACATGGGCTTGTATCCATTCATTCTGTTGGGCTGTTTCTTTCCATATGATAACACGGCCATCATAAGAGCAAGAAGCAAGGATGGATCCAAACTTTGGGTGAGCCCAGGAGACCTGCCAAACAGGGCCTTGGTGACCACTAAGTGTTGCAAGAAGCTGTTGAGAGGAAGCAGAGCTGGAAGCGCTGCTCAAGCCAAATATTTTGATAGTAGTGTCAGAAGATGCAGTTGCCAAACGCTTGCCATAGTAGTCCATAGCAACATCATGAACAACATCCTTGTGACCCGATTCAATCTTTTGAGAAGGCATCTTCACTTCTTTTAGTTAATATATTCAAATTACTCGTCTTTCTGAAGAGCACTTGACAAAGCAAACAGTCAATCAAAAAGCACTATTGCAACAACTAAACACAAACTGAAAACTGAAAACAATCTGTATATGAGGAATTTCAGAGAAAAAACCAAACTGGTAGCAACTGAACTTATGAGAAACAATGCAGAACAAACATGAGCATGCTTGAAGAGTAAAGAAAAACACAACAGACAATAATAATCACACTGAGATTAAAGATAAGATTACCGTACTAAAGGACAAAGGGAAACTGATGGAACAATCTAGAAGCACCTTATTTGAAGATGAACTCAAATTAGCATATATTATTACATCGTGTATAAACAAATGAACATATATTCTAGAGGATTCTTATGAAACTAAAGTATAGAAGCTTTAATCTCTATGCATGGCCAATTATTATAAGTAATTAGATTTTGTGAGAATGTGTTAACCAGTCGAGAAAGTGGGAGCGAAAAGCGATTCAGGAAGCGGAAGCGGGAAGCGGGAAGCGAGTCACTTCTAAAATTTTAGGAAACAGAAAGCGTGGGACAACTTAGAAGTGAACCGAGAATCATCTCGGAAGCGAGAAGGGATGTGAATCGGAAGCGACCTACGAAGCGAACTGAAAGCGAACCAGAATTTGAATGGGGAATGAAGAAGGAAACAACCAAGGACTCAAGTGGGAAGCGAATAGAAATCGAAAGGGATGCAAAAATATAATTATATATTTTTTAATTTACCAAAATATAAAATTTATGTTATATAACTAAAAAACAGTCAACAAGAAATATAACTCAAAAACAATCAACTAAAAATATAAGTTATATAACTCAGAAACAATCAAGCCGAAATATAAATTATATAACTCAGAAATATAACTCAAAAACATAACTCAGAAATAGTCAAACGGCTTATATATATGAATTACACACACACACACACACAAATATATATAATATACATATTATAATAACTGAAATACTGAATATATAATATAACTAAAACACAAGATTATCAGTTATATATATATATATATATATAACTGAAAAACATAAACTATAGCAAAAACAGGAAGACCAAGAGAGAGAGAAACAGGAATAAGAAGAAAAAAAACAAGAAGAAGAAACAATAGGAAGAAGAAGAAAAAAAGGAAAAAAGAAAAGAAAAGAAGGAAAAAAAAGAACAAACAAGGAAAAACAGAAAAAAGAAGAAAAAATAGAAAAAAGAGTATTTATTTTATTTTATTTTGGTAAAATTTATAATTTTAAGGGCTAAAACTGGAAGCTCACTTCCAATTTAAAACTTGTGCTTCCCCCACATATTTTGGAAGCACAGCATTTCATGCTTTCGAATAGCGTTTCGGGGAAGCACACTTCCCCACTCCTATAGAAGCGTCTGGTAACGCTCGTGTTAACAATAAAATGGAAGAGCTTAAACTCCCATATACTTCATATGTTGGAAACCTAATTATAGGAAGAAAAAAATTCCATTATCACGCAGCTTGGATCTTGACAAAGAGTCTTAATTCAAGAGCTTAACTTTTTCCCATAGAAATACACTCTGTTTGGGGCCTTTGGGCATTGCAACCATAGGACGACATGCAAAAAGAAATGAAGCCAAAAATTTTTCCATCTTTGAGGCATCAGTTTAACACAAAAACTGATGCTTCTATGTTCTCCTTGTGTTCACTTTGAAAATAAACCAAGCCTGCACTTTCATTGTCACTATGTGTTGAACAAGAGTGCACCTATTGTGATGAATCTGCAAAAACAATCAACAAGAAAATAACACAGGGATTTAACGTGGTTCGGCAATGCGCCTACGTCCACGATAACAAGCGACTGTATTTCAACTATCTTATGATTTCAGGTTACAGCACACACACACACTATCTTATGATTTCAGGTTACAGCACACACACACACACACACACACACACACACACACACTAACCCTATGAGTACCGAGTTTTATGAAACAAGGGCAAAAAATAAAACTCTCCTGTACCAAACCGCAAGGACTCTACTCCCTTGCACCCCCTCAACTACTAGTGTCCCTGCTAAAGTAGAACTCGGTAGAAGTCATCGCTCGTTCTACCGTCTGCCTCTCATCAAATATGAGCCAGATACTCCAACAATCTCCACCTTGGCGAATATCCACCCCTTAGGAGACATGAAAACATAACTAAAAAAATTCTACCTGGGACACTAAGTTGAGGCATCTCCCATCTAGCAAGTGGAGACATTAATCAAGTTCAAGCAATGCTTGAACTTATCTGTAGTAACAGGCTTTGTCAACATGTCTGCTGCATTCTCAGAAGTGTGGACTTTCTTAAGCAATACTTCACCAGAAGAAAACCAACTCCCTAATCTTGTGAAACCTCACATCTATGTGCTTGGTCCTCGCATGATACACCTGATTCTTTGCCAAGTAGATCACGCTCTGGCTGTCACAGTATAGCTAAACTCTACTATGCTAAACACCCAGCTCTTTGACCAACCCTGTAAGCCATAGAGCTTCTTTGGCAGCCTCGGCAATTGCCATGCACTCTGGCTCAGTAGTGGATAGTGCAACTAGAGGCTGCACCAAGGATCTCCAAGAAATAGGCCCTCCCACAAGCGTAAATACATATCCCATTGTAGACCTCCTGTCATCCAAGTCACCTGCATAGTCTGCATCCACATATCCCACGACTGAAAGTTCATTTTGCTGATTGTTGAACATGATGACATAGTCTGTGGTACCCTTCAAGTATTTGAAAATCCACTTGACTGTGTCCCAATGCTGTCGACCCGGATTTGATAGAAACTTGCTCACCACACTAACAACGTGTGCCAAATCTGGTCTTGTACAAACCATATCATACATTAAACATCCCACTGCGCTTGCATATGGAACCTTTGACATGTCTTGAACCTCATCATCTGACTTCGAAAACTATGCAGTAGATAGTCTAAAATGATGCGCCAATAGTGTACTCACAGGTTTTGCATTGCCCATGCTAAACCTGTCCAACACCTTCTCAATATAACTGTGTTGAGATAACCATAGTCTTCTGGAGGCTCTGTCCCTAAGAATCTCCATCCCAAGAATCTTCTTGGCCGCTAGAAGTATGTCTGACCAGAGGAGAAAAAATCTCATCATAGTCAACTCCTTCCCTCTGTGAGTAACCTTTTGCTACTAGGCGAGCCTTGAACTTCTCTCTCTCTTTTTCTGATATTGCATCTTTCTTCTTATACACCCATTTGCATCCTATCGCTCTCTTCCCTTCTGGAAGCTCTACAAAGTCCCATGTTTGGTTCTTATGCAGAGACTCCATCTCTTCGACCATAGCACCCATCCATCTACCTTTATCTTGGCTAACTGTTGCCTCCTTAAAGACAGTAAGATCTACACTACTAGTAATAAGTGCATAAGAAACCAGATCCTCGAGATTGTACCTGGTGGGAGGTGATGTGAACCTCACTTCAAGTGCTTAAGCACTTAAGCATGGAACGCACCAGGGGTGTCGACTAGAGCACGGACAAGGGGCAGCACTTGATGCAGTGACACCAACATGCCAGGGGAGGTTGACCGCACAGGTAGGAGCATGAAGTGCGCAATGCACTAAGCACAAGCTGTGCAAGAGCGAGGGCCAAAAGGGAAGACCTGCAGCGCACAACGTGCAACGCATAACGCGCGTGGCATGTGGCGTACAACGCCATGCGGAAGGGCAAGCGACGCGCGGCCAATGGACAACGCACGTCAGGTGCGGCGCTAAGAGAGGTTTGCACGACATGCAAGCAGGAGCGTGCATGCGCACGACGCGAAGCGCAAGCGCATGGCGGGCGAGCGCTATGCAAGGCGCAGGCGCATGGCGAGCGAACGCAGCGCAAGGCGCATGCGCATGACGAGCGAGCAGTGCGCAAGACACAAACGCAGAGGCGCCTACGCGGGAGGCAAGCGCGCAACGACGACACGCATGGCGAGTGACGCGGACGAGCTGCTTGAGGAGTCAGCGCGCGAGGCGAGCGCCAAGTCAGCAAATGTGCTGGCTGTGCTAAGTTGGAGAGCAGGCATTGGCGGGAGCTTCAGCAGCCGAGTTTGACTGCCAAGTCAGACTTTGACTTGACGAGTGTCTTCAATTGTAAACCGTGGGCTGAGCCTATAAATAGAATCGACTTCGGTCTTGAGAGTTTTCTCTTCTTGGTGACTTAGGGCATTCGGTTCTCCTTATGGAGAAATTCGGGATTGGCCTGCGTGTCTTTCCTTGGGCCAGCGGCTACTAGTTTAAAGCTAGTAGGGGTTGGATCAAGTTCAGTCCACTGCTTCGAGACTAGACTGACCCACCACACATCCGACGGTTTAACGGATTCTCTCTGGGTTGTGAATTGCTGAGAAGACTGGCAAGACGCATCCTTCAGAGAGAGACTCCTGTATTGCAGCTGAAATCCAACAGCTGAAGCCGAAATCATAAGCTCCAGCAATATCCACCTTACAGTGAGCTTATAGCCTTATACGTTTATAGATTTGGACAGAAGCAATTGAGCGGCATAGGTCCTGGAAGAAACCTAAAAAATCAGGTTGCAACAGAGGCCTGATGGTGCGTCTGGGCTTGTCTATGGGTGTAGTGTGATGCTCTTGACTCTCTGAACTATAGCCCTATGAGTCACGAGTTTCTAACTCCACCTGCACCACATGCTCATTGCTGCCACAATTTTCTGGCATCTGTTTCTCTTTCTCCTGAGTACGCTGTAACATGGTTTTTTCATCAAAAACCACATCTCTACTGATCACCACCTTGTTTTCCTTCGGATCCCATAGCTTGAAAACTTTCACTCCTTTCTGTTAACCCCAAAAAATACACTGTCTAGACTTTGCATCAAGCTTCGATCTGTCCTCACTAGAAACATGCACGTAGGATGGACATCCGAATACTCTAAACTCGAAGTAGTCTACCGCATTGCCCGTCCACACCTCCTCTGCTACTTTTCCATCTAGTGCTTCCCTCGGTAACCTATTAATCAAGAAACACACCATATTCAGAGCCTCTGCCCAAAAGCTCTTTGCAAGCCCTGCATTCAACCTGAGGCACCGAGCTCTCTCAACTATCGATCTGTTCATCCTTTCCGCTACACCATTTTGTTGTGGTGTCTTGTGAACTGAGAAGTGTCTCTTAATCCCATGCTGCTCACACAACTCCTGGAACTTCGAGTCTGTCTACTCAATACCATTGTTTGACCTGAGGCATTTAATCTTCCTCCCTGTTTGAGTCTCTACTTCAGCTTTCCACAACTTGAACTTGGCAAACATTTTTTATTTGTGCTACATAAAGTAAGTACACCCAGACTTTTCGCGAATAATCATCAATGAAACTCACAAAATACATATGTCCCCCTCGTGATGCTACGCTGACTGGTCCCCAAAGATATGTATGAACATAATCAAGAATCCCCCCTGTTTTGTGTGTGGCTGTCCTGAACTTTACCCTGTTCTGTTTTCCAAGAACACAATACTTACAGAAATCAAGCTTGCATGTCTTGACACCCTTTAAAAGATTTTTCTTATGAAGCTCCATCATCCCACGCTTGCCCATATGTCCCAGCCGCATATGCCATAGGACAGTAATGTCTGACTCGGACTCTACAGCAGCAACTCTACCTACAACCGTGGTACCTAGCAGTCTATAGATATTTTCTGCTAGTTTTTGTTAAAATGTAATCTGTAATATATATATATATATATATATATATATATATATATATATATATTATTTAATATTATTATATTTTCTTTTATTATTTTCTTTTTTTCTTTTTTTATTTTTCTTTATTTTCTTTTTTAGCATCTAGTTCAATAGAAACTAGATATTTGATCTTGGAACTTGACTGTGCAAATAGCTGTTGGACTCTAGTCCAACAGCTATAATAAATGTTGTTGGACTACAGTCCAACAGCTATAATAATAAATGTTGTTGGACTGTAGTCCAACAGCTATATTAAGAGACGTTGGAATCCAACGTCTCTTTTGGAGAGCTCAAAATGAGCTCTCCTCTCTCCCACTTTTTTGTATATATAGGGGTGAACCCCTTCAATGTATACAACCATGCTTCTTAAGCATTTTGTTCATGAATAAAGTATTATTTATTTTTCAAGTGTTCTTCCTTTTATACCCTTTCAAGGGTCATGCTTGTAGTGTCTCCAATAGACACTTGTTTGTGAGTTATTTGTGCATTTGTTGAAGACCACCATTTCATTACATGGTATCAGAGCTACGAAATCCTTAGATCTTGAAGTGCTTCCGCCTCGATTTCCGTGCCACATTTACAAAAGGTGTTTCATCACCTTGTTCTTGGCTCAAGAAGATTTGTTTAAAGAAAGGCGAACTTGTACTACAAAAAAAAAATTGGTTTTGTATCCTCTCTTATTCTTTTGTCTACTATTTTTCTTTTCTTTTTATTTTTCTCTCTCTCTCCTCCTATTTATTCCTCTCTTACCCTTGTAAAAGATGGATGACAATGATAAGATCACCATCATTCCTATGAAGCTAAATGATACTAACTATGTAATGTCGGCTTCGATTATGAAGCACCACATTTGGGGAAAAGGTTTATGGGGTATAGTGGATGGTTCCGATTTGGAACCTAAACTATCTCTTACCAAGAAAGAGGGTGATAAAGAGGTTCCTCTAACGGAAGAAGAGAAGAGTAAGGCGTTAGCCACTTATAAAAAGAAATGGAAAGAATGGAGGATAGGGCATGCAAAAATTATGTCATGGCTCATCAATAGCATAGACATTAAAAAATGCTCTAGTCTAGCTAAGTTTGAGCATGCCGATAAGGCTTGGGAATACCTCAAAAACATGTATTCCCTTAAAGATATTGCACATGTATGCAATTTACAAGATAAAGTTCGGACAATGACTCAAAAAGATAAAACTATTTGAGAATATTATAATGAGTTGTCCGAACTTTGGGAAGAGTTGGCTCTTCTTGAGCCCAAATGGCATTGTGCCGAAGACATCGAGCTTCGCCAAAAGCAACTCGATATGGAACATTTCTATCAATTTGTGAATGGTCTAAGGCCGGAGTTTGAATCCACCAAATCGGCCCTTTTACATCGTGGAAAAATTCCTTCTATTGTTGATACTATAGAAGAGCTCACTATAGAGGAAAATAGACTTAGAAAAAGTACTCCAAAAGTTGATGATGACTCCGTTTTAGCTGTATCTAGACCGGGGAATCATACTCGTACTTATAAGCCGCCTCATTTTGGAAGGCAAAACGGTGACTTTGATAAAAGAAAAGTTATTTGTCATCATTGTCATGAACCGGGGCACTATAGGCCTCAATGTCCAAAGTTAAAAAGAAGAGAAGAAAAAAGAGTTGCATCTGTTGAATCTGAGTCAAAAGATCAAGATGCACCTGTGTCTATGGCTCAACTGATGGAAATCCTTCAACCTCTTCTCAAAGGGGTATCCTCCTCAACCGAAGCCTCAACTGGAGCGGCAGTTGCATCTTTCTCCGGTCCAGGTAACTTTCCTTGGCTTTTAGATTCTGGTGCTTCTTTTCATATGACCCCAAATGTTAATAGTCTATCCGAATGTCTTAAAAATAACTCAAGTGTGTCAAAGGTTTTTACAGCCGATGGCACATCTCTCGAAGTAAAAGGAATAGGATGTTTTGAAAATCTTCAAAAATCCAAAAGTTTTTTTATCCCAGAAGTTAGATATATCCCTAAACTTAATTTGAATCTCTTATCTGTCTCGCAAATATCTGATTATGGATGTAATATCTCCTTCTCTTCTCATGGTTGCTGGGTACAGGATCGCCAGTCAGGGAAGCTGATTGGGGAAGGCCATAGAGAAGGAGGACTTTATTACATGGACTTTTTGGAATTACCCAAGAATGCATTTTGTTATAATATTCAGAAATTAGAATTGGATTTATGGCACAAAAGGCTTGGCCATCCTCATATGTCTAAAATTCAATATTTTCCAAGTTTAGAAAAATTTTGTAATTCTGAAAATTTTTCTTGTAAAGACTGCATTCTTGGCAAAATGAAAAGGTTACCATTTCTTAGTAGAACTTTTGTTTCCTCACGACCACTTGAGTTAATACATTCGGATGTTTGGGGCCCCGCACCAGTAATTTCCAAAGGTGGTTATACATATTATGTCATTTTTGTTGATGACTTTTCTAGACATACTTGGATTTATTTTCTTAAACATAAATCTGATGTCTTTGCTAACTTCCAAATATTTCATAAAATGGTTAAAAATAAGTTTCAAAATGATATTTCTATTTTTCGCACTGATTCAGGGGGAGAATTTATGTCCAACGAATTCAAAGACTATCTCAATTTACATGGTATTACACATCAAAGATCATGTCCACACACTCCACAACAGAATGGCCTAGCCGAACGCAAACATCGGCACATTATGGAAACTACTAGGACATTGCTAATTGCAAATCAAGTTCCAAAAAGTTTTTGGGCTGAAGCGGTCCTAACTGCCACCTACCTCATTAATAGGATGTCATCTTCCTCATTAAAGAATACAACTCCAATAGAAAAGCTTGTTAACTTAACTCCAGATTATTCTAGATTAAGAGTCTTTGGATGCAAATGTTTTGTTTTCACCAACAGAAATGACAAACTCTCTCATCGTGCAATCCCATGTGCCTTTTTAGGATATGCTGATAATCAAAAAGGTTACAGGTGTTTCGATTTTCAAAATGACAAATTATATGTGTCAAGAAATGCATCTTTTTTGGAAAAAGAAAGCTTCTTTGAATTTGAAAAATCCAAGGATGTCACTGAATACTCGTTTTTAATTGATCCAATTTCAAAATCCAATGAATGCGATGTTGGATGTGACCTTGACAATGATCAACGTCCTATTGCTGTTGAAAATGATGATAATAAAGAGCAAATCCATAGGGATGTTAGTCTACAATATTCAAGACGTAGAGAGCAAAATCTTCCATGTGCATTACAAAAATACTCTGAAGTCTCACCTAGAAGAACGTCTAGAATCTCTAAACCTCCAGAAAAATTTGTGTCTTATGAATCTTTTTCACCCACGTATAGGGCCGCCATTACATTAATACAATCATATGTTGAACCATCATCCTATTCTCAAGCAAAAAATCATATAGAATGGATAGAAGCCATGAAAATAGAATTGGATGCACTAGAAAAGGCCAATACTTGGACGATACAAGATATTCCTCCGAGTAAGAAACCTATAGGTTGTAGGTGGGTATACAAAGTCAAAACCAAAAGTGATGGGACCCTGGAAAGATATAAGGCCCGTTTAGTAGCAAAAGGATATGCCCAAGAGTATGACATCGATTATGAAGAAACATTTGCTCATGTGGCCCGTATGACCACTGTTAGAACTTTAATAGCCTTGGCCTCCATTAGAACATGGCCTATCTTTCAATTAGATGTCAAAAATGCTTTCCTGAATGAGAATCTCGTTGAAGAAGTATACATGGAAGCCCCACCTGGTATTAGTATCCCTAAGGGTAAAGCTCTTCGTCTAGAAAAAGCTCTTTATGGTCTTAAACAGGCTCCAAAAGCCTGGTATGACCGATTTAGTCATGTTATGCTTGATATTGGTTTTCAACCTTGTTTAACTGACACTGCTTTGTTTGTTAAGAAATCTGATGCAGGCATCATTATTCTTCTTCTCTATGTGGACGATATGATCATCACCGGAGGCGACAAACAGAGAGTTGCAAATATCAAATCTCTTCTTAAAACTCACTTTGAAATGACTGACTTAGGTTTATTAAGATATTTTTTAGGCATTGAAGTTGCTTATTCCCCTCGGGGGTATTTGATATCTCAATCTAAATTTGCTCTTGATATCGTTTCCAGGTCTGGAATTACAAATGATAAGAAAGTAGACACTCCAGAAGTTGTCAATGTTAAAATGAAAATTGATGATGAAGAACTTCTTGATGATCCTACTCCTTATAGACAGCTTGTTAGAGCTCTTTCTTATCTTTCCATTACTAGGCCAAATATAACTCATGCAGTTCATACAGTCAGTCAGTTTCAGCATGCTCCCACCTCCGTGCACATGGGAGCGATTTTGCGTATTATTAGATACTTAAAATCCTCTCTTTCACGAGGACTCTTCTTGTCTGCTTCATCTTCATTAAATTTAATTGCATATACTGATGTTGACTGGGGAGGTGATCCCAATAATAGACACTCAACTACTGGTTTTTGTGTGTTCCTAGGTGAAACCTTAATTTCGTGGAGGTGCAAGAAGCAGCAGAAAGTCTCTCTTTCCTCCACCGAAGCTGAATACAGAGCCATGGCAACTACCACTATGGAGGTTGTTTGGCTCAGACGATTGCTAGCGGATATGGGAGTTAAAGCAACGCAAGCTTCAAAGATGTGTTGTGACAACAAAAGTGCGATCTACATTGCAAGCAACCGGACATTCCATGAGCGCACTAAACACATTGAGATGGACTGTCACTATGTCAGAGAAGAATACTTACATGGAACCATTGATCTGCCATATGTTACATCAGAATATCAATTAGCAGACTTCTTCACCAAGCCTCTCGCTGCTCCCAGATTTCACTTCCTCTTAGACAAACTTTCGCTCATTGTACCGTAAGTTTGAAGGGGAGTGTTAAAATGTAATCTGTAATATATATATATTATATTTTCTTTTATTATTTTCTTTTTTTCTTTTTTTATTTTTCTTTATTTTCTTTTTTAGCATCTAGTTCAATAGAAACTAGATATTTGATCCAGTCAAGTTCCTGTTGGAACTTGACTGTGCAAATAGCTGTTGGATTGTAGTCCAACAGCTATAATAAATGCTGTTGGACTACAGTCCAACAGCTATAATAATAAATGATGTTGGACTGTAGTCCAACAGCTATATTAAGAGACGTTGGAATCCAACGTCTCTTTTGGAGAGCTCAAAATGAGCTCTCCTCTCTCCCACTTTTTTGTATATATAGGGGTGAACCCCTTCAATGTATACAACCATGCTTCTTAAGCATTTTGTTCATGAATAAGTATTATTTATTTTTCAAGTGTTCTTCCTTTTATACCCTTTCAAGGGTCATGCTTGTAGTGTCTCCAATAGACACTTGTTTGTGAGTTATTTGTGCATTTGTTGAAGACCACCATTTCATTACAGTTTTTGTCCCTTCATTACTGTCACCTTTACTTACTTTCATTACTCCACTTTCAGATTTGTAACTACAACCGTTATAATCTAAAGTGCCCAATGAAATCAAATTCTTCCTTAAATCCGGTACATGCCTAACATCACACAACGTTCTAACCACACCATCAAACATCTTAATTCTGATATTCTCTATTCCAACCACTTTGTAGGATGCATCGTTGCCCATCAGAACAGAACCAGAATTGACTAACCTGTAGGTGTCAACCAATCTTTATTTGGAGTCATGTGATAGAAGCATAATGAATCCATGATCCACGAATTTGTCAGATGTTTTGAAACAGATGAAACAGAAAGCATATCACTGTCACCGCTCTCTAAGTCTTCTTCTTCCACTACGTTTGCCAACTTTGATGGACTCGCTTTGTTCTCTGCATTACCTTTCTTTTTCTCTGGACAGTCTCGTTTAATGTGCCCCCCTTTTTTCGCACTTGTAACGCGTGAAATCCTTTTTCTTCCTCGATTTGGACCAGGCTTTATTGTTACCCGAATCATTACGAGATGCTTCTTCCGTATTCCTGGTTACCCCTCACCATAAGTCCTTCAACTTGTGACGTCTCATCACTGGCTTTCTTCCATTGATGAAAGCCTAATAGAGCACTTGTGACGTCTTCCAGCTCGAGACTTTCTTTTTCCCACATCAGGGTGGTAACCAGATTCTCATATACATGAGACGTCGGTAGAGAATTTAGTAGCATCAATGCCTTGTCTTCGAACTTCACATCAACTTGTTTCAGATCGTTGATGATCTGATTGAACACATTGATGTGTTGGCTCAGATCCGAGCCCTTTGACATCTTAAGACCGAACTTCTGTTTAAGATAGAGCTTGTTCGTCAATGACTTGGACACATACCAACTTTCCAGTTTCAACCAAACTGCCGCCAGTGATTCTTCATTCATGACGTGATACATCACATGATCCGCCAGACAAAGCCTGATAGTCGCCACAACCTTCGCTTTCAGATCCTTCCAATCTGACTTCTCCATGCCTTCTGGTTTCTTTTTGCATAACGCTTTCACCATGCCTTACTGCACCAATAAATCCTTAACTCTCCTCTGCTATAATCCGAAGTTACCAGTTCCATCGAACTTAACCATATCGAATCTCGCAGATGAAACCCCAGAGATCGTCATCTGAGCTCTGATACCATTTGTTGAACATGAGTGCAGCTATTGCGATGAATATGTGAAAACAATCAATAAGAAAATAACACGGGGATTTAACGTGGTTCGACAATGTGCCTACGTCCACAAGAACAAGCAACTATATTTCAACTATCTTCTGATTTCAGGTTATAGCATATATATATATATATATATATATATATATATATATATATATATATATATATATATATATATATATATATATATATATATATATACTAACCTTATGAGTACGGAGTTTTATGAAACAAGAGCAAAAAATAAAACTCTCCTGTACCAAACCGCGGGGACTCTGCTCCCCTGCACCCCCTCAACTACTAGTGTCCCTGCTGAAGTAGAACTCGGTAGAAGTCATCGCTAGTTCCACCATCTGCCTCTCATCAAATATGAGCCAGATACTCCAACACTATGTTTCACATTGATTGCTCCCATCAAGGTCTTGAAATTTCTTTCAGATTTCGGATTCTATGAGCCTATTTCATCGTTTTAATAGCCCAAAAAGTGGGAACAAAAAACAGAAAAAAAAAAGCATTGGATCTGGCATAGCCACTCTACATGGGTTACTCGTCACAAATAAACCCATTGCAATAAGCATTAGCTATTAAGCTCTCATTTAATACAGGAAAGCAAACTATTAATGCACATAACAACACTGGCGTGCAAGTCCAGCTTTCAAAACCAATCCAATTATGGATTTTCCCCTTAACTATAAGTCTTTAATATATTGAGCCCATGAAGGTTTTAATTTCAAGCCAAGAATGTAAACATCACCCATGATCTTAAATTCTCCTGTATCCCTAATGGTAGACTTGGTCAGCTTCCCTACTCTGGCTCACCAATTTACACCAGAACAACTACATGAATCTCTGTGTGTTATTTTTTGAAGAGAAATTTCCCATCGCTCTAGGTCTCCAAGGGGTTACTCTACCAAGATTGTCTACGAGGTGATCTACCTATTGAAGATATACGCTGTAATTGTGCTTCTGAAAGTAGTATACTTAGTGCACTTAACTCTCCATGAAGCTCCGGCTTGTACCTACCTAAATTCACCAGACCAGAAAATCGGTGCTAGAAAATTCTAAGGAACAAAATCCTTGGTACGAAGAGATCAATATGCTTAGTATTAAGAAAAAAGAAAATCTTCGATTAAAAAAGAATTGATTGATTGAGCATATGTTTTCTTTTTGGCTGCATATAAACTCCCTTTTTTGTAACACTAAGTGATAAGATATCACATGCTCTCACACTTTCACATCGTTGAAATGCATGTAAATGTCATCTTATATAAATAATTTTTTATTGCAGAATGAGGTAGACAATAGTAAGAATGCGAATAGATGAGTAACATTGATAGAAAATCAAAGCACAGACGTCTTTACATAGAGCAATTACATCTTCCCCACATAAATGATGAGACAGTATAAAAACCACTTGACAAACATGCAAAGGAAGTGGAAAGAAAACAAAAGGATAAAAAATACTAAAATATGTTTGCTTTCTATAAATTTGCAAATTACTCTTTTGAAGATTGAAAGGCAAAAACACAATAAATACTAAACTAAAAAATCAAGCAATATAAAAAATAAAGCGATCCCAACATTTTTCCCAGACCAAGATGATTTTTTTTTACTTACACAGGGACCAGATTTTCACTCAAATCACCTAATTTGCTACCAAATTGCATTCAGAAAAGGATCAAAACAACCAGACACTTAAATTACCGAAACTCCCTTTGAACCATCCAACAACATTCATGCAAAAATCAAAAGGGGTTGTTAACAAACAGCAATTCCAACATTAAAGATGCCCAACATAACTATACATAAGAGATTAAGAAGAAGAAGAAGCAAAATAGACCCGGTTTTTCAAAAAATAAGAAGCTGTCTTGATGAAACAATTTTCCAAGCTCCAAGCGTGTTACAACCAACAGCAAACGTGAGAAAAATATGGATTGACAATACCCTAATCCCCAAATCCCACAATCCCTAACCAATAGACACCCAAATTGTTGAGATCTATAACTCGATTGAATTCCCAAGTGGCCTTGGTTCCAACCATGCCTCCAATCTCAGAGTTCCTTCAACCCATGAGAATTCGCTTAAACCCCGCAAATTTCTTACTATTCAAGGCCACGATTAGCGAATACAAATTTTTTCCATAATAAGCAATGACCAACATGAACGAATTACACAAACAACAAAATTTGCCAATAATCCATCGATTGAAAACGTAAAACCACCTACACATAAGCCCTCGCATGAATTAAAATCAGAATTATGGAATACCCATCCCGCATATTTGATCCACAGTTCAAAGATCAACAATAGACTACAAAATAAGCTCATACCCAAAATCAAGAACGACCAAAAATCACTGTATTTATAACAAACATCAAGTGATTTGGGCAAGAGAGAGAGAGAGTACCGAGTTTTGTGACGGAATAATGGCCGGATTCTGCAGGATTTGACGAAGATGGGAGGAGATGGCCGGATTCCGGTGATAATGAGGGGAGAGAGAGAAAGCGGGCGTAAAAATGGAAAGGGGGAGTCGGGAGACGGGGGGCTTGGCCGGTTGACAGGGTGAAACGGGTCGGATCATATACGCCGAATTTGGGTCAGACAGTTTATCAATGTGGACTCGAACCCGAATCGTAATGGAAAATGAAGGGCAAAGCGTAGTTACCAAGGTCACGAAATGAGAATGACAAGTGTTAGAAAGTAGAATGAAGCGTAGGGTGTCAACCTGTCGGGTTTATCCGGTCCCGACCCAAACCAAACTATTTAGGGTCCAGGTGTTGTGATAAATAAGAAAACCCGCGTAAGACCTGGGTTCGAACCCGAAGGTCCAATTAATATATGGACCTGAGTATAGTTTGTGAAATTTTATACCAAACCTGGGACTGACCGGAGTTCCAATTAAGACTAGCAATTTTTCAATGTACAACAACAACTACGCCTTCATCCCAAAACAATTGGGGTCGGCGATATGAACCAAAAAAGAAAATCATTCTGGGTCTTCCACATGAATCCTTCTCCTCCAATCATTTCTATCCAATGCTATATCCTCGGTGAGGTTCAAAGCATTCATATCCTTTCCTATCACCTCCATCCATGTCTTCCTAGGCCTACCCGACCTCTTTTAACTAATATATTTTCCCATTTCTCCATCCTTTTAACTGGAGCATCATTAGGCCTTCGCCGAATATGTCCAAACCACCATAATCGATTCTCTCTCATCTTATTTTCAATGGGTGCAACGCTTACTTTCTTACGTATTTCGTCATTGTAAAAATTTAAAAAAAAAATATGGTTTTAATGGGTCTGGTTCATGTAGTTCTTATCGGGTCTGAGTATGGTTTCTCTTATGATGGGTCCAATTAGACCCTGGTCTGAACTCGATACCATACCCAAAACCGGAGTCAGGTCTTATTCCACCTGAGTCCTAACCAAACCCCACCCGTTGACACCCTTAATGAAGTGTGAAGCTATTCGTTTAGAAGCTATTGTGGAAACATATGAAAAATTAAAAAGGAAACTTATACGAAGTGATGGGAAGTAAGGAAGAAATAAGTGACAAGCTAAAAACTAATAAATTTTAATATAAAAAAAAGAAAAACAGTAAAATTTGAGTGGAAATTGATTTGAGAAGCTAGTGAGAAGCATCCCTATCGTACAATAAGCCAGTTTTCTCATGCTTTTTCTCTTTTCAAGGGAAGCATGGTAATTCTCATTTCATAAGCATACTTTTTTAAAGCTTCCATTTTAATGAATAGAATTGAGTGAGAAACAATTTGAAAAGCAAGTGGGAAGTATGCTTTCTATAGTACAAGAAGCGAGTTTTCACGTGCCTCTCTTTTCAAGAGAAGCATGGTGCTTTCCATTTTGAAAGCCTGATTTTTGGATAGCTTGCTCACGTTTTAATGAAGGGTAACTATAGCATAAAGATTGTGCATAGACATTTTTTTTGTAATATCTCATAGAATCGGTATTATTTTAAATTTAATAAATATAGTTTTTATTAAATAAATATATTTTTTGTTGTTTAGATTAATATAATATATAATATATGTATTACAAGAATTGATGCAATTTGGATGCCGATGTGGATCTTTGACTCGTTGGCCGAAATCCATGATAATTGGTGTTTGGATAAATAAATTTTAATAATGAATTATAATAATAGTAAAACTATATATATATATATATTGAGTTTGGTTAGAAGGGGATTTTATTTCCTTGAGAGAATAAAATACCTTCTATTTCCAAAAAGGACATCCTCAATAAGGAGTCCTATTGGATTTATAGAAGGGCATGAACTCTCTCTAAATATTGACTTTGAGAAAGATAGAAAGGGTTGAATCGTGAGAGAGAGAGGTTGCAATATCTCCCTCTTCTTCAATGTGTTCTTCTCCAACGTCTACTTCTTCATCTTCTTTTTCGCAAATCACAACATGGTACGAGTTATTTTCTTAAACTGATCATTAAAAAGGGACTGTGCATCGATCAAATCACAGATGAGTTCAAGAAAGATAAAGTATGTGTCCTATGCATAGACTTTTATCTACCGAATCTAGATTCCCTGATTGTTTTGACCATCGGTCATTATTGGGTTAATCAACCGATTTTTTTTTTATATTTTAAGGATCTTTGTTGTAATTAAATTTTGTTTAAACTTTTCACTAGATTCACATTGGGTTCTTGATCAAAACACAAAGAATCTACTCAGAAGTCAGATTCAATTGGGTTAAGATCAAGGGTTTCTTAGAAATGGATCCATGATGGCTTAAGACCAAGCTTATTTGAATTAGATTCTATAGGCTTTATTTTTTTCAGCCTACATTTTTTTTTGAATGGGGATCAGCTTGTTTGCTTACGTAAAATGTAAATTTTAGAAGAAATCTTCAGAATAGTTTTATTTCTTCTAATCAACACATGTCTAAAGAACTGCTAATGGTATAGACTTAAGCAGTAGATGTTAATTCATTAATATGGTTAAGTAAAGCATGTCGTGGGTATCTTGGGTTGTTTTATTTGTTTCAATCTGAACAGACTTTTGTTATGTTTTTTTTAACTCTCTTATTTGAGTATGATCAAATCATCTGGAAACTCTCCTGCATTTAGTTTTTATCAGCATGAAATAGTATGTGTAACCAAATCAATTTAACACATGTTTATAAAAATAAATTTTTATTGCACAATCCAATCAACATCTATGTTATGTTTGGACCTGCACATCTATTTCAAAAATTGTTTTACCAGATTTATGAAAACAAGAAATCTGAATAGTTTTAAACTAAATTTTTTGACTGAAAAATACATTTGTCAATTACTCATTTTTTTTTGGGTTGTTTTTAGTGCTGAACAGGGATAAATTCCTATTATTAAAACTCGCATGTGTACGGGGGTTGACACTAAATCTTATCTGACAGCTGATCAAATTTTGATTTTATATATATATTAATGTTGAACTCTGGTAGTTTCTGTCCCAATTTTGGCTGATATGATAAATCTAATTTTGGTGTTATTGTGTTAAAACTAGATGCAGTTATGTGAACCTGATTCAGTTGGTATGGATCAGGCTTTGCATCCACTTTCAAATTTGCCCTGTTTTGGTTAACTAAATAGTGTATTGAAAATATGATTGGAAGTCAAATTGAAAATCTGATTTTCTTAAAGTCCCTACAATCTGAATTTTTATTTAACCTGATAAAATCTGATTTTTTTTTAGAAATTGTTAAAGCCGAATTGTTCTGGATATTTAGTTGAATGTGAACTTAATAAGTGTTGAATCTGATAAGGCATAAAAGTTTGGGTTTTTGGGTTAATATGATAAATCTGAATTGTCGGTCACAATATGCATTTGTTCATGTGCTATGAATATGCATTGATGTTGTTACAATATGCATATGTTACAATTGTTGATGAAGCTGGATGCATACATTGTGCAGGGATGAGAGCGTGACCTGAGATAAGAAATCATGACTCGAGATCATAAATCGCATTAAGGCATTATAGTAAAAAATGATCCAGACTTCGAGAAGATGTGTGAGAGTGCTGAAAAGCCGAATGGACAGTTTCCATTATGTTTAGAGATAGATGGTGGGTTCCGAAGGCTCTTCGAGAAGAGTTGATGAGTGTGGCCCACAAATCAAAGTATTTTTTTTAATTTTGGTAGCACCAATATATTTAAGGACTTACAAATGACTTTTTGGTGAAACGAGATGAAACAAGACATGGCGGATTTTGTGTCTCGTTGTCTTACTTGCCAGCAAGTTAAGATCAAGCACCAAAGGTTGGGTACATTGTTACAGCTGTTGGACATCCTAGAGTGAAAGTAGAGCGACATATCGATGAAATTCATAGTGAGATTACTGAGGGCCCATCGTCAGTACAATGTTATATGGGTGGTAGTGGACCGACTGACGAAGAGCACTCACTTTTTGTCGATTAAGGTGAGTCAAACCTTTGAGAGTTTGGCAAACTTGTATATCGATAAGATTTTTAGGTTACACTGGGTACCACTTTCGATCATGTCGGATCAAGATCCTCATTTTATGTTATATTTCGGGCGCCAGTTGCAGAAGGCTTTAGGTTTCATACTGAAGTTCAGTATAGCTTTTCATTCGCAGACCGATGGACAGATCGAGCGTATGATTCAGACTTTCGAGGATATGCTCAAAGCATGCGCGTTGGATTGAGCTAGAGATTGGGATAAGCTTGTGAAACTTATAGAATTTTCATACAACAATAACTTTAACACTAGTATCGGTATGACATCTTATGAAGCTCTATATGGTAGACCTTGTAGATCCCCGGTATGTTGGAATGAGGTCAGAGTTAGAGCAGTTGAGTCTTCAGAGGTGATCCAACATTATTTAGAACGTGTGATTAATTTGCCAACAGTTAATCATTGTACAAAGCCAACAAAAGAGATACACTGATCAGCGGTGCAGGGAGTTCAGTTTTGTAGTGGGAGAGCATGTTTTTGTTTGGATATCGCCGACGAAGAGCATTTTCAGGTTTGAATAAAAGGAAAAGCTTAGCCATCAGTAGGTGGGATCCTTTGAGATCCTTGAGTGGATTGGTGAGTCGGTGTATCGAGTGACACTTCTGCCTCAGTTTGTCCATATTCACATCTTGATATTGTACCAGACCCCTCACACGATATTCAATATAAGGCAGTTGGAGTATAACCAGACTTCACGATATTCAATATAAGGCAGTTGGAGTATAACCAGACTTGACGACAGAGGAGAGACCGATGGAGATTATGGATCGCCAGGAGAGGGTGCTTCAGAGCAAGGCGATTCCGTTGGTGAAAGTGCGATGACAACATCAGGGATTGAATGAATGCACTTGAGAGCCTGAGACCGATATATACAAGCATTAACCATATTTATTCGGTACGTTATAATTTCATGAACAAAATTCTTTTAAGAAGGTAGGGATACAATATTGTGTACAATTGATACTCTTTTAAATTTAATAAATAATGTTTTTATTAAATAAATATATTTTTGGTTGTTTAGATTAATATAATATATAATATGTGTATTACAAGAGTTGATGCAATTAATTTGGATCTTGATATGGATCTTGGACTCACTGGTCGAGATCCATGATCCATACATGTTTGGATAAATAAATTTTAATAATGAATTATAATAATAGTAAAATAATATATATATATATTATATTTAGAGTTTTGTTAGAAGGAGATTATATTTCCTTAAGGGAATAGAATACCTTCTATTTCCAAAAAGGGTGTCCTTCACAAGGAGTCCTATTGGATTTATAAAAGGGTGTGAACACCTCTCTCTCAATATCAACTTTGAGAAAGAGGGAGGGTTGAATAATGAGAGAGAGGTTGCGGCATCTCCCTCTTCTTCAACGTGTTATTTTTCTCCAATGTCTACTTCTTCGTCCTCTTCTTTTTCATGAATCACAACAACAAGGTATAAGTTCTTCTCTTAAACTGATCAATAAAAAGGGACTGAGCAGGGATGGAATCATAGATGAGTTCAAGGAAGATCAAGTATTGCACAGATTTTTATCTACCGAATCTAGATTTCTTGACTGTTTTTGACCAATTGTCTCGATTGGGTTAATCAAATGAAAAAAAAATGATTTCTTTTAAGGATCTTTATTGTAATTAAATTTTGTTTAAACTGATCATACATATAAGTTTGTATGTCCTTGTTTTTTACTCGATTCACGTTGGGTTGTTGATCAAAACCCAAAGAATTTGCTCAGAAGTCATATTCACGTGGGTTATGGTCAAGGTTTATTTTCGATCAAAACTAATGTTTAGGTTAAATGGATTGTGCTTATGTATTTTCGGTAGGCGTGTTTCTTAGAAATGGATCCACGTTGGCTAAGGATTGAGCCTAATTGAATTAGATTCTATAGGCTTTATTTTCTAAGCTTGCATCTTTTTCTGAATGGGGATCAACCTGTTTGCTTATGTTAAATGTAAATTTTAGAAGAAATCTTCTAAATAGTTTTATTTCTTCTGATGGTATACACTTGAGTAGTAGATGTTAATTCGTTAATATGGTTAAGTAAAGCATATCGTGGGTATCTTGGGTTGTTTTATCCGTTTAAATCTGCACAGACTTTTTCTGTCACATTTTTTTACTCTTATCCGAGTACGATTAGATCATGATATGCAATCTGGAAATCCTCCCATGTTTGGTTTTTTTATCAATATGAAACAATGTGTAACCAAATCAGTTTAACGTGTTCATAAAAATGATTTTTTATTGCACAGTCCAAATGACATCTATGTTATGTTTGGACCTGTGCATCTGTTTCAAAAATTGATTTACCAGATCTATGAAAATAAGAAATTTGAATAGTTTTAAACAAAAAATTTTGACTGAAAAATTTATTTGTCAAGTACTCATTTTTTTTCTTGGTTGTTTTCAGTGTTGAACAGGGATAAATTCCAACTACAAAATTTGTGTGGGTCAGTTGTGGTCGTTACATTTTTGGCTGGTTTGGTGATTTAAACTGAACCCTTGATTCACGAAGAAAAACTATATTACCAACTACCCTTATAAATTTACGTTACGAAGATAGGAAATTGTAAAAGATTATTAGAAAATAAAAAATATATATAATAATAAAATTTATCTTTCTCCAAACTTTGAATCCTCAATAGGGCTCTCATCTTTTTATACATGAAGTCTCCCAAATCTCAATTCAAGTAAACTACTTAATTTGATAAACTCCTAAAAAAATAGTTCCTCTTAATTCTCCTAATCTAATTAAATTTGAATATCAGATCCAAGATCCATTACAAAATAATCTAAATACTAAAATTGATTAAAATAATAAAAATATCCAAAAACATCAAAATAGACTCAAATTGGATCCTTACGAACCTGAGTCTTCTGCTATACTCATGCATCATTTGGTGTATTGTGTAAACTGGTGAAAGAATCCGGTTAATCTTTTTTTGCACTAAACTAAGTTGCTTATAAAAAGAATCTAAATAAAGATCATCCTAAGGAAGGAAAATGCAATTAGCCTTAACATATTTTCTTTCAAATAAGCTTAGCATTTGTTGCCACATGACACAACACGTGGACATGCCATCTGACACATTATGATACACGGTTTGGATTACTCTAATAAATTTTAATAATAAAATATATTTTAAATATCAGAATACATATTTTTCTCATTTAAAAAAATAAAATCCTGTGCCCTCATCTTAAATTTAAAAGCACTTCACTAAAAGGATACAAGTCAATAACGGCGAGATATCTCATATCTATAGGCCTATAATGGTGATATTTCTCATCGACGAGTCACCAAAAATAAATGGCTTTTGTTGACATATAACATCAAAATTTACAGCTTGTCATTAAAGGGTGACCCAACACCAATGAGTAATCTCGCCAAAACTGGGAACACCAATAGCGTTGTGGCAATTTTTAACGATGAGAATTGACTCACCGTTATAGGCGATAAAGAGGAGATTAGCTTTTCATGATAGGCTATAAAGAAAAAAATTATCTTGCCATTATAGGCTATAATAGAGAAAATTAGCTCGTCGTTATAGGCTTATAGGTTATAACTGCGAGATCTGATGCACTGCTATTGGCTATAACGGCAAGACTAGGATCTAGCCTATAACGGTGAGACATGAAGAAACCAAAGAAAGAAGGAAGAAGAAGAACAAGAACACGAGATGTAGTGGAATTGTGAGAGAGAGATTAAATAGCCTTAATAGAAGGTGTCCCCTCCTATTGGTTCTCCTAATCCCAACTAGAGATAGAACTCTATCTCTAACAACCTCTAGGTGAGACGTCCCACCTAGAAGGCTCTTCTAAGAGTTTTCTAACTCTTGTAAAAGATTTCTTCTAAAAGACTTATAACTTCATGAGGTCTCTTAAGAGTTCCTCTGAAATAAAACTCTGACTTTAATAATAATTAACAAATAACAAGTTTTTATGCAACTAATTAAGTAAATAATATTAGTTATCCATGTTACTATATAATAGTTAATTTTTATATTATTAAAAAATTAATAAATAACTCAGGCCCATTGGGCTGGCTCGATAGCCCACAGGCTGGGTTTTGGCCCGGTACCTAACAGGCACGGGCCTAAAATCATGGCCCAAACCCGGCCCAACGGGCCGAGTCGGATTGGCCCATCGGGTTGTCGGACCGGTTGCCCACCCCTACTTCCTTGCAAATAGCATGCCAAAAAATTTATTTTCAAGTTACCAAACTTAATGCAGGAGATCATGACAACAAATCTAATAGCAATGCAACATTTATTCAAGCTTAACAACTGGATCAAAGGTACTCATATCTATGCAAATATACAAAGACCATCAACAAACTATGCTATATAAGAAGGCCATAAGAATAAAAAAGAAAATTAAAAGCACTAAGTAATACACAAGAGACATACACTAAACAACCAATCCAAACATGTTCACATTGTGAGCCATTGATTAGGTTTTTTTTTATGTTTAGATGTGTATTTAGAGAGAGGCTCACAATGAACATCTCATATTACACCAAAACTAGTTAAAATAAAATTTAGATTTTCAAATGATAGATTTGATCCAAAATATGATGTTAACTTCAAAAACCAATGGATCACGATGCACTAAAATTTTATAGCTCAAAAACACAACTTTTCATATTGAAATAACATGATCAAAGGTTTGATCCTTAGCAAACGGACCATAATGAGTATATATATGTAGTCAAATATAGGACTTATCATCCGTTCAATAAATTGCAAAAGTAGAGATTAAAATACAAAATCCCCAAATTTAAAGTATATCCACAAATAAAAATTAGATTCAGCATCATTCATTCAATAAATTGCAAAAATAAGGATTAAAATACAAAATTCCCAAAATCCAAAGCATATCTAGAAAAAAAATGGATTTAGCATAATTCTCTCAATAACTTGCAAAAATAGAGACTAAAAATTCAAAACTCCTAAAATCTAAAGCATATCTGAAAAAGGAATCACATTTAGAAACCTTAAAACTTAAAATTGGGTTAGGGTTTACTCAACAACCAGAGTTTACAATTAACCCAAAAGAAGAAGAAGAAGAAAAGGAAAGGGGTCGGCCTACCTTGGTCGTTCCTTTATCCTCTTCACTTGAATGGGACGGCCTCCACAGTAGCAGCATGGAGGTAGAAGGTGGAGGAGAGGGCAGCGCTCTGCCGCAGGTCATCAGAGAAGGGTGGAGACAAGGAGAGGGTCTGCCGATGGTGGAAGATGAGAGAATAGAAGGAGATGGGTAGGCCACAAAATGAGAGAAAGAGAGAGGTGAATAAGAAAAAAGAAGGGTGTGCTTCTCTTTAACTTAAAAGTGAGAGAGAGAGGGGGAGAATGGCTAGGTATATAAAAAGGGCACATAAGGACTCTATAACAACGATGTAACTCTCATAGTTAAAGAGTAAACCTATCACACCGAGATCTTTTGATCGTCAAATATAATTGTTAAAGTGTTTAATGATAATATCTAATGGCCAAATCATCTCTCTCCATTATAGAGTAAAACCTATAACAGTGAGATAAGATCGAGTTGTTATACATCTATTTTTAACAACGAGATGTGTGCAGGGGCAAGGCATTTCAGGAGATATCCAACTCGACGTTATTAATGACATAATAGTGGTGAGATTTATGGTCGTAATAGAGTAATACCAATGTGATATCTATGTTGTTATTTTTTGATCGATAATGAGAACAAAAATCTTATCGTTATTGCTTGATCAATAACGTCCAGATTTTTACTAGTTGTATTCTTCTATTGTTAATAGTGGATTTCTTATTATCTTTTACTTAAAAAGATTGGTGCTTTAATCATTCTTTATTGGCCTCTTTACAGGCTCTGCGTGTTTTCTCCTTTCTTCCTTCTCTTTCTTTTCTCAAATATGGTTGTGTTTTTGCTTCTCTTGTTTAGTTATTTTAAAATAAACCAACCAATAAGTCAAGACCTGGACACATAACATCCCTTCGTGGGGGTGTTTCGATACATATAAATGAAAAACTGAGTCATTATGAAGCTTAATATAATAAGCCAAGACACCAGCCTTTTTTCCAAGTTGGCATGTTGTACTAAATGCATGTTTCCAAAAGCAATGTGCCTCGAGGGTAAGATGGTCACTTCAAAAAATGGCAAACTGAGCTCTTGTGTTTGTTTTTCGATGAGTGGAACCCTGGCCCAAGTAAAAAAAACCCAAGTGGCTCCATAACCACCCTGCCATCGGGTGCAATATGATTGCACAAAAATTGTGCATTAAACCCTATCGCCGAAGTCTTGGGCCCACACCTGACAGGTTCTGTCCTCAAGATGTCAGGTGCTTAATTAATGCACAAGTATTTGTGCAATCATATTGCACCTGACTTTTTCACGCCTTAAGTGGCCCACCTCTAAAATTCTATGGATTCACCTCTGCATCAGCAGAGTTTGATCCGGTGTCTTCATCTCAGGACCCTCACAACCATCCTGCTGGCCATGCAGCCACACCGTGGACTGAGCTCTCGAGACTTCATGCTTTCAATGAAAGATAATAACGTGGGAACAGGACGCATGTACCTTGGAAGGTCCCTTAATCTCAACCGTGGATTCTAAAGCTATGTCATGATGGCAGCGTTCTCATGCAAGATGTATGGGCAGGTTAACCTTGTTGTTGGGCTCCAAGTTTGATGAATCATGACGTCAAGGTGTGGACGTCATCCAGAAGGTTGATATGGAGGTATTTCACCCACTCTCATCTCCCTTCTTCCACATAAAAAAAAACCATTATATGATAATTTATAAAGCAAAAACTAGAGAGAGAGATGTTACTACCAACACAGCTTTTCCCAATATCTTCTTGCTTGGAGACTACCATGGCCTGCTCTCTTTAAGCCCACTATCGATTGCAGTACGTCTTTTTTCTTTTTCTTTTTTCCCGTTTCTGATTTGGGCTTCTTTTTTCCTAGTAGCTCTGCAAGGATGGGGCCTTCTTGCATGCTTTCTTGGTTCAGTCTCATGGATGTTCATGTCTGTTCATATTTCACAGAGAGAGAGAGAGAGTACATACTCATGATAGAAAGAACTCAGGGTCTTCTAAACTTTTCTTCGGTATTGACCAACGGGGCTCCGCTTGTCTGGTAGGAGCAGCTAGTGCACGTTACGTTGCAGGTTCAAAACCCAATGGTATAGTTGTATAACTGGTAGGGGTCTGCCTAACCCCAGCTTGCCTTTTAAAAAAAATACTTTTCTTTGGTATTGAGAGAGAAAGAGAGAGACTATTCTGATACAAAGATCATTTCACGTGTCTAAGGCTACAATTTGAGAGTATGTGTATGTATGTTTTCCTGATGAATTTCTATCTGTCTAGCATTCTAAATTTTACAAAGTTGCTTACCCCCCCCCCCCCCCCCAAAAAAAAAAAAAAAGAAGTTGACTATTTGTGGTGCTATTTTGTGTCTAGGGTGCCAGTTGAACACCAAGAGGAAGATGATGCAATAGGGCAAATGTCTGGGTGAGCCACTTGAAGCTAAAGAGGAATTTTACAGTATGTCAATGGGTTTTGGGTCAGCGCTTCCAGATGATGGATATGCATGGAAGAAGTATGGGCAGAAATTCATAAAAGGAATATCAATGAACAGGTGAAATTTGTCACGCACAAAAATCCATTATATTATCTTGAACAAAGATCTTGGACCAGCATAAGAATAACACCCAATGTTTTGTATCATTGACCAACAAGATGAATCTCTAATCACTGCAAATCTCTCGAAGTGAACTTTGGAAAGATTAGCAATTCTCAACAACGGCAGTGAATTGCCTCTTTTCCTTCTTCAATTTGGTGTCGAGTTTAATATTCGGTGCTATTGAAGGCACGGAACTATTGAGCTGGAAATCATCGGTTTGAGCTTTATAGACACAACCTGACCACAGATATGTTCAGCATGGTTTTTTTTGCTAAGGATCAAACCTTGGATCATGTTATTTTGATATGGATATATGTTTTTTTGAGTCACAATTTTTTTTTTTTACAAAAAAATCTAAACTATATGAAAAGGTGATTTATATTCAATAGTTTAATGCCAGCACCAACTATTTACCCTTTGATGTCTACTTATGTTCTTGTGTTCTATTGAATTGCAAAGTTTCTAAATTGTTAATTTTTTAGAGGCTAGCAAATAAATCTTTTTCGGAAATGGCAGGAGCTACTTCAGGTGCCAAAGGGACAGGTGCAAAGCCAAGAAGAAAGTAGAGTGGAGTACTTCCAACTCATTTGTCAAGGTTGTGTATGATGGCACACATAGTCATCCATCTCCAAATTCCTCAGGTGGTGCCACTGCTGGTGCTAGCTCTGGGGATCAATCATCTGGAGGGATGGACCAGTACAACTTGGTGTACCAAGTCTTTGGAAACACACCTCCCTTTCCCCAAGGTTAGTTGTGCTAAAGGACCAAGTTGGTCACCCTTGAAGTTTGAGAAGATTTGACATTATTAGTTACATAACATGCACCAGTACTGCCAGAAAGCAAGCTATGTGCATGTTATGATAAAGTTAAGAACTATTCTCCTCCTATCTATACATATGAATAGGATTGAAAATTACACCTTTGACTGTTGCAGAGGATACTGCCATATTACAACTGTGCTTCCATTCAGTGAATGTGTCTTGTGAATGTTTGGCTGCATTCTTAGAGGTATGTTATAGTGAATAAACACAGTCTATTTGTGAAGGCCTCTAGGAGATATATGTGAGGTTTACTACATAATGCAAAGCAACTTATCCCACTCTTTCTGCATAAGTGATGTGCCTCCAAATATATAGCTCCTAATAGTCCTATAAATAGAGGATACAGAAGTGTGAAGTTCTGTTTAGCCCCAGAAACTCGTTATCTGTTCATCTTTGCATTTGGTATTACGAAGGATATCCGCAAAAGACATGACTTTTTTTTAAAGAATTTGGTACAACAAAAAATATATCTGCAACTCCAGGTCCAACCATGGTTGTGATGTGCTAATCCCTCTTCATCATTCAATGATCTGAGGGCATACTCAACCTTGACTAATTCGAGGCCATTGGACACTTTTCCTTCTTGAGTTTACCCTTCATGTAGATTTAAGGCACGTTTGTGTGCCGCGGAAAGCCCACGACTTTCCGTGGATCGAGGCGCGAAGCCTCCTTCCCCGATAAGCAAACGCCCTCTTAGGGGCCCTACGCATGTTACGGAAAAGGGAAGGTTTCCACAGAAACGCACAAAGCACAAGGAGTTTCTGCGGGCCCCACCGTGGCAATGCAAACAGAGGGATAGGAGAGCCCCCGAAATGCATGCTAGATAAAAAAAAACTTATCATGATTACAAAATAACTAAAAGGGACATATTTGAGTGGGGTGCACACCAGCCGGGCTCGAGCCTAATATCTATGCTGGACAAAAATTTTCATTTTTCAGGCTTGGCTCGAGCTCATAGCCGAGCATGAGAATGGCTATAGAAGATCGGGTACTAGTTGAGCTTCATACTTTAACGAAAGAGAGAGAGAGAGAGAGAGAGAGCAGAAAGAAACATCAACATTACTAAGGCAGGGGATCAACAAAGAGTTGAGCCCGCGAGCAAACAACAGACCCAAAACAAAGGGCCGAAAGTACGAAAGCAAAACAAAGAAAAATAGAAGAACAGATATCAGCCAGGGTCCTGAGGAAAAGAAGGCGGCTGAAGGGTGTGGACAACATGGAAAGAGAAACGCAAAATTGCCTACACATCAGCCAAGATGCAATGAACGAGCTTATTGAAGGCAACCGAAATTTGATGGAAGATCGCATTGTTGCGAGTCATCCACACAGCCCACCAGGAAGTAAAAAGCCAAGTTCTCCAGATCAGTCATCACCGCTTGCAACTGCAAATCTACAGCGAGCTCCACAAAAGGTCGAGCGCGAAGGATTCCTGTCTTACGATGACTTAAGGTTGATTCCACGTGCTTTTAAAGAGATTCACAAAGATTGGGCAAGCCCAAAAGAGATGGTAGGTGGATTCTTTCACCGCTTGGCAAATGATGCACCTACTTGGATACTGAAAACTCACCTTTTTTAGGAAGTTGTCCATCTGGATCCTATCATGAAAAATTAATTAGGTTAAGAACCAAGAGCAGAGAGTTGGTTCATTCGCCCATAAAAGGCGCTTAGAAATCCAATCAGCCTCAGGAGGAAGAAGAGATTGATAAAGAGTTTTGGTGCAAAAAATGCTGCTAGGCGCAATTGCCCATTGCAAAAGTTGTGCATCAGGGCCAGAATCATCATCTTGCGTGAGGATGAAAGACATGGCTTTAAGCCACATGCAACGCAGGTGCGAGATATAAAGCCTGTAGGGGCGACGGTTATAGTGGATCGACTTAAGGGAACCGTACTAAGCATGGAGCAGATGAGCATACGGATTGCCTAGACGGTGCACCATTCAGCATTGCTTCACGATGAGAGCAATACTCCTTAGTCTGGGAGCGAAGATCCCTAGACCAGCCATACGCCTTGGTAACACCAACGAGTTTCATCCAACCAGGTGACGCTTAGTTCGGGGTTAGCAATTAGACCAAAAGAAATTTGCCATTAAATGGGAGAACTTCTCCACACCCAAGGGTATCAAAATCATGGACATAAAAAATTCTTAGATAGAGGACAAGACATGCCTAATAAGGGTAAGCCGATCGACGATGGAAACGTAGGAAGCCTGTCAGGAAGAAATTTTGGTCTGAACATTTTGGATAGTGGCAGTCCAAACGGCTGAGGGGATGCGCTTTATTTGCAAAGAGAGACCTAGAAAGAAAATAAGTAAATTCGAAGTTGCGCAACTAAAAATCTGTTGTCCGGCGACTAGCAATGAAGGGGGGCATTGAACATGGACATATAGCATTTACTGTCATTAAGGGATAAACCCGAAAGAGAGAGAAAAAGGTGAAGGATGAGCTTGAATCTCAATGCTGCACGGAAGCACTGCCGAAAAGGATCATGTTGTCAGCATAGGTGAGAATATGATGGGGGATTTCCTGGATGCCGATGGGATCAATTATGCCTTTATCTGCAGCCCTCTTGAACAACATCATGATACCCTCGACAATGACATTAAATAACAAAAGAGAGAGCGGGCAGCCTTGCCGAATACCGCGCCCAAGCTTGAACTGCCTACCTCTTACTTCGTTAAGCTTAATCAAAGAGTAAGCATTTGAAACCAACTCGCGCACCCATCGGGAGAAACGGTGACCGATACCGAAGTTGGCAAGCATGTGGAATAAGAAAGGCCAATGGACCGAGTCAAAGACTTTATGAAAGTCGAGCTTGAGAGAGAAGAAAGGTTGGCCACTGATATGCAAAAAGTGAAGAACTTCAGAGGCTAAGATGAAGGAGTGATGAATCCGCATGTGGGGGATAAAAGCGAACTGGGAGTTTGAGAAGATTCGATCAGCTACGACTCTAAGCCTATTGGCCAAAACCTTAGCAATAATGCGGTAGAGCGCACCCATAACTGAAATTGGACAGAACCTCGAGATATCAAAGGTCGCCATGCCCTTCGAGATGAGAGAGACAATGGCTAAGTGTGTGTGAACCGGCAGCCGACAGTTGCGATGGAACTCAGCGATGACATTGATAACGTCATGATGAATGCAAGACCAAAAGATACGAAAGAAATCCATGAAAAAGTTGTTGTAGCCAGAAGTTTTCCATCCTGAAAGACCGTTGATAGCTAAAATGATTTCAGCGTCAGCAAACTTAGATTGCGTAACTCTGACTTGAGCTTGCTCAATAGCCCAGACGAGAAGATGACCAATAGTGTTGTCAACGGAGGTCTGGGCAGCATAAAGGGTCTTGAAATAGTGGGAAACAGTGGGTAAGAAATTATCGACGGAGTAGCTGACTCCCCCAATGGAGATAGAGGGAATAGCGTTCCTCATGTGGCGGTGTGAAGCGTAAGAGTGGAAGAATCTAGTATTGTCGTCACATCGCTTGTTGTTTCCAACAGTACCAGCCGCAAGCCAATGCACCATCGCCTGTTGTTTCCAATAAATTTCATCCTTGAACCGCCAGGTTTGCAGAAGCAAAGAAAGCTCAGTGGATCTGGCCTTTAAGCTTTGAAGAGTCGAATCGGAAAGGGAATCCGGGAAAGACATAAAATGATGAATGGTTGACAACTCTTGTTCCCAGGCATCCATTTGCTGGAATTTATTGATATTATTATTCAAAAGCCAAGCTTTGATGTCGCGGGTCAGGCAAAAAAGCTTCTTATGGCACCGGACGACGGCCCTGACCGCAGTAGAAGGCTTGATCCACAAACGGTAGACCACAGATTTGAAGTTCAGCTCCTTCAGCCACCACTTTTCAAAAACAAAAAACCTTGCAGAGGTAAAGCCTTCTCCCCAACGAGTGACGACCTGACTATGGTCCGAGACAGAAGGAGGAAGTAGGAAGCAGGTGATGTCGTGTAGGATCTTCAGCAAATCGGGGGAGACGAGCACTCGATCGAGCAGCCTGTAGCATAGGCGAAACCTTTTATTCGATCATGAGAAAGGCTCGTCGGTAGGAGGAACAGGGTAAAGCTAATACTGTTGGACAAAATCTTGGAAACTTCGCATAGAGACATATGGAGAAATGAGAGAATTTGAGTCATGAATAGACAACAAACAATTAAAGTCTCCCATAAGAAGCTGCAGCTTCCTAAAAGAACCGATAATCCTGCTCAAATCGGACCATCACGCTGGACAAAGGGGAGGACGATTGAGGCCATAGACAATAGTGACCACTGCGGGAGAGGTCCCCACATTCAAGGAAAGGGCAATCGAAAGAGAGAACAGGATATCGTTGACTTGGGAGATGCTCATAGAAGGCTTTTCGAGAATAAAAATACCACCAGCGTAGTGGACCGCGATCTTAAAAAAGAAGTCTGACCCTCTCCATATTTCAGAAATGAAAGAGAGAGAGACTGCTTCTATTTTTATTTCGCATAGAGTAATGAGATCTGGCTTTTCCTGGCGAATCTAGTTTGCCAGAAACAGACTTTGGTGAGATAATTCAGTCATCTGATATTCCAGCATAGAGTCTTCATAGCTGGAAGTCAGGAAAACTCTGAGAGGTGCGAGCTCTGGCTGAACGCCGAGGAGAACCACCAGCAAGGGAGGTCGAGGGGTGCAGATTGCAACGACACCCTCAGCGGGCAGAACAGCAGTGTCTCAGGGAGGACACCGCCCCAACACCAGGTAAAGGGAATGAGGAAGGAGTCGACGTCTCAAGAACGACCCCAGATTGGGGTACCGTAGAGGAAGGGAGAAGGTCGGAGACCAGGGTAACAGATGCGAGCATGACGCCTGAGATATAAAGCAGTTGTTGTGAGGGAAGAGAAACATTGAGAAGCCAGACAACTTCATCAACTTCGATACCCAGCGGAGAAAAGCGAAGGTTTTTACCCTACTGGAGGAAGAGCACCCGCAGAAGATGAGTGTCCAGAGGTAAAGGTAACCGGCTCCCAAGATGAATTGTGGTTGACCGCCATATGCGAAGAAGGGTGACGACACACGAAGTTTGTAGAAGATAGGATGAAAGAAGCCTACATGTGAATCACCATGCAGTTGATAGCTCGATAAGATAGGGCATTGAAAACCATAACATGAACCGCTAGGCCATCAAAACGCCTGCATGGGAAAAGGATATAGTGCAGGTTCCCAAAAATTGATGCTTACGAGAGCCACACATGTCTCTAAAAGCCACCGTAAAATCATGCAAAACGAGAGCATGGGTGGAGGTGCAGGCTAAAAAAGGCACAGCGGCCTTGACAGGAGAGAGATTGGAAACATGAGCATAGGGAAACGAGATGGCGACAGACTACTGGGCAGGAATGCCATCATCATAGGTTGGATTCCCAAAAGCCTCGATAGCGCCAACCAAAGAGGCTCTTGGTGGCTGAAAGGATCGAGAACCGAGAAGTCACCTGCGTGAGAAAAGGAAGGAGGGAAGATTCCAAAATAAAAGGTTCCTGAGAAGAGCACCAACATCACCATGCGCCGTCAAAGCACCTCGGGTAGGAGCGCCTGAAGAGAAAGGCTCAGAGAACCCTTGCAAATCGAGAGTATGGGGAAATGAAATGATGGAACACAGCTTGCTAGAAGAGCCATCATCAGAGGGAGGATTAACAATATCCTTGGGAGCACCTACCAAAGACGATGATGGCGGCAGAGAAGAGCAGGAAACGAGGGAACCATCGAGCAAGCTGGAGCGGCCACCGAAAATAGGAGATGACAGAGATGGTGCCGCCACTGACGGCGCGAAGGCTTTTCCGATGAATGACATGGGCAATGCAGGTGACTGGCTGATCGAAACTCGGATATATCCAATTTTGAAAGCCAGAAAAGATGATTTGGGCTCATGCAACTTGTCAGTCTGCACCCAAGGAGAGAAGGAGGCATGGCGTCAGGGCATCTGAGATCGTCCACTAGCTTGGCAAGATATCGACTTTGGCTGCAGAGAGCGATTAGGGGGGGAAGCGGGCTGGGGCACACTTACTCTTCCAGATTGGATGTCGTCGAGAGAGAAAAGAGGAAGCATAATGATGATAGGCAACGTGCTTTCGAAAGTTAAGGGAGAAGCACTCGGCGCACCACCAGTCCTGAGGCTTCGTGCGGCACAGTTGAGCGCGAGAACGAAATCCGGAGAAAGAAAGTTGCCAGGAGGGCTTAATATCTTGTCAACCCCGATCATCGCCCCAGCAAGGGGAGACCCGAAAGAAAAATGGTGCGCGAAGCATCGCCCCCACCGAGCAACTCTGAAGAGGCTCCCTCCTAACAGCACGGATGAAATTCTGAATATCCAGAGAAATGAGCAAACTGAAAGCCACACAGGAGGAAAACACGATCGAAAGAGAGAAGAACAACTTCAACGATAGCCGAAACGAAAGGGCAACATCAAAACCCCATCGTCAGAGGGCAAAAGCAGTGCCCCAATCATTTAAAGCGTCCTGAATGGAGAGAAGGACCCGCTGTACCAGTAGAATAAGAGAGAGAGAGAGAGAGAGAGAGAGAGTAGGGTAGACTCAGAGCTTACTTCACCATCGTCGTTTCAGTGATGGTGAGCAATGACTTGCTGCCTGCTTGCCGTGGGTAAAGCCAGAGAGGGGTGAGAGGCTGTGTGCACCCTAACCCTAAGCCCTAACTTTCCTTTTAAGCATACATATATTGTGTATTGTTGAACCCTTGATCATTTTAAGATCAACACTTCAGATTTAAGATATCTATTATTGATATTAAAAATAAGATATACTTAAATTATTAAGCTCAAATTTAATTGAGCTTAATCGGAGCCTTAATGGCTGTCCAAACGCAACTGGTTTGAGCATCCAAGTGTGCGCATCTTGTACGGAGCTTGCGAGCCAAGGTCAGGCTTAAACTGAGCCGATACCAATCGGAGCTCCGGCTAACCCAACTCGTTGTGTAGGCCTATATTTAAGAGATAGGATTAGAAGACCTCGTCTTGTTTTGCACTTTAAAAGTTCTGTGGTAGAGGCCCATCTTGAATCCTGCTTATCAAAAGCATAATGATGAAAAAGTGTTGTTCCAAAAGCATACATGAAACATCCGGTTTGAAGGAGCTGTATTATCATTGTTATTATTGTTTACAACCATTTGCCAGTTTTATATGTTGAGCCTTTTGACAACCCTCATAACATTTTGTACATTTTGTTAATAAATAATATAACATGCAAAACATAATTGAAAGGTAAAATAACTTAGCATACGTATCCTTAACACTAGTCCAAGTTTGTATAATATGATATGACCTCACCTTCAAGTGGTTAAAACACTTTATCCACCACTCTTGATCACCAGAATGTGCTGCTTTTGTTGCAAGTGTAATCCCATTTTGAGTAATCAAGTGTTGAATTTGTCATATAATTTTTGTCCAAGAGATTTAAAAGGAAAAGCTGATATTTTTATAATGTAATATGAGCATGAAAAAAATGTTAATATGAGTTTTATTAAGTAGATTACTCAATGCACGTAGTGGTTAAGTCTCAGGTCATGTAATAGATGTAAGACATGCATGTGTCAAGTGAGATGACATGTAAAGGGTTCATAGAGAAGTTATATAAGTCATGAGTTACATGAGTTAAGCCATGCAAGTAGCCTAATAAGCTTCAAAGCTCATATATACCTCTATTGGACCAACTAGCTTGGTTGGCTCCGAACTGCGGTGCGGTTCTTTTAGTAACAGGCTCAGGATAGCTGATCTGTTTTAAGCCAATAGGATGTCACCTAGTGCCTAAAATCAAGTCGACCAAAGACCTAGACCCCAAGGGATTGCCAACCTGGTCTCAAGCTTGTGCATAGGAGATACCCTATACTCCAAGTTCGAATCTTCATGCAGGCAAAAAAGTCGACCAAAGATGTCAGAAATGTATATACAGTATTGTTCTAGTCACAGAAATTTGTCTAGAGAAACTGAGAGACCCAGTTGACCATGTCATAGGGGCACACAGTTTGGGACCCTGTGTCAAAGGGACACGACACGGTACGTGGACATGCTATGCAGTCGTCAAAGTGGCCTCAATGTATTTCACAATATGGAAACCAGTGAGCTCATGTCTGACCTCAATCAACTATTTTGCGTAATGTTTTGGATCCATGGATTTAGATCTGATTGGGTCCCTACCAAGTCAGACAAGATCCAGACCCTTCTGTGGTAAGCATACCATTTACATCATCCACACACGGTCCCTGCTGTCAGATTCAATTTGCATGGCCCTATCTACCACTAGGCATGTTTGGAAATGAGAAAGATGTAAGAAAAGTGATGCAAAATAGAAAATCTGTATGGTTTTTCTGACCCTTCTAAATAAGAAACTTTTTCGCTGAGAGTTTTTTAAAAAAGTACACTTTTTATACGGAACATTCCTCCATGGGTATGGTGGAGGAATGTTTCCTACCAAGAGAAAATTTATTTTTACAGTCCCAAACACCCATCTCACCACCACCCACCATCGCTACCACCATCCATCTCACCACCACCCTCTTCCTCTCTCTCATTTTTTCACTTTGTTTTTCTCATGCTACACATACAAGCAAAAAACTTTTTTTTGGAGAACTTTTCTTATCAAAAACTCTCATAGGAAAAACTTTCTTTTTCTATGAGTTTTTCTCTTCCAAACGTGAGAAACTGACTCAGTTTTGTCCTAGACTGAAGGGAGTGACCTGGGTGGCTGAGGACAAAAGTGCACCACTGTGTTTGATGGGATCCACCTTGGGTTGATAGTTCCATCCATATGCTGGCCATGTTGCACTACCAAACTTGTCAGTGATTGGCGGCATACATAAAGCATAGGAACATGCCTTTTTCTTTTTGGCCGTTTATGTGGGACCCACCATCCCTCCTTTTTGAAATGAGTAGGCCTCCCTAGCTAGTCCTTTGTTTTTTGGTTTCCTGGCTTTGGCCTCTCCCAAGGTTAGGAACGGAGAAGAGCAGCTCCTTGTTCGGCTCAGCTTGGCTCGTGAGAAGCTTAGCTTGTATCGAAAATTAAGCTGGATGAGCCTGGCTACGAGCCAGCTCTATTAAATGTGTTGAGCATGAACATGGCAGCTAGGCTCTTATAAGCTTGTTATATATATATATATATATAAAAGATATTGGCTACTAATGAAGTTAAGGAACTAACGTGGACAAATCATTCTTTTCTTAAAAAAAATCAATTGTTTATACATCAAATGCTAGGGATGTGATATACATGGTTTGTCTAGTAATAAACTTGTTTTGAATCATGTGACTATGACAAGTAATTAGGTATTTAAAGGGGTCCAAAAATGAACAGCCCACAATATGTCAAAATTTGATAACTCAAAAGATCACACGATCCAAGGCTTAATCCTTAGTCAACAAACCATGCTGGCCACATCTATGTGATTAGATTGAGTCCATACAACTTGCACCTATGATTTATCACTCTTTACCATATTATGTGTATTTTGTATATTATCAAGCTTAAAAAGCACCTAAAAATATTTTTTAAAGAAAATGAGCCAACTCATGATCTGCTCATAACAAGCTCGGACTTGGCTTGGCTCATGACGAGCTCACGAGCCAAACTCAAGCTGGGGTGTACCCTTAATGAGCAGAGCCCGAACAGCCTAACCTCGGCTCATTTGGCCCGTTTACCAGCCCTAGCCTCTCCTCCTCCCTCTACTCGTGCTTCACATCTTTGATGCTCAGTTGGTGTAAAGGCCCCTCTCTCTCTCTCTCTCTCTCTCTCTCTCTCTCTCTCTCTCTCTCTCTCTCTCCGCCCATTGAGATTGAGTGTTGTGATGAAGTTTGAAACGAGGCATTGAGCATTTTTTAATTGTCACGCTTTAAGTGTAAATGCTCTGCTCATTTGGTAGGAGCAACTTGTGATCGTCACCGAGTTTATTGAAACCCAGATGAGCATCCCTTGTTGCAAAGTTGAAGCTGGATGTACTCTTCTATGGACAAGGGGACCTCAAGGGTCTTACCAACAGGAAGCCTACCACTGTGTGGCGTTTTCTCCTTAGCCTACAAAAAAAAAAAAAATTGGCACAACGTCATGTTTTGGTAGGAGTCATGATCGATAAATGGGGAGATGCAAATAACTTTGTAAGGTTGGACATGGGGCTCGATCACCATTACGGGTGGACATGGGACCGACCAGGCCTGGCCCAAACCAGACCTAAGAACACTTAAAGCCCCACCTGTAGGGTATCAATGGATTGGGTTTGACCCAGACTCAACACCCTAGCTATAGGGTCAGGGTTTGGTGATAAAGAATGAGGCCCCATTAGAATCCGGGTTAGACATAAAGGGTCTGATTAATATATGGAGTTAGGTATGGATTGTGAAATTTTATACTAGACTTGGGCCCAACCCGAGCTTTGATTAAGACCAGTGATTTTTCATTGTAAAAAAGATGACATTATTTTACAGTGTATGGACCAAGTTTGGTTCATGTAATTCTTAGTGTCCCAGTATGGTTTTCCATATGGAAGACCCGATCAGACCCTGGTACATGAACCTTTAGTCAGATCTAGGTTCGAACCCACCTGGGTCTGAACAATATCCGACCCGTTGACACCCCAACCCCCTCCGACGATTTTGTCGGAGGGAATGAGATATTTAAAAAAATAAATAAAACAGGAGAAAGTCGGTTACCCCAAATGGGAGAACTGCCTCCCCTGTAAAAAGATCGAGATGAAGATAAACCTCACCCCCTACGATCGTTGAGGGGATGAAGGTTATCCTCACCCCACCGTGAGGTCTATAAATAGCCCTCACAATTCGCATTTCCCCTTCAGTCGAGCAAGAAGGAACAAGCGGTAGAGAGCGAGGGAGATAAAGATCAGAAGAAAAAAAAAGTCAGGGAGCTTACCGAATTCTGGCCGACGACAAGGTAAGGGCTCCTTCTTCTTCCTCTATTTCTTATTTTTCTCCTTTCTTTTTCTGGCAAAGGGGATCAGCAGCCATGGCTGCCGGTGAGCTGGAGAGAGAGTCGGTTGGTCGGCACCGACGATCGGCCCCTCTGCCGCAGAGAGAAGGGGAGAGGGTAGACTCAGAGGCTGACCCCTTTTGCAGACAGAAGGGGCTCTGCCCCTTCCACTTTATTGTTTTCAAGGTCAGGTCAGCCTGAGTGCGACCCAAATCGAACTAGGTCGATCTGAGTCACACCCAGACCGAACCAGATCGTTCAAAAAAAATGGGGTCGATCGAATCGGTTCAGGTTGGGTCGGTTCAGACCAAACCGGATTGGATCAAACTGGGTCAGACTGAATCGGTCTAAACCAAACCGTTTCAGACTGACTCAGTCAGACCCAGGTCTCGGATCCATATTGATATGATCTGGACCAGGCCAAATATGGATCTAGTCAATTTGTATAGATTCAAATAGAACTAGATCCAGAGATATTTGGGTATGGATTTTAACTGACTATTTTGGAATCTAGAATAGAACCAGATCTGATTCGAATCAGTTCTAGATCCAGGTCAGAACTGAATCTGATTGAATCAGTTCTGGATCCAGATCAGAACTATGTCTGAATCCAGTTAGACAGTTTTGGATCCAGATCAGTAATGTGTTTAGATCCAGTCAAATAGTTTTGGACCCAGCTCATAAATAGATCAATAATGTGTTTAGATCCAGTCAAATAGTTTTGGACCCAGCTCATAAATAGATCTGGATCGAGTTATGAGTTATTTTCAAATTTTAAAAAGAATTTCAAAATGACCAAAATGCCTTTGTAAGTATTTAAGATCAATTTTGGTAAAATAGGCATAACTTTGCATTCCGAACTTGAAATCGATTAAGGTTTGGTGCGTTGGACTTATATCGTAGAGAAGAATTTACTTGTCATCTGATTTTGGTTAAATCAGGGGCACAAAAATCAAAATCTAACGAGTCAAGTTGAGAGGGGTATTATGATAATTCTATTAAAATATAAGAAGTGATATATATTAATATGAATATGCTTGTGTAATGACCAGATTCTACTGTTAGAGCATCTTGAGACTCGATTGTGACTAGAGCACAATATTCGTATTTGAGGTAAGAAATATTATAAGAAAAATTTAGATGTGAATAAACATTTTTACGTTGCATGTTATTATAATATTGTAAATTTGCATGATACCTTTTGAGTGTAATCGTGATGTGCATAAAATGATCATGCATGATATTATGAAATGATTGCATACACATGTTAGTTGTGGTATGTCATGCATATTAGAAAGAGATTATTTTGTTATAGCATATCCGTATAATAAATTCCCAATAACATGTATCATAATAAGATTGTGATTAGATTTGAGTTCATTTATTCTATTCATGTTATGAATGGATATATTGAGATTAGCATACATAAACTCTTAAACCCCAGAAGTGGCGACCTGTGGTAAAGGCTACCTGGTTCGCAGTCAGAGTGCAGTCATCATAAAGAGTGGGTCACCGATGATTTAACGATGTTGAGACCCTACATTGTTGTGTGCTTATTATGAAATAAGTGTAAGTCCTAATGTCATCCTGAGATTAAAAAATGAGATATGTCGTGATCATTTCACGATATCACTCATGAGAGAATGAGTGAAATACGATTTTGAGAATGTGGTTCAATGTGTTGAACTTAGCTTATAACTTAGGGTTACACTCACACGGTTTTGGGAGACTCTACACGACCATGGATGGTTAAGAACGATCTTAGTTAGGATACGGCATGAACCATACCAAGTTTGAAATTGAGCCTGATGTCTCAACTAGCTACGGGTGGAGTCCAGGGACCACTGAAAGCGTATGGTTCATTGTCTGACCAACATATAGAATTTGGATGTTATACGCGGGTTGTTAGACCCACAGACGGCTATGACCGGTAATAGCCGACTTATGATTAGTTTCATGTAATAGAGGTTTTAAGAGAATAATGGAGGGATAATTAAAATATACAAACTTGTGTGGTGTATCGAAAACTAAAAACAAACTAAAGACTTAGAGCTTACTACAGTTGTAAGTTTAAGTATTTATTTGCTTATAATTATTTCTTACTGAGTTATAAATTCATCCCCTGTATAATTACAATTGTTGGTTCTAGACACACTAACACAGGAAGGACGTGATCGACTTCTTCTTCTTCTGCATAATACTTGGTAATTGTATCTTTCTTGTCATTGAACATTCTTGTATTTGTTATTTTCTTTTGTTACGAATGATAAGCATTATGAAATAAAGTGAGTTATTGAAAAAAAAAATATTCATGTTTTCTTTGTGTGAACTTTGTATGTTTTTTCTCTGAGAAGTAATACCAACCGAACTCTCAAGGTCTCAGATCGGGGTGTTACACCTACCCACCTGACTGGTGTTAGGTTCAGGCTAGAGCAGGCTTGGTAGGACTGAGCCCTTTAAGACTAACTAGTAATTATGGGTTGAATCAGGCCGGGCTCCATTGAGTTACCCATTTTCCCCTATGACCCATTTACTAGTCGGGATGGACCAAACCAATCCCTTATCAAGCTTGGGCTGCACAAGACAGTCGATGCTTAGCCTGCACCTGGTCGGGTACTGGACTCTATGCCCAACCCTACCGACCATGGTGCAATCATATGAGGCTGGCCTGAGTGACTTCCTTTAGCCACGAGACAGCTGCTCAAAGATCAGGCTGGGCTTGATCAATCAACCTATTAGCACCTCAATGGAATGATCAAGCCCGCCAGAAAATGGACACGGGATGGGCCAGATGGGACCGGGCGCATCCCTTTCTTTTAATTTGTGTGGGCAGCCTATGAGCTGCTAGGGGCTTAGCATGTCCAGGTGGAGCCATGGCTGGCTAGGTTCACCCGGGCACAGGCATTGGTTGACTCTTTAATGGGTTGGGTTTGACTGGACTGCAGCCTATTGATAGGCTGGTCAGTCCATCCAAGATATGCGCTTTATCTAACCTTAATATTTTTGGATCATAGTCGCAGATACCACTGAAATTTTGACAATATTGTGAAACGGGATGTTCGCAACCCGTAAAAGTCCTGATAACATCGCGATATTTTCAAAATCTCGCCTATTTCCAGTATATCGTGATTTTATCACAATTGTCAAAAGTCCTGATTTTATCGCAGATACAGTGTCTTACTTTTTTTTAAAAACAGTGTACATTTATCATACTTTTTGGCAAACCTTCAATATTATATATTTTCTTAAACAATAAAATTTTCAAATATTGCAAGCTTATTTCCTTTGCTAAGAAACCCGAGAAACAGACTTCCCACATTGGTCTCAACTAGGGCAAATCAATACTGCAATTACGTTTTTGTGAATCACACACATGGACACAAATATTGAGTCACAAAGATGAAAATAATTCATATTTCAAATATATAGATATTTAACGTGAAATATAGAAGCAAGGACTAAAATTCACATCTTAATGATATCAAGACACACACATACATTGAGCTAGAAATATAATGGAAAGAATATCATATTTTAAATTAATTTTGTTATATAGATATTTAACATTTAATAAGCAAGGACTAAAAAAATTACCTCAGTGATACAAACACAAGCATGAAGACCTCTCCACTGTAAAACCAACATTGCATGTAAAAGTTCTCAACTTGGTATTGAGATATCAGCAAACATCTTGGCTAGCCTCTTGGACCAGGGCACTTGGAATTTCCACTGTCGCCTGGAGGGGCTCTAAGGAGTCGACAATATCCCTCATTAGCGGCCGCGCCTTGGGATTCTGATTCAAACAGTGGTAGGCTAGCATTGCTGCCTTTTGCATGCTTCTGACTGGATAGTCTCCTTCCAATCTTGGGTCTATGATGCTAAGTAGACGCTTTTTCTCTTTCAAGAGAGGCCGGGCCCAATCAGCCAAGTTTTGCTCTCGGTTGGGCCGGCTCTTATCAAGTGAACGCCGACCTGTGAGCAGTTCCAACAGAACAACACCGAAGCTGTAAACATCACTTCTAGCTGTAAGATGGCCTAAACAAGATGTGACTTGGTCAGTGTTGTTCTCAGAGCATGTTCTAGTTTAAGTAACCAAAGCAGTAAGATCGCATGATAGTAGTAACTGAAAAAGAAAGAAATCTGGTTAACAGATTAACAGCCGTAAAGCTTCAAAGAAACCACTGAATTTTAACAGTCTTGTGAGTTTAAACATAAGCATGTCATTATGCAACTAAACTGTAAATGGTAATAATTAGATAGACATATAACTTCATTCAACTGTGTATAATATTCTTATAACAGAATACAGCATTATATTTTATAATGTCCTTCATGGGATGTATCAGTGGTTTTGGAAACTTGCTGTTTCATATGCAGTTATCAGTTTTCGATGTTATATGCAGATTGGCACATTATGGTATGCATAGTTTTGAGGAAAAAGAAGGAATTGTATATTTTTAAGAATGCAAGTGAAGGAATTGGGGTTGGAATTGTGAAATGAAAAAATGTCAGCACAATGAAAGAAAAAGGCTAAGCAACTAATAGAGTTTCAGCCATATCCACCGACAATGACCTTCAACTGTACATCCTCACCAGACCACTTGATATGAAAATGTATTCTAATGTCATATGATGCTAGAATGACAAGTATACCTAGTGTTGGCAACTTAGCCGAATGTGTGTGTGTGTGTGTTCATCCTTGCATGCATTTCTTAGTTTTCCAGTTTATAATGTCTTAAATACAAGGAATTGTACATCTACCTAGTGGGTAGTCAAGGAGGTATCCCAGAGATTCTTCCTGTTTCTCCACTATCTAACCAGAGGACTCAGAGGATGTGAAACTATAGCCAAAAATAACTCACTGGCTTCTGAAACAGAAGCCAGAGGCCATAATTAAACATCTTACCTCAACCATCCATAATTGTCTTAAATGGAAACTTGATTCAACCAACTTATTTTTTTAACTCAAATATAGGTTGACACAGTGGTCCAGTTCATAGGCGAAAAGATGCACAAACCCAAGATAATATCCAGAAAAGGACATTTGATTTAGGCTTCAACAGAAACTGCTTCTGATTTCAGTTTCTACAATTGTATCATGAAGCCATAATTCCACAATCAAAAGAATGCTGAAATTGTTGAGGTGCAACTTTATTGTCGAAATCTACGAAAATTTATGTAACCTCTAGTGACTATAAGCTGAGTTCCAGGTAACTCAAGCTCATGCATCACAAGTTTGGTTAGAGGAGATGTATGTGGACATCATGTCATCAAAGAAGGTTAATGAAAAAATAAAACCATTCCAGCTGACCTCACTTACAAAGATGGACTCGGGTTAATCATGAGTTGCTAATGGCTTGTCCCGAGTTATATGAGCCTCATAGTTTGCAGGAGCTAAAAGTCAAGTTTCAATGCTCAGGACGAAGAAAACTGTTATATAAAGATCTTGCAACGTCATGAAGTGGTACCTGTCATCATATACTCAGGAGCAGCATAACCATAAGTGCCCATTACTCGAGTAGAAACATGAGATTTATCTCCAACTGGTCCATCCTTTGCAAGTCCAAAGTCAGACAACTTTGCATTATAATCCTGAAATACCAACATCAACTTCCTAATGTTATTGCAACTGATGAGGTGAAACAATATGACTTGTTGAAAATTTATTTCAAAGAACAGTAGATGATGCAAATCAGTCACCATGTCCAGCAAGATGTTGGAAGTCTTAAAATCCCTATATATAACTGGTTTTTCAGATTCATGGAGGAAAGCAAGACCTCTTGCTGCCCCCAAGGCGATCTTCAATCTGACAGCCCATGAAAGTGGAAGCAAAATCCCTGCAATTATTACAGAAACAATCAACCTAAGCAAAAGAATCGCCCATGGAAATTCCAGTAGCTCATGCATAGATACTTGTTGATATCGGGCACACAGTTTGTAAAAGTAACTTCGTAGCTGAAGAAATGGCATGCTGTAAGGGTCATAAAAGTAGTTTAACACATTCTGTACATCGTTCTAACCCATGCTCTGTAATAGGAGTGACCATGAAATAACCATGAGTACCTCAATTAAGAAGGAAGCTTTAAAAAGTGGAAAGTAGCAATCTAGTGGCCTGTCAAAGAACAAGTAAATGATGAAAATTACTTGAAAATAAATTGTTTTCCACACTACCACGAGCCATATACTCGTAGATTAGTACTCTGTGATCATCCTCACAACAGTATCCAATAAGTTTCACCAAATTTGGGTGTGAGAGCTGCCCCAAAAAGATAACCTCTGCCTGCAAATCCAAAAGAAACTTGCAGCTCAATATAATTGAAGGGACAGCCATACATGAACTCAAACAATAGAAAACAAGCAGAGAGATATACCAGCCATTCTCTGTGACCCTGGAAACTCCTCTCCCCATCATGAACTTTGACAGCAGCATCCACTGGCTCAATCCCCTGCCTTAAATCCTTGGGAATAAACCCTCTGTAGACGCTTCCAAATCCACCCGCACCTAAAACATGAGTCGGCTTAAAATTTTCTGTGATTGTCTTCAGCTCACTGAATGTGAACACGATCAAAGGGTTAGCAGCCGAATTCCCTCGCAAATCTTCGACTTCTTTAGGATTGGTAGGGTAATTATCGCCATACTTCCCTTCTATCTCCTGTGTTGAACTCTGTATTTTTGAAGAATCTACAAACAGAAACATTCATCAAGCAATAAATAAGCATTCATTAAGACTAAATACAAAATTACACAGAAGAAAAACAAAGGCTAGTCTAAGATTATCCTATTTTTCCATCTAATAAAGTATAATTTAAACCAACATGCCAATTTTCCAACAGCTAAAACACTTCACGCTGTATCAAATTACGCAGCACACACACAGGCCAATCTTAGTCTTCTTTAATCCTTTTTTCTCCAAACTCATGAAAACAAACTGGAAAAAACACAACACCTTCTTGCCAACTGACCAATCAAACCTAAAAGCAAAGCAGATATTAAAAAGAAAAAGAAAAAGTCCAGATTTCAACAGTGACAAAAAAAAAAAAAGAAGAACCAGGAGAACTGAATTCTCCAACTTGTTTCAGTCCAAGGCATATGATACAAAACCAACCATAAGCCAAAAAAGAAAAGGAAGAAAAACAATAAAAACCAACCTCAATTCAAGCTAATGAGGACCAAAAAGAAGAAGAAAACACACAGAAACTCAAGAAGCGCTGACCTGATTTTGGATTAGAAGGTGGACAACAAAGATAAGACGTCAGCCCAGAACAGCAATTCCCCATCAAGAAAGAGAAAAGAACAAGAACACCCCAACAGCCAACGCCCTCAAAAACTCGTCACAAATCCTCCTACCACCCTCTGTTTCTTGGTGATTACAACCCCACCAACCTTGGTTTTACATAAAAAATCCCATATTTCTCCCAACAGAATCCTCACCCTATCAGAGAAACACCACCTGTAACTCACTATATCATATATCAAGAACACCAAAATAGTGGGGCATTCCTCATGAGGAGTTTCTCCGGAGTCTTGAGTGCGTTGATGGTGCTTGACTTCTTGGAAATAATGATGGAGATAGATTTGCGTCACCCATTTCAAAGTTGCCGTGGGCCTAAGCGTCGATCCTATGATTCCTATTGCATTTTGTGGGTCTTGGTTCCAAAATCCTGCTTTCTCAAAAAGTAAGTGGAAGTTTTGATGGCCTGTATAACAGGGACACCAACGGTGACCCGATATGATTACAAGTTATAAATTGGTAAAATTTTCTAGAGAAATTTTAAAAAAAGCCTCAAAAGTTTGGGCAGTAATTTTTAAAGTTTTCCAAAACTTAGGTAGTTTATTTATGTGTCCAACCTGAGACTATTGCAAAGGAGTGATTTCAGAAGGTTCGTCGTTACTTATAGGTTCTTGTATGTCATCTGAATCATATTGTAGATCAAGAGAATCGTCTTTATTTATTTTTGGAATAACTTTTTTCATGTTTTGATCTTCTAAGAAGATAACATCTCTACTTTCGATTAGACCCTTATCTGGGTGATAGAATTTATAGCCTTTAGATCCTTTAAAATATCTGATAAAAATACATCTTATAGATCTGGTATCTAGTTTATCCCTTGATTGTTCTATAACTTTTATATGAGCTACAAAACCTCATTTTCGAAGGTGACTTAGACTAGGTTTTCTACATGTCCATGACTCATAAGGGGTTGTGACAATAGTTTTACATGAAACTCTATTTAGGAAGTATGTTGTTGTGTATAAAGCTTCTCCCCAAAATACTTTGGGTAATGAAGCGTTAGATAACATACATCTAATAATATCAAGAAGAATCCTATTAAATCTTTCAGCCACACCATTTTGTTGAGATGTGCCCAGAGTAGTAGTTTGCGGTCTAATCCCATTGAGTTTGCAATATTCAGCAAATTCATTTGAGGTATATTCTCCTCCTCGATCAGACCGTAAAACTCTAATCCTCCTACCGAGTTGATTTTTAACTTCTTGGCGATATTCTTTAAATTTTTCTAATGCTTCAGATTTATAAGTTATAAGATAAACATAATTGTATCTAGAAAAAACGTCAATAAGTGATATAAAGTACTGCATTCCTTTATGTGTTGAAGTCCTGAAGGGACCACATATGTTTGTCTGTATAATTTCTAATAATTCAGATGCTCTAGTGACATTTTGTGGGAATGGTTTCCTTATCTTTTTTTTCATAAATACAAGGTTCACATTTATGAAATGACGATTCATCAAAGTCTAGTATTAATTGTAATTCAGCAAGTTTTTTCATCTTTTTTAAGTTAATATGACCAAGTCTTTGGTGCCATACATTTACATCCATATTAAAGATAGTATCAATATAAGCAAAAGTCAAAGTAATTTTATTTATGTTTGAGTCACAAATTTTAAACAATCCCTAATTCTAATCAAAGACACCATCGAATAAGACTCGGCCATGTTTTCCTATAGTGACCTTCTCTGGTAAGAAACAAACTTCAAAACCCTTGGCAACCAAGGTCGGGACAGATACTAGATTATGCCTCATTGACAATACAAACAGGACATTGGATAATAAAATACTATTTTTGGCGGTTTTAATCCGATATGTCCCAACACTCATAACATCAAAGTAGGTGTTGTTGCCCATGTACACTCGACATTCACCAGGTCTGTAATCGATCATGTCCACCATCCTCTCCTTTGTCATAGCAATATGTCGCGTTGCCCTAGAGTCCACCCCACCAACTAGAAAAAGCTTGGTTCGCATAAGAGCATTCTGATATCACGCAGATAATATCTCAGATCTCTTTTTGCCGATTGCTTCCATTATTTCTGTCAGTGTGATTTTTTGTCTGGCTCCTGCAATCTCTCTTGAAGTGTTCAGGTTTTCCACACTTGAAGCACTTCACCTGTGAGGCAGCTGATTACGGCTTGCGGAATGTTGGAAAATTTCTCTTATCAGATTTGTCATTGCCTTTAAAGTATTTCTTCTTGAATTAGGGGCGTCTCGAAGGGTTATAGTTCCATGAAGGTTCATCTTTAGCAAAGTGTAATTTGCTCTTTCAGTCTTGTTGCATGTGTTGTTGATCAATTTTTAGTTGAGCAGGAAGTTCTTCCAAGGTTAGGTGTTTTGAATTCAACCTAAGAGCAGTTTGTACCATCTTTCAAGAGGATGTTAAATTATGCAGAATTGTAGATATCTGCATCCGGTGAGGAATCACATTCCCAATAATTACCAGGTCCTTGGCCATAACTAGCATTTTGTTGACATGGTCAACAACAATGTCATTCTCTTGCATACGACATGAATTGTATTGTTCCAAGAGAAGTTGAATGTGAGTTTCTGATATTGTGTCATATTTCTTGGATATAGCTTCAAACATAGACTTTGTTGTAGGGTAATCCTCAAAAACCCTAATGAGATCATCGTTCATATATGTTAACATGATGGTTCTTGTCAACATGTTGTTTCTTTTGTATTTGGTGTATGAGGTTTTAACCTCGTCAGAAGCAATAGGACCAGGGTCACTCATCTCAGTAGTAAGAGCATTTTCGATGCCCTCCAGAGTCAGAACAAGAGGAATCCTCCTCTTCCAAATATGAAAATTTGTGTCATTGAGTTTATCAGTTTTTGGTAATTCAGTAGCACAAACTCTACTAGTCACTTTTCTATTATTGGTTTTTTTAATATGGCATAACATAATAAGTTTAAGTCCAACAATCAACAAGCAGAATAACAAGAGAATATCAGTCATGAATGCATAAAAGAACATGTTCATAATCAAAAGAAAATTCATGATCAATATCTCGATTTCATACAAAAAAAATGTATGGCAATCAAGCTCTTTGATTTTAAATGAAATTGAGCTAATTTTCATACTCAGACCACTTTTCTATAATTTCATAAAAGTCAGAGGAAAGATTTGCAAGAATAATCCCTCAAAAATAGAAACTAAAAGGAAAGGATGTTTTCTGCAAAAAATAGAAAAACTAACCCTATTTTAGAAAAAAATATGAAACCGAGTCCTTTTGTGGAATTACCAGTAAAAAGAGGACTATTGAAGTAATTGAGGGACACAGAGATAATAATCAAAAAAGGTAAAGAGCTAAACATAATTTACCATAAAGGGATATGAAAGTAAATTAAACTAAAATCAGGGGTATTAATGTAAATGATCTGACAAGGATACAACCAGAACTTCCAAAAAATACTGGGGGCAAAAAAGCATTTTAACCAAGGAACCATTATATAAATCAACCTTATTTTTAAAACAGCAAAAGCTTCTCGATGAAGTTTCTGTGTTTGTTTTTTCTTTTGTTTTCAGTCGGCGAGTTCCCTGTCCGTTTGTTCGCCGGACAGAGAGAGAAACTGGCGATGGCGTGTGAGCTTCCCAGAGGTCGTTGGAGCAGCCTTGCCACTCTTGCAGCGGTGAGAAAAAAAGATTTTGAACCGTTTTCGCTCATTCGCCAGAAGCAGCGTCGGACAGAGAGAAAACCTTCGGCCATACGCCGAGAAAAAAAAAGAAAAGGGCAGATCTGTGTGTTTTATCACTTGTTTTTTTTTTTTGATGTTGTGATTGTCGGTGAGAAGACGTTGATCACCTTCGGCTCATTCACTGGAAACAAAATCAATGAAGGTACTTGGGCGTTGTAGCAGCCTAGAGGACACCGGAGCGGTGTCGCCGATGTAGCAGTGGAGAGAGAAAAATGGTAATCCCCTTTCCTCTTTTTTGTTCTTTTTATTTTTTTTCGACAAAAAGAAAACCCATTGGTAGATCTCTGAAAAAAATGGTAATATGCCTTTTTTCAAATCGCTCGATGCCGGTGACCTTTTAAATGAAACAGAGGTCGCTAGCGACCCTTTGATGAAAAAAAAAAAATCTTCCCCTTTTGATGTTTTTTTTTTTTACTTTCTGAGGTTGCCCGATGTCGGCGACCTTTTCAGTTTTTTTTTTTTTGAGGTCGCCTGCTACAGACAACCTTTCAAAAAAAAAAGTGACCACCCCCCCCCCCCCTTTTTTCAAAAACTGCCAGAAGCTTCTCGATGAAGCTTTTGGTTGGCTAAAACAACTTATGCAGATCCCAAACGGGATCTTTTTTTTTTAGATGGCCTGATACCGACGATGGAGACACCGACCTCTCCTGCTTTATTACAAAGGTCGGGAAAAGTTTTTTTTGTTTTAAGAAAATAGGATAAAATAAAAACTTGTTCTCCTTTTTTTTTTTGAGATCGCCTGAGATCCTACGAAATCTGATGCAGACCCCAGATGGAATCTATTTTTTTTTTGTTTTTTTTATTTTGTATTATTATTTTATTTGAAAACAATAGAAGCTTCTCTGTGAAGCTTCTGGTTGATTCCTTCCAATTGAGGTTGATTGAGACCCTAAAAAACGGATGCAGATCCTGAATGGGATCTGTTTTTTTTTTTTACTTTACAAAAACAACATAGATCTTTCCTTGAGAGATTTGCCCGATATCAAAACAAAAATAATAAGATCTTTGACCTCTCTTTTTTTAATCTGATTGTCCCGATGATGGTGATTCAAAGTCGATCTTGCGTACACCATCGAAGCTGGCACACCACCGAAGCTGGCTCTAATACCATTGTCGGATCGGTATGAAGGAGAAAATAGGGGATTGAGATCGGTTTATGTAAACGGCCTGCTTCAAAGGGGTTTTCTACTCACGCTTTAAAATGTACCTGGTGAGTAATCCCTCCTCCTATATATAAAGAAGGTTGCTGAGAGTTTAGCTCTCTTTGGGTAGCCGTTTACCCAGCAACGATATACTATTTCACTTGGAGCTTATTCAGCCAGAATGAGAAGATCATTCTGGATAAGGCCCTGATCCAGAGCAGTCTCAACCATCAAAGGGAGAGTGGGCCCTCCTCTCTCTTTAATGGGTGAAAAGTCTCTGTGAAACATGGCCACAGTTACTAACATTGCTCTTAATTAGTTAGTAAATTTAATCTGATTAATAAGGTATAAGATGATTCGGATATCGGATGGTTATATTAAGAATAAGAAAGAATTGATAGTGAGTAAGAATGCTTTGGTGGGCATGCAATATTGTCATTCTTAACGTAGGTTGAGTGAATTTTCAAACAGATGTGCCTGCACGATATCCATATTTTCAGTGATTGTAAGAAGCAACAATTTGGCAGTAACAAATAACAATGCATATAGGAGTGTCAATGGGTCGGGTTCGATTCGGACCCAAGAATCTGACTCAGACCTGATTTGAGATGCTAGTACTGGGTCTGGATCCAAGTCCAATTGAGTGCACCATAATAAAATCCATACCTGGATCCCATAAGGATTACATGAACCAGACCAACATACCCAGTAAATTTATATTTTTTATCCTTTTCACATTAAAAAGTTTTGAATCTTAGTTGGACGGGCCCAGGTCTTGTATGAAAGATCACAAACCATACCCGGATCCATATATTAATCAGACCATTCAGGTCCAACCCGAATTCTATTTGAACCTTCTTATTTATTATCAAACCCTGACCCCATAGTGTTTGGTACGGGTCGGGTCCAGGTCATACCATTGGCACCCCTAAATGCATAGACTTTCATAGATGATTTCCATTATGTCCTTTTGTGATATTGTATATGTCAACCTTCTAGATTTCAAGCCTTTACCTTCACATAATCATCCAAGTATATGTAGGCTTTTCCAAAAGGCATATACTTTGGTAATGCAAAAGGACTAATTGTTAAGAGGGTGCCGTATAAGATGTGGACAAGTAGGAAAGCAAACACCAACACTCTACAAGTTTGGTATAGTGGTGCACCACACCAAACTTTATGCCACAAAACTAGGAATCACATACTCGTTGAGTGATGCATAAAATACAAGGTTTATTGTATATTAAAACGCACTAAATGATTGTTTAATGAAATTCCAACAACCATGAACAAAGTGGTATATTAAAACTCACTATATGCAGTTTTAGGCTTGTGGGGTAGGCTAACTTGAAGAGTCAAGTAGGACAAGGCAGACTGGGTCAATCCTGGGCTATAAGCATGGTTGGTTCACCACTGACTTGTCCTATCAAATAGGGTACAAAATGGATTGGTCAAATTGGGTTCAGACTCGATTATGCATAGCTAGTGAAAGAGCTGTCCGTGTTGTTGGAATGTAAATGTATCGGGTCTATCTATTTCATTTGGCCAGGCCTAGAGTATGGATCCAAGCAAATAGAATCCAAACCTAAAGATTGGGTCCCATACAAGGTCAGAGTACTGGGGCAGGGCCCGATCCATACTCAACCCAAGTTGTACATAACTACCAAATTCAAACACTCAACTTTGTAAGAAGGGACCAACGGGGCTCCGCTTGTCTGGCAGGAGCAGTTAGTGCACGTCACCTTGTGTTTGGACGTTGCAAGTTTGAATCCCAATGGTATAGTTGTATAACTGGTAGAGGTCTGGATTACCCTGGTCCATTTAGTACTGGGTCCAGTATCTTCTCCTTTTATACCCATTATTCTACCTTTTGGATAGTGGGAAAGTGAGCGTGGAAAACCCAATCAAAGTGGATCCACTGGGTTGGTAAAAGCTTGCCAACCATAGACTCACATTGTCTCAACAACAATTGAAAAAGATTGACAAAGCTCAACCCGATATGGGTTGGTCAACCCAAATTTAATAGAAACCCAATGCACACAGTGGTGGTGGTGGTGGTGGTGGTGATAGCGGTGTCTTATCCACAAGCTCCACTACAAAAATAAATATTTGCAGTTCACCAGAATCCATAAGAATGGATCCTAAAAAGTCGCACATCAAGTGTTCGACATTGATATAACCTATCCAATTTTGACAATGAGATTATTGGCTGTTCGCAGACTAGGCGTGTTGGGAAAGGAGTTTATTTCAAAAAGAATAATTTGCCAAGTTATGGACAATTTTAGCATTCAATTTATAGTGCAATCTCCAATATGATCTTTAAAAATTTATTAATCATTTTTTTCATCTTTTCCTCCAAATTTCGAACTCCCGTTCCTGTAAGTTGAACTAATTTGTTGTCACTTGCAGATGATGTTAGCCTTGTATATCAATACATATTAATGATAAATTAAAAAATGAGAAATAAAAATTTCAAAATCAAGGGTTTGGCGTAGTGGGATGGGGCCTAGCAACTAGGTATGTGATCTAGGTTCAAATCGCATGGCGTCACCTCGTGTGCAAGCCCAAACATGGCCACTCCTTCAGCGCAAGCTGCAGGCAAAGCCAGCACGGCTAGGTCTCCCATCACGGCTAGGTCTCCCATCATAGGCGTGGTTTCTCCATGAAAATATAAAAAAAATACCTAAGTTTTAAAAATTTTAACTCTTGAGATATAATTAAGATCAAGAATAGATGCTAATTGTTAGAAGAAAAGACTGCACGTCTTTCGAAATCCAAAACTTCATCATGGTTGGAGATAACTTGAACATCATCATTGTAAATGATCCTACTTTACGGCAAAAATGATGTGTTTCTGAAAATGCCCTACAATCTACCAAATGCTTTGATTGGACAATCTCACAAGTTCTCAAATTTTTTTACCAATTTTACCCTTCACATGTGCGAATTTTTTATTTTTCACGTCAAGATACTAAAATAATATACTGATGAAACTCGTCAACAAAATTGCATTGAAGGTAAGGATGACGGTGGACCTGGGGAAAATGGGGGGCCCGCCCTGCCTCGCTCCGTTTGGATCAAAGATAGACGACTTGAAATAGAAAATAGATCGGGGATGGAGGTTAAAATCAAAACCTGTGCGAGAATGAAGGTGGGTATGGAGGGCAATATTTTGAGACAGGGAAAGGGTGGAGACCTTGTCTCCCACCCCGGTCCATTGTCATCCCTAATCGGAGGTTGCAATATTACAAAAAAAATTGCAAATTTTCAAACAATTTGTGAAACTCATAATGAGTTTTACGCAATTACGAGCGAAAATCATAAAATTTGCAAAAGTCTAATAATTATGAAATTGTGAGCGAGTATCGCATGAAGTATTGTGAAAGTTGGATATTAAAAAATTTCTTATTCGAATCCCACCAATATTGCGAAGTTATTTTTTTGTTGCGAAAAATTATCTCACATAAATGATTTTTCGTTTTCCAACCCCTTTTTTTTGCAACACCTAGCATTCTTGTGGTATCCAACCGGTGGTCCCCCAGTCCTTCTAACGACCTTCTTCTTCATTTATTAACATTTGTTGAGCTTCTCTGATCTCTATGTTCTCTTCATTTATTAACAATTTTTTTAGAAACCATCGTGGTGGTTGCTCATGCAGTCAGCAGGGTCCTGTGTCAAGCTGAGGGCGCAGGATCAAATCCCACTGGTGCATGGGAGTTGCTTTTGCTTTATCATGGTTGGGGCACATAAGGCTGGGTGGTTGTATCCTCGCAGGGAGGCAGGCCGATTAAGTGAACTGGTTCTTAGTGAAGATTCTTCATTATAAAAAAAGACATTTTTTGGTAGAAATAATTATTGGCATGCCTAGCCTCAGTATATGTGCTGTCAGCCTCTATGTACATACCTAACCTCGTGATGATAAAGGTTTGGACTTTGGATTCAGGCTGTGCTAGAAATATTAAAGCCAGTCTGCATCTGCCCTAGAAAACAGATCTTACAGACCCAAACCACTAAGCTTATAAGATGTACATTGGTGGGCCCAATAATTTTTATCAGGCAGTTGTGGGGTTCTATTTAGAGTGCTAAACAGAGATTAGAAGTGTTCTCCCATTTTTGTAGCTACCAGTTAAGGGCAAATAAGTAATAATAATGATAGGGTGCTCCCGGAGCACCTACTCCCACCTAATACAAGTTTCAAATTTTCAAAATTTGTATATGTTTTTCATTGATCAGACCCTATAGATATGATCTACAATCATTATTTAGTGATAAACAAGTTTTAGATCATGTGATTATGGCATACATGTAGTTTTTTAAGATCTTCAAAAATCAAAGGTTTATAATGTACCAGAATTTCATGACTTAAAAAAACTAGTTTTGTCCAAAAAACATGATCCAAACATAATTTCTATCAAATAAGCTGTTTTAAGTACATCTATAAGGTCTGATTGAGAAAATGCAACCTACAACTATGATTTTTAGTAGATTGGAGTATGTGCTCCTGGAGCACTGGAGCATTACTCAAAATTCCAGTGAGTAAAAGTAATAAGGGCTGCCAAGGAGCAATTTTTTATTAAGTGGGGTGTTTTGAAACATAAGGCAGCTAAACATAAATTCACCATACATTAGGCACCTATATGCAAATTGCTCTAATTTTTATATTTTGGAGCCTCGCAAAGAAGATGAATATCACAAACCATGAACGGTCAACTGAATACCTCCAAAGAAAATAATATAGATGTCTTAATAAGGGAATGAAGAATACATCAAATATATAAATACATCGCCTTGCAAGCCAAGGGCTCCTTAGTTCAAACATTTTAAGGGATGACCTTACACAGTCCTATATATCTAAAGGGAACAAGCACATGAACTCATGAAGAGATGACCTTCCTCTGACCATATCAGAGAGTGTAATAGACCTCCAGAATATACTAACAGTTTCCAATGCAACCATGGAGCATAGGGAGCGAAGAAACTATTTTGCTATCTACATCCCTTCATCAGGTAGGAAGTGGGACTGGATAACTTCAATCGACAACCACCATATGATGCACCTGTTTCTCTAGCGTTATTTGTTCTGCGTGCTGGTGACACACAACCACTGAAGTCCAACACTCGCCGCTCTGATAGGAACGGCTGCAAGATAAGCAACAAAAATAACCAAAAAGTGATCACCCAGTTCTCTTCATTGGCATGTGCAGAATTCAACTGAAAAAACCCTTGGTTAAGATGCAGCAACTGCAATCAATCAGTTTGGTTTCCCATTCTAAGATTTTTAAGAGAAGTCACCAAGCCGGCCTGAATATACAAAACTACACCAAAATTGATATTAAAGGATATCCTATATGCAGAGTTGATTTCACTAGGATAATTTCAACAGTACATGTAACATTTCATGTTATGCATGGAAAGGAAAAGATCATAGACCTTCCACAAGGATGGGAATGTGGTTTTAGGTGACCTTACCATGGTACCGGATGGTAAAGGAATAAGGTTTTCCAGCTCATTGTCAGAAAATGGAATGTCCTCCTTCGAACAATTCTGGCCACTGGTTTGCTCTGATTTCACTGGAGAAGATGCCATTTCTGGTTTTCCACTTGCCAGGATCTCTTCTGCTTCAACTAATGCTTCTGCTGCCTGTTCACTCATCTGTTGCATTAGTCCAAGCGCATCATAGGTTCTATCTCCTGGACTCAAGAAGTACCCCATCTCCTGGATTAAATGCACAGTGAGAAGAGATTTTAAGCACTACAAAAAGCCAATGGTTAAGTTCCTAACATTCAAAAGGTGGAAGTATAAGAGAAACAAATCCCCAGATCCTGAATAACATCAAATTTAGAATGGTACCAGTTAAAATAATTGTCAAGGAATAAGATTGTCAAAGCGGGCAGATATTATTTGGTGATAGTCGGTCAACAGAGAAAATGCAACTGGCTCTTTTCTTCTCTTAATTTTAGAAGGTAAGCTGAAGTTCACAAATGAAATGATAACCATACATACATACATACATAGGTATTTTTCATCCTCATGAGAACTGAAGCAAAAACTACACCCCAGAGAGCAAAGTGACATGTAAAGTAAAATGCATTCCCTATAAAAGATTCCAACTGATGAATGGAGATTACTCAATATCGAGCTCATGGTTACAAGAAATGAAGGGAAGGAAAAGCAAGGATATGAGAGAGAGCTTGAAAATGTTCATTTAATTGCTCTATTCACAGTACATAACTAGTTCGCTTTCTTGATAGCACAAGGTGATGAAAGTGTCAACAGAAAAAACGGACAGCAAAAATGCCACTATACTTATCCAAACGATAACAAACCAATACAATTGATACAAGTAATGCTCACGAGTCACAGTGCATAATCAAATTGGTTTCCCACAAATAACAAGCACTTCCAGAAGATGAAGTATCAAAGATTTGTATAAGAATGTAGTACATAGATAAGTACCTCCAGTGTTACGTCAGTCTCAAGCCTTTGGCCTAAGAACATTGAGCTTATAAACCAAGGAGACTTCCAAGCTGAAGGAGAATCGAGACCTCTCTTATAACCAGGAGTGCCATCAAAACTGCCAAAAGATAAGCGTCTTTTCAATAAAAATATTGAATACATGGATTACTTCCTAAGCTATTGTGGAAAAAACTAACATGGAGCCAACAGTACCTCCAATACAGCTGTAAAAAGAATTTTTACACTTTAAAATGTTCATTATGTTAAAGAATACCCCAAAAACTATCATGAGAATCAAAACCAGATACTTGTACCAACCAACATTCCACATGACGAAGCAACAATGACATGACTCTGAGGAATAAGTGCAACCACTATAGTGACCACTAGAATATAGTTACCAAAAGCATATCTCTAATGGACAAACCAAAAGACAGAGAGAAGATTTGACTGTATGATACAGAGTTACCAGTCGAGGAAGTGGGAGCGGGAAGCGATACGGGAAGCAAGGCACTTTCAAAAATTTAGGAAGTGGGGAAGTGTGGGACCACTTAGAAGAAAATTATGAACCGTCTCGGAAGCGACCTAGGAAGTGAACCGGAAACGAGGGAGAAGCTAAAAAAAAATGAAAAAAATGGGGAAGCAAGGGGGAAGCGCGCTTCCCATAAAAAGGGGGATGCTTCCCCGCGCGTTTCAGAAGCGCGGCGTTTCGCGCTTCCGAAGTGCGCTTCCCCATATGCCTAGGCGTTTCCGGTAACTTTAGTATGATATGATAAATGGTCCCACGGCATCTCTGGAGCTTAAAACTAAATTTGAACGTAACAGAAGGATGCAGAGTCGCAGACAGCCTTTCTTACAATATGTATTTCTCTTCTTACACACTCAGAGCCAAGTAAAGGGAATAATTTTGAAGACCACATAGGATCACAGTCTATGTAGCACGGACTCTTCTAACAGGGCACCGCACCCTCGTCGCACCCGCACCCATGTGGGTGCAACACTTGGACACTGCTTCCTTTGTGTCATTTTTGTGCAAAAGTAGATTCAGTTAACCCTAACCAGATCCAGTTTTACCTATATTACATATATAAATACATAAATGCACACACATACACGTAGTGTTAACTTAAAAATGTTAAAAATTATATATATATATATATATATATACACACACACACACCCTCCCTGCACCCCCGCACTCAAGTTTTTTTAAAGTGCCGCATCCGTACCCGTATCTGCACCCGCACCTATGTGACATAGATCACAGTCCAACACCAGAATCGTAATCCTTGTGCTTGTGTGTGAAATGTGGATTCTAGGGCAATTTACTGTCAATCTTCCAAGCCATGTGGAAGGGTATTCCACAAGAACTGGAAAAACTTTACAAAAATGATTTGATTTGTGATCTTTCTTTTTCTTTATATCGCCTGCAAAAAGTTTTTTTCAGATATTGCAAACTTGTAATTGAAAGATATAATGCTAAAAGATATGCTCTTGTTTATTAAATTGGTTTGTAAAATCCAGGGTATCATTGGAATTGCCTTCATCTCCATTACTGCAACAATAAGAGAAGACAGCACCACCAGGACTGCCATTACTGTTCCCCAATCAAGGTATCACTAGAACCATTTTCATCTCCATTAGTGCAATAACAAGAGAAGACAGCAAGAGGACTGAATTCACTGGAACCATTTTCATCTCACAAAGAGTGTCATCACACGCACACACACTGAAGACATTAAAAGTATGGCTAATCAATCAACTGCTAAAATGCAGATAATACATGTAACTTCTCAGTCATAATAGGTGCTCACATACAAGCAGAAAGCATTAATATCCAACAACTTGCTGGCACAAAGTAAACAAGAAAAATAGCCATAAAAAGGGTATCCACATGCAGACAAAGATGGAGAGTTTAAGCAGTAGCAGAATCACTCACATGCTCAGGCTTGCAATGTCAGGATGGTTACATTCCCTTCTCCTATCAGCAGAATGTTTTGAATTTGATGAGGTAATATTTCTAGATGGACAATCAAATTGTCCATCAGAACCATCTGACACTTTCTCTGATCTACTAAATTGTGCTTTTGGCGATTTAGACACAGAATTAAAGGATTTGGTCAGAGGATATCCACCTCCAGAAGGTGACGATAATTGCAAGTCATTCAGGTTGTGTTCCACAAGAACTCCAGACAGCTGCATTTAAAGAAAATAGTCCCATCAATATTTTAAAGAAAAACTTTAAAAAACTCAAAGGTTAAGAAAGATGATAAATTTACAAGAGATAATCAAGTCATAGAGATAAAGTTGAAACAAAGTTATCCTGAAAAACAAGTACAATAATGAACATTTCATCAACTAGTCCTTGAATAGAAAATGCTTCATTAGGAATTTCCCACAGATTTTTCAGAAATGTTATGGGATTCCATGATGAATGCCCAAAATCTATCTAAAAATTAAATAGACAGGTAAAGCTAAAATAATCCAACATAATATACCAATGTTTTAAAAAACGTTGGTGTTTAGCATCACAAAAAATGACCTTGAAGTGCTAAGGATATTTAAAATACAGTGATTTTAGGCTCTGTTTAGGAGCCGGTGTTGGGGAGGAGATGAGAGGGGTGATGGGAGTGGAGAAGAAAATAGGTGATGAGGCTGGAGTTGTTAAAGACATCCTTGTGAGAATATAGTTAAAACTGGCCCATCTCCACTCTCAACACCATTCTAGTTTCTCAAACCGGGGTTCCCAAACACCAGTAGGGTAGGTAGTATTAATTAAACCCTAATTAAATTCCATCTTCCCTCCCATCTTGGGCTCCCCCTTATTGGAGCTAAAATTGGTGATCAAATAACCCCATAATCCGAAAGTACTGTTGGTGCCAGTAAGTGAACACACGTACACATTTAAAAGGAAAAAGCATGAAACGCAAAGAAGGTAGATGCATATAACAACTTGTTCCAGGGATAAAAAGGCATAATACGACTATAGGATGGAACTAGTTTATAAGAGAAAAAAACGACTTAGACCTACTAATTAAATTTTCTACTGGTAGCTTACCTCATTATGTACATCCTTAGACACAGGCCTTATCTCATCTTGTAAACCACAGAGTCGTTCATCAAGAAAACTGCCTCTAAGAACACTTGGGCTATCTTCTCTGTCAGCAGATACCTTGACCATGTTGGACTCTGTAAGTTTTGAGATTACTGCTTTCTTTTTACGGCAATAAGGTGGGGACAGGAATGATCCTTCAATTGAAGAAAGAGAAGACATACAATTCTCCTTTTCATCTGAAAGTGAATCCCTACAGTAATTTTCATCTCTACGTAACGGTGAGGTACAAACTGAGTCATTAATCGTTTCTCTTCCTAATATTTCATGCTCTTTCAAAGGGGTTGATAGTTCTCGCTGTCGTTTTTTCAAGATAGAAGGTGGACATATAAAGCTTTTAGCAGCATTCCTGAGTAGAATGTCAGAGCTCCTGTCATGAGAAGGTGAATCCCATAATTTATATGGTGAACAGTTAACAGAAATCATCATCTGTCGAATCCCAAGTGGGCTATAAGCCTGTTGCAGGTCGCTGCCAGATGGGATGAGATCACAGTTCACAAATGGAATTTCCAAGCGAGGAGGTTCATAAAAGAGAGAACCCTTTTCTTCAATTTTCACCTGTGAAGCAGAGGTGGCATTAAAGTCAGAACTGGTATGTGGCTTGCCCACCTGGACAAGCTCTGGAACAGATAACTTTTCATTTTGCTCAACAGTTGTACAATCCTTAGACTGATTACTGTCATAACTAACATTTCTCATGCCACTAAAACATACAGGACCATCACATACCGAGACAGCACCATCTTGAAGTTTGTTGAAACTGTTGTGGCCAGCACTCGAACAATTATTATATATAATATCAGGGCTACCTAAATCATAAGGAATTGATGGAAAACCAGATGACACATTTTGTCCACAAGAGCTCACTAGCCCATCACATGTAGATGAGTTATAGTTGTGTAAACATGAAGTTAAGATATTCTCAGCATCAGAAGTTTTGAAGACAAATTGGTTTACAAATGAAGTCATGCAACCAAGCATAGTGACACTTTCAGGTCCTTCCATGTGACTGCTTGAAAAAAAACTCTCTGCCTCAGAAAACTCACTTTTAATATGATCTGGTAAACTGGAGACTTTGTTTTCCTGTTTATCAGAACCCACAAACATGCCACAAAATGATGTACCTGTGTTACATCCACTAGAACATCCCAATTCATTTCTGTAGGCATCATCAATGCAGGGTACCCAATCACATGAGACCTTATATGGATCAGGTGAGATCTGAACAGCATCCAAGAAAGCAGTTTCAAGAAACTCTTCAGAATTCAAGTTGTAAGCCTCATTGACAAAATCTACAGAGTTCTGCTGCAATTTTTTTTTGCTGATAGTAGCATTCACAGCCAATTCACTGGAAGACCTATCAGATACAGTGCATGCAGATGCTCCCTGTGAAAATCCATGGGACACCTCAAAATCTTTATGTGAAACAGTATCCTGCACTTCCTTTAGGATTCTTTTTCCTTCCACTTTAATATTGTTCGTTCCTCCCTTTGCAAATTGGACTGATGCTGCATTTTTAGACCCCTGTAGATCAGAGGGATAGCCTTCGGCAGATGTTGATGACTGACTACACTCTGACAACTCATTGACAGCAACCTCATCATGGGAACTCTCCAATCCTGAATCCTGCTGGTTGACAACAGAAGTTGATGGAATGCACTTCTCCACAGATTCTGTGATAGGCAGACCATGGAACTGATTAAGTAAACCTGATGATAAGTATGAATCAAGCTTCTTTTTCAGAGAACTGTTCCAATGATTCTTTATTGCATTGTCTGTCCTGAAAATGATAAAAGCACAACAACAATTCAGTGGTTGCTTCATCAAGAATAAATAACAAAAAGCATCAAAGCAATACATCTGTTAAGTATAGGTTATCAGATGAAAAGCAGAAAGAGTAGCATCTCCTTTAAGAATCAAACGATCAAAGCTAACAAACTGGACAGCCTTGACATGACATAGGTGTTAAATTCTTGGATGTAAGTACATAAGCTCCTTGGATTCTTCAGCAGTGATCATTAGGAATATATATATATATAGCATTAAAACCCATATCTTCACCAAGCTGAATCTGAATATCTTGAAGAACTCAAGAACTATATAAACATCCTAGTCTTACCTTACTGGAAATATGCAGACAACAATTTATAATAACATGAAAACAAGAAAAGGATCACTAATTTCTGGTTCCCAAAGACGTAAATGAGAAGTTTGACATGACAATTGGCTTGCAAACACTTGCATAAATCTCACAAATTTGCTATACATGGCAATTATTTAGAATGAAATATTAAAAAAAAACATGTGGGCATCTATTTCCTTTATTATTTCAAAATGAACATCAATTCAACAAAAAATAAATTTTAAAAGATTAAAATGGCTGAAAACGGCTATCTCAAGATCTCATGGCCAACCTCCCAGGTAAAAATTTGGCTAACTCAGCCCATTTGTTCCCATAAATTTGATGAGCTCGAATAAGTGCCAGTTCTTCTTCTTCAGTCCACGGTTCCCTGTTTATAGCTGGATTCAGGTGATTATGCCATCTGCAAGATCAGCTTCCTATGTCAATACATGCTTAAAAATTCCATGGTCCAAAGAAATGTGGAAAAGAATAATGAGAAGATGGTTCTCACTCATAAATATATGCATAGGTGACTCTTAAATAGACATAAAATGAAGAAAAACCCAAATAAGAACACAGAAAGAGATCTCAGTAAAATCAGAATATTGAAAATAGCATTCTTAAATATCAGAAATTTTGATCATAATGGTAAAACAAAACTTAATAAAAAAAACATGTATAACATAACATATAACCAAGAAGAAAGAAAAATTTATCAATCGAGCTAAACTATTTCAATGTTTAAGAAACAAAAAAGTTTGAAGTCTTTCTTAAGTGGTCAATTCAAGCTTTCCACACACTTGGACCCAACCAAGTCTTAGTGGGGAAGCCATTGTGGATGCCTCCGATAAATTAAGTTTGCTTAGTTTCTCCCTTTTTCTTTCTTCACCTTTCCTTCTTCATGAAACAGAATATTGTCAGGTGCTTAGTTGTCAAAGGCGGCGCGCCACCTAGGTGTCCTAGGTGCAGCCCCACTGCCTGGGCGACTAGGTTTGGGTGGCGGGGCCCTATATTACCGCCTAGGCTTTTTTTAAAAATTTTTTTGAAGACATATCATTTGCGGTGAGGCCCTATATTACTGCCTAGGCTTTTTTTAAATATTTTTTTTGAAGACATATCATTTTTTTTCTTCTTCGAGGAGGAGAAGAAGAAGAAGGAGAAGACATGTTATTTGTCCATTGCTTGTATTATATCTATTGTTGAGAAGAAGAAGGAGAAGACATGTTATTTGTCCATTGCTTGTATTATATCTATTGTTGAGAAGAAGAAGAAGAAGAAGACATTATTTGTTTATTGCTTATATTACATCTATTGTAGTTGTTAATTTTTTTGTAGACATGATTTTATTTTTTGTGTATTGTTCTTCACATTGTTAGTTGTATAATTTGTATTGGTTGTTTGTTCAATTGTTAATTTATTCTTAATTTGTTTGAACAAGTTAAGGTTATTTAATATAATTGCTTTACAGTGTTCAACAACATATTATTTGTCTATTGCTTATTGTTGATTGATTTTATGCTGTATACATGTTTCTTATTATGTTTTTTTAATTTTTTTTATTTGGGGTACCGCTTAGGCTTCGCCTAGCGCCTATTACAACTAAGGTCAGCTGTGCCACAGGTCAAGGGCAACTCTGACATTATTCACCTAATGTAATCATGTGTTTTGGTGAACAAGATTTTAAGTGAACTCCACTAAGTAGGCCTACATTGGAAGTAATGTTCAATCCAGTATGCCAAATCATATGAAACTTCCAGTCAAGGCTGACCAATCTGACTTTTGGAGGCATATCCATCTATTTCTATAGTGAAAGTGTGGTAACAATCACTATCTCAGTGAATGAAACAGCGGTAAGTTATTGCCAAAGAAAAAGATATGGAGCAGGTGCATGACACAGAGAATAAGATCATGCTACTACTGCCTTTCTGCCAAATCTTAGACGTTCATCCCCATGTACTTGGACACTCATGGCAAACAAAAGAGTAAAGCTAGAGATGGGAAGCTTACTGGAAGAAGTGAGCAAGAAAGTAGAAAAGCTAGAGATGAGAAACTTACCGGAAAATGTGAGCAAGAAACTAAGGGATCAGAGCTCTTTCAGACTACAAAAGAAGCTTAAGACATGCTTGAAGTTTGAACAAAGAACCACGAAAACCATTATCGTCACTCATTATAGGTATCAATTATCAAATATGACAATCGTGTAAAAATAAATAGTGCACATGTTCTGAAATGCACCACATGGAAAACTAGATTAAAAAGAATGAATAAGTTAGGCTGAGAAACAGAGTGACTAGAGTCTTTTTAGAAACAAAAAAAAAAGTGCTTAAGCATTTCCTTGGAAAAAGATATAATTGAAGATTAGGAAAGAAAGAAGCAAGAATATTATCCACATTCCACGTCAATATCATATATAACAAACCCAAAGATAAATGGCTCCCATAAAGAAGGTGAGAAAAATATAAAGGTGACAAAAATTATAGGTTATGATATGTATAGCGTGTATGCGGGGCAGAAAATGAATCAAGGATAACACGCAATATGAGCTACAAAGACTTGCAATAAAAGAATTCAAGGTGGATTATCTTTTACCTCTCACGACATTGTTTACCAATACGTCCAGGCAATGCCTGTGCAATGGTTGACCACTTTTTTGCCCCGTACTTATTAACAAGCTCTATGATCATGTCATCCTCCTATTTAAGATATGATGAATACATTTAGCACAAAATGCAACAAGATTCATATTAAATAGGCCACTACGTGGGTAAAAAATGTGAATGAAGAAAATTAAATCATCAAATCTAATGATAATGTCAGGGTAGTCATGATACCTGTTTTGACCATGGCCCTTTCACAAGTTCAGGATTCAAAACTTTCTGCCACCTATGCAAGCACTGAACATCAGTCCGATCCTTGAAAAAATCAGCTGTTTAGAAGCAAGAAAAGAGCTGTAAGTAGCAAGAAAAATTTCCTCAATTTGAAGGGGAAGAGGGGGTAATTTATGGCAACTCAGATCATGTCAAGGAACATCTCTTATGTTATTGATTACAGATCAAACAAACATGCAGAAGTAACTTCCAAAAGCAAAGGGGATAAAGACAAATCGTGTTCTTTTCAGAAAGACACAAGACATATAGAAGTAAAACCGTAAGACAATTGATTAAATATCAATACTACAACATGTAGGTACCCCTTTGGCATTTGCCACATCAACCACATAACTCTGAACTCATTAAGAGAGACAAACCACTGATGAATAAGATGTAATCTTTTATGGAAGAAATTCAAGAAAATGATTGTATAGGGGTGCCTATGAGTGGAAAGGGAATATGAAGCATTTGTTCATCAACAGCTGTTCCTGATGAATAGGCAGCGGACAAAGTTGATCCAACTACTAAATGAAAACGCCAGCTCAAAAACAAAATGATAAAAAAACTGAATTAATTTATGCCATTTCAACATCAAAATACTTCAAACAGTCTGGCCATAAGATAGGAAAAGTACTATTATTACTACTCTACTAACTACTACCGCCGCTGCTACTACTACTACTACTACTACTAACTAAAGAAATCAATAGATAACATGCAGATGAATAATTGGCCAGAAACAGGCACTTCATCAAATGATAAAATAAAATGAAGAAGATAAAAACTTACTACGGCTGTACCTATTCTTTTCCAGTTTTTTCCTTTAAAGACTTGAACAGCTTTCCTCAATATTTCATCCTGCAAATATTGTGAACCACTTTAAACTTCGTGTGCACACACACACACATTAAAGAGTGGCAAACCCTCTGAAATTTTGAAAACATAAAACAACTGAAAAGTACTCAAGTATAGTGTTTGCATCTGTGTATTAAAAGTAGAGATGCAAATGGATCAGAGGACCAAACTGGATCCTATTCATGTAGCCAGATAATCCATATCCATGTCCAGGTCTTTCAGAACAAACAGTGTGGATTTAATCGGATCTAGGTACGAATCAGACAAATATGTAGGTTCAAAAGTCAAAACCCAGGTCAGAAATGGGTCTGACTCGACCCATTTTATTTATTGGTAATAATATGATGCTCCCGGAGTACCTACTCCCACATAATAGAAGCTTTAGATTTTCATATTTCTTAAAATCTTTTTGTTGATCAGACCCTATAGATATGATATATAAGCATTATTTAGTAGAAAACAAGTTTTGGATCATATGATTATAACATACATGCATGTTTTTCAAGACCGTTAAAAATCAATGACTCACAATGTATCAAAAATTCATGACTTAAAAAATCTTATTTTTATGTCCCAAAAACATGATCCAAAGAATAATTCCTATCAAATAAACTATGTTGAGTACATCCATAAGGTTTGATTGAGAAGATACAACCTACAACCATGATTTCTAATATGTGGGAGTAGGTACTCCCGGAGCACCCAAGCACTACTCTTTATTTATTTGGCATGAAAATTGACATACTTTGTCATTTTTCTGCAGATCCAGTATCAAAGGGTGTCAAATCATGTCCAGATTTGGAATGCTACCATGTGTTCCAGGTGAGATTCAAACCCAGAACCAGACCCATACATTGGAAGTCAGATCCTGCATTGGGTCAACCCTGAGTAGACCCATATCTGACCCATTTGCAACCCTAATTAAGAAGTATGCCGAGAGAATAACTATGGAACTAAGGACAAACATTAGTCGTTTACCAGTACTGACATATGAAATTTCAAATGTTACAAGCACTATAGAATGCAAATTCATTAAAAGATATATTCTACATGCAAAATGCTCTCTGTTGACTTCTCTAAATCTTGAGGAAGAGAACCAAAATTATGGATCTCCTTGGTATCTCTTGTGAATATTGTTATAAGAGTAAAATGCATGTTGATTGTTGATCAAACAATTTTTCCCTAAGATGACTCATCAACAATATTCTGGTTCCTTTAATTTAGTTGGAAACACTAGAGTGCTATTTCACAGAAAACTACCAATTAATTAAAAAATATCTTCCTTGAGTTAATTTTATTTTTTTGACATAACCTTCCCGGGCATTTAATTATCTTATACAAAAATGTTCTAAGGTGAAATTCAGTGGCCCCACCTAAAATGTCTGAAGTGAACAAACTCAATAAAAAGTTATGGTTCCTCAAAACTCCCATTATTAGAAAAGACCCCTAGGATTAGGCTACTTAGTTTTTAACCTTTTTTCCTCGGATAGTTCAGACTGAGGTCCACATTGTCCTAAGACCTTTTCTTAGGAAAAGCCAAACCACTCAAGCAGCCACTACTGGTGCCAACGAATCCAAGGCACCATGCTATCATAAGATTTTTTGAGTGAATTTGTTGATATATAGCGGAACTCATGGACATAATCTACACATTTCCGGATCTATACACACATACAAGTTACAGGGTTCAAAACGTCTGACCCACTAAGTCAAAAATGCTGATTGATCATGCATAATTTTATGTATAGTTTTTATATGTTTACATGCATGATTACGTGTGAAAATGCTTAAAAAAGCTTGTTTGTTAGAAGTTTTAGTGATTTCAATCGAATTGTAAATTGAGCAAATGAGAGTCCTCTTTGAGTCTTTTAGAAAAATTAAATAAGTTTTTAGAAAATACTTTTTGAAAAATGAGTCTTTTGAAATTTTTGAAAATTCTATGAACTCTTTTAGAAATTTTTTCTAAAAACAGGTTCAACCCTAATAATGCGTTATAAATCACAGCATTGAGAGAGAGGGGAGCATTTTTCCCTCTTGAGATCCATGCCTCCCCCATCTCTCTCTCCTCTACCTCTTCTCTCCTCTCTTCCTTATCCAACTGGCTTCCTCCCCTTTTCTTCTCCCTTCTCTTTTATCTTTTTGTATTCTTGCTCTCATCGTCCTCGGTTTCTCGTATCCCCATCAGCGGAGAGTGTGGCACACGTGTGATCGCTATGGAAAACCGTTCTTCTTCTCAACCCGTCCGTCGGAGGAGAGCCGTTCGGTAAGTCTCTTCTCCCCTGCTTCTTTATTCTTACGCACGTAGTTCAGATTTCAATTTCGTTAAATACATTGAGTCTATATTAGTATTGCATAATGCATAGCATGATTCATTGTTCGTTAGGTGCATATAGAAAGAATCTTATTTGATTGTTATTTTGTTTGGCATATACAACAACAACAACAACTACGCCTTCATCCCAAAACAATTGGGGTCAGCGATATGAACCAAAAAAGAAATTCATTTTGGGTCTTCCACATGAATCCTTTTCCTCCAATCATTTCTATCCAACGCCATGTCCTCGGTGAGGTTCAAAGCATTCATATCCTTTCCTATCATCTCCATCCAAGTCTTCCTAGGCCTACCCCGACCTCTTTTAACTAATATATTTTCCCATTTCTCCAACCTTCTAACTGGAGCATCATTAGGCCTTCGCCGAATATGTCCAAACCACCGTAAACGATTCTCTCGCATCTTATTTTCAATGGGTGCAACACCTACCTTCTTACGTATCTCTTCGTTCCGAATCTTATCTTTTATTGTATTTCCACACATCCATCTAAGCATCCGCATCTCAGCTACACTCATTTTTTGAATATGATGTCTCTTGGCAGCCCAACATTCCGTACCATATAGTAAAGCGGGTCTAATAGTCGTCCTATAAAACTTTCCCTTCAACCGCAATGGCATTTTACGATCGCACAGCACTCCAGTAGCACTTTTCCATTTCATCCACCCAACCTTTATCCTATGATTTACATCTCCATCAATTTCTCCATACTTTTGAATGATGGATCCCAAATATTTGAAATAATCATTCACCGGTATATCTTGCTCACCAAGCTTCACTACACTCCCATCACTACTTCGTTGCTTACTAAACCGACATTCCATATATTCAGTCTTACTCTTACTCAACTTAAAACCTCTAGCTTCCAATGTCTGTCTCCATAATTCTAACTTAGCATTAACCCCAGCTCTAGACTCATCAATCAAAACAATATCATCAGCAAACAACATACACCACGGTACATTTTCTTGAATTGATCTCGTAAGCTCATCCATCACTATCGCAAATAGGAAAGGGCTTAAAGCAGATCCTTGATGTAACCCAACCGTTATCGGAAAATTGTTTGGCATATAGTTATTCTAAATTTTGTTTGGCATATAGATTATCATGACTCTTGCTTAGGTTCTGCATTCAGATTAGTATTATGTTTAGCGTGTCATACAGTTAGTTTTCTGTTTTGTTTTCGTTAAAAAGAAAGAAAAATATATATATTTACAATCTTGCATACTGCTATTTAGGAGTTGTTCTGGGTCGGCCTGTTACGTTGAGTTGATCGAATCCCAATCAATCTAGATCAGTGTGTTTCTGTCGAACTCAGCCTACACTGTGTAGCAAGCACACTGATCCAATCTTTAATCCACTGATCAGATCACGATGTCACAATATTTTTTTTACTTGGCTGAGTTGCTGAGTATCATCAGGCCCAATATGATCGGGCCTGATAGATTGATCTTATTGACAGACGTGAGCTGTCTGATCAGCGGATCACGCCCCGATCTGTGCAAGTTTTCGATTGATCCACCATACAACAGATCAGGATAGTGTGCGCTCGGCTGCCAGCACTGACGATATCAGATTTGTTAAAATATAGTTTCATGACCGTGACCAAAGTGCTGACAGGCTAACGTGATTAGTCGGACACGCTGCTGAATCTGATCACACACCCTGGTGTGATCAAAGTGAGCTGCAATCATTGTTCTGTCAGTTCAACCCATTCCGATCAGATCAGCAGACTGCAAGTAATAAGCAGATCGCGCGCAAGCTGGAACAACATTTTACGCTGATGACGTTTTGAGATATCAACGTCAATCACGCATCCTGGCTTGATTGATGTTGATACTAATCTTTTCAGCAAGCGTACTCTTATTCATTTAGTTTATTTTATATTGTATCATCTAGTTTAAGCAGTCATTGTAGTTAGCTTGATTCCAAGTTTGTTTTTTGTTTAGTTAATTCAATAGTCCATAGTTGATTAGCTAGATTATGCCAAGTGATTAGGTAGTTTTAGTTGATTGTGATCTTTGTGTAACTAACCTTCGTTAGTAGAAAATTGTTCCCTTTTGTCGTCTTTGTCTTGTATTTTCTTTTTGTGTGTTGCAGGAGGGGCTCAGTTTTGAAAGAGAAAAGCACAATAGTGAGAGAGTCGTGCACACATTACGAGAAGAAGGCTAGAGCACTTAGAAAAGAAGCCCTGCAGATTTTTACTTTTCTTTATTTTTATTTTCATTTTTTGGGGGCCAGATTGCCATTTAATTAATTGGATTGTAATAAGGCCTTTTTATTCTTTGAGCCCTTTGCAGAGGGTAACTCTTGTAATTAGTTAATTAGTTAATCATTCTTTTTATTTCCTTGAAAGGCAATAAAGTTCGTCTTGTGTGGGGTACAAAAGTGATTAAACTCGTTCCCTGAGTTCGACCCGGACTTCACCACTAGTGTGAGTCGGTTTTTACAATTTGACGCATGGTTTACACGGACACTTTTATTGAAAATTATCTTTTAAAAATACTTGATTGAAAAAGTTGCATCATTGTTATAAATTCTTATTGAAAGAGGGTGTTGCAGCAACCAGAATAAATTGGTATTACTTGGTCAAGCTAATACAGAATTTAAAATACATGATGCAAGAACCATGACATTAACTTCCATTCGGGTCAATGGGCCACTACAATACCATCGCAATGGTTGAGAGCCTATAGCATAGCTCATGCATTACAATACTTCAAAGACTTGAACTACCACTGCAATTCATCAAAATAAATTTGCACTTGTCAAAAGAAAGGAATAGTACAAGCAACATCAAGTAATCATTCGCATTATATGGAGTCAAGATTCCAGTTCATAAACATAATCAATGATCTAGAACTACTAGTTCAACTACCATAAAATACATCTAATGTATCAAGAGAAATCCTATCCAAATACAGCAAGCCATTTCATTCTGGCCAACATAAACAGAGGATGAATATATTGACATAGTTAGATCTTACCTCCTCAGGTGTCCAGCCACCCTTCGTTGATCGCCTGGTAGGTCCACTGGTTCTCCTATAAAAGTATCAAGTTGTGTGTTAATGAAGAGATATTGCATATATAATCCAAGAACATCATCTTATCATATTATGATAGCATTGGTTTAGCCAAATTCCTTCAATCAAGAGAGTTCTCTCTCCGGTCTTCAAAGAAACCACAACTATTATCTTCCATTAATCATAAAACATATTTTGTCAATTAAAATGCATAAATCAACTGACACATTGATACAAGCAGAATTTAATTGGTGAACTATCATTATGAATATCAGTTTTGAATCACAAAACCAAACTTCATGATCAAGGACTAAGTTAGCTGTTCATTCTCTGGCACACGAACAAAAGAACACAGTGCTCATTACCATTTATCAGCAATGGAGCGATACAGAATTTAAACCTTCGGTTATTCAAATTGAACAATTAATAAAATGATTGATGGGCGTACATGTTTGGTCCTGGTTAGGATAGGCAAAAGAGTGAAGCCCAAGAAACTGTTACAATTTCTAGCCAAATAAGTAATCAAGAGCAGCTCAAGATTGTAATCCATAAAAACTCTGTAGTCCTGCCCAATGACTGAGAGAGTAGGCTAAGGCCTGGACCTGTCTTGATTACAGGCATACATGTGCATATTAGTTCCCAAAGCATTCAATGGACAACATGGATGCAAGGGAATCTTTAAGCACTGCAACACAGGCATAGTGTATGCACCAAGATTTTCCTTAACATAGAGAAAATTAAAAGGACTTTAAGGATTTAAAAAAGGAAAAGAGGTTCTGCAAAAAGTGATGAAGTGATATTGGAATATGTGGCTACATGATCAGAAGTACATCGCAATAGTGGTTACTTTTAACTCTAAAAGGTCAACGGAGGCTCTCCAACTCTTGTGTTTAACATTGTAACAAGCCTGCAAAAGTGGAAGAGGATATCACATATTCATGAAGCTAAGGACATGAATCCAAGCAGCAATACCAAATGGCAATTATTCAACACTCAACAGAAATGCTCTTATTAGCCCCTTTCTTCAATAAGCTTATTGGCCCCTCTATTGTAAGTTAAGTTCAACATCAGAGAAAAAAGAGATGTCAGGTTACACGCAGACATCCAAGATTCTCTAGTGTAGGGATTGTCAAGTAACTAGAAAGCATAATAACTTTTTTGTACATAAATTATGAATATTTAGTCTCAGATTCAGTAACTTCTTGTTTATATTCCAAAAAAATCTTAATTGACAATTTCCTATCTGAAATTATCCAAGATATCACATCCAATTTTAAGTCTAACAGTTTGTTTGACTTATGCCCCTTCTTGTACCTTCAACAAAAGGTCTATACATTTGTTTGTCTTCCCATCTGCTACTTTTGCGCCCAAAGATGTGCTTCAAAAAAACTTACCCACAACAAGATCGGTTAATTCTCTCTACATTTTCCCCATGCCCCTGAACTATTTGTGTTGTCCCTCCTGTCATAAGCTCCATCTCTTTGGGAAATCATCCTCGTCTAAGAAACATTTACTTCTCCTTAAGAATTTTGCCCCAAAAATGATGTCCATCCTATCATGCCTTCTGACAATATTTTGTGAAACCTCAGGTGGAACCGTGGAAGTCTATAGAGTAGTTCAAATCAAAAGAACCTACATTTATCACAGATTCATGAGCGCATATTGCAGATATTGAACTGAGCAACTAGGATGCTAGGATTTTGGAATGATCCAAAACTACAGAAACCTATTACATAATTTCCCAAATGAGACCTCACACATTCAATTTAGCAATCATAAGCAAGTCAATTCAACTAGATAATCAGGAAATACCACTAGCAATTGTTTAAATGGTCAGAGATAATGTTTTTACAAGCAAAACAGTGTCATGGAATGGAATTACTTTTAGCAAAACCAACAAAGAACAGATTGAACAATATTCTGTAACTAAGCTGAGCATGACAATAATATGGTAAAAACTCCGCTATCAAAATTGACACCAGAATCTTCTTCAAAAAGACACACACACACAGATTTAAAACCGCTATCTACTGAACAGGGAAATAGTTTTACGAAACTACCCAACCGAAGGCCGAAGATTCTGAGCAGGAGCAACGCTCCCATCTGAAATAGCCGCAGCACTAACTGGTGTGCTGCTGCCATGAACATCAATGGATCCTCTCATCTTATTACCACCCATTATTTGTCATAGAGCTGCAAGAATTACTCATTAGAAAAGCACACTTGTAGCTAAAATTCAGCCTTGATATAAAGGAAGCAACACATCTTAAAGATCAAGGTTAAAATAAATGTGAAAAGAATTACAACACACAAGGAACGAACAAATTAGCAAAAAGAGGACCAGGAAATCAAACGGGAACACATTTCTATGTACATTCACCAGATAAAAATCCATACTCATGCAATAATTTAACCCACACCTGAAACTGACAACTAGCATGCATGTATTTGCATCAAACAAAGAGAACAGAAAAAATTGAACCCATGTCCTGTATGCGTAGACTTTACTACTGCGATTAGCAATCAAGGGAAACCCTAAGGTGGTGTATGGATCTAAGTAACAAATATCGCTAATATTTATCAAAATATAGTGATTTGAAAGAGATATTTTCATACACTGCCATAATCCCGAAATTACACAATATCACTGGTGTTGAAATTGTCACCATATCAGCCTGATACTTACACAGTAAAAACCAGTTTTGACTTCCTTATATGGTTGTATTTTTCTTCATATTCTTCATATAACATTATGTTCGTTAGCATTTTATCTTTTCCGATATTTTCTGGAGATTTTCCAAAGATAAAATGTAATTAATCACGAGATTTTCTCTCGCAAGGGAAAATCTTGATACTGAGGATTGTAGCATTGGTTTGGATGCATCCACTTACCCAGAAAATTGCTGCAGTTTGGGACATGATAGTATGGATCATAATGCCATCAGTTATCTCACGAATCAAAATGCAATAATCCAACATGAACTCCGGAAAAGAAAGCATCCCCAATCGGTAAAAATTACAATTTAGAAGAAGAAAAGGTTGACGACAACTCACCTCCCGGACTCGAAAATTACCGAAACCGCAGAAAATGTGCGCAGGTATTGCGTCTCAACACGGAAACATTCGCATAACATAGCGATGACGAATTCTCCGAGCATACGAGGAAGCCCTAATCAAATCGGCCACCAAAAAACAAGGAAAAAAGAAAACGAATTGAGAACCAGAGAACTCATCCACCGTCATTGATCCGGAATCCTAAATTCCGTCAGAAAAACGAATCCGAAACCAAATACAAACAGAACAAACGAAGAGGTAGCAGAATAAAAAAAAAACATTTTTTTGTCAGAAACGAAGAAAAGAATCGGAAATTGGTACCATAGATGCTCCAATTGCAAACCCAAAACCATAAATTCTCCTCCTCTTCTTCTTCGAGAGCGATCTCGTCTATTTTGATCAGACAGTGTAGGTTCGACGCAGAGGAGATAAGCGGTCGTCCTAAAATGAACGCTCGGCCGCCCTTCCTCCATATTTTGAATCTGAAAACGTTTACCTACGGACTGCTGCCGGTTGCTCGATTTTTTAACCGGTCAAGCCGGTCAGTTTGACTCTTTGCGTGGCAAGCGGGTCGGATCATAGTGTATTCGAATTAGAATCCGTACATTATGCAATAGATCCGAATTGGAAATAGAAGAGTTGCATCGGAACCTAATTTGACCTGATCATCCTGGACAGGACAAAAAAGGACAAATATAGTCTTGTCAACCTGCAGGGTATGACCTGATTTTGGACCGAATAAGATCCCATAGAACCCAGGTTCATTACTAAAGAAATTAGTGCAATTAGTATTGGAATCAAAATCTACATGATCCGAGTGCTATATGGACCCAATGTCAATGAATTAGATTTTATCCAATATCAGAGATCCTTAATGGGAATCATGAAATCACCTGGTGATGTCTGGGCTTCTTAATTTTATGGATCACACTATTTCTCAAAACCGTGAAAGCTATATGGAAATCGGCTAAGGAACTATTCTTGACCCTTGACAAGTTAACTAAGATTTTGCAGAGCTTAAGCAAAAGTATCCTGACTAGAGGTGTCAACGGGTTGGGTTGGGTTTGGTTCGGACCCAAGTGAAACCAGACTTGACCTGAATTTACCCAAACCAAACCCTATAGAGTCAGGATATGGTGATAAATAAGAAGACCCAATTAAAACTTGGTTCCAGACCCAAAGATCCGATTAATACATTGACCCAGGTATAGTTTGTGAAATTTCATACCAGACTCGGACCCGACCCGAGTTTCAATTAAGACCTACAATTTTTTAATGTAAAAATGATAAAAATCTGGTTTTACCGGGTATGGTCCGAGTCTGGTTCATGTAGTTTTTATTGGGTTCGGGTGTGATTTTTATTATAGTGGACCCAATTAAACCTGGGTTCAGACCCGATACATACCCAAAATCGGGTCCAAGTATGGTTCTACCTGGGTCCGAACCGAACCCAACCCGTTAACACCCCTAACATTTATTAATGTTTTCATGCGGAAGAGCCCAACCTTATAAAATAGAGTAATCTCTGTTTTGTGGCCCGTGTCTGGCCAACCTTGGTTTTCGGCCCTTAGTTCATGAACTTCGGCTAGAGTTGACATTGCTTTTTTTTTTTTTAAATGATGATAAATCCTCACCGAATCCAGGAATCCTACATTCAATCCTAACCATCCAATCAACGGTTAGGATTGGTTCACATTTCACTTGGATGTGAACTGATTTTAGCCGTACAGATGGTTAGGACCGACACATGATATAACTCATCCTATGTCATATGATGGTATCCATGTTCCCCTACGTGGGGTTCGCATTGCTTATTAAAAAGAAAAGAAAAAATGCGATAAAGCATGTTCATCTCCCTTGTTGCAACTTGGGGCGTCAAGCAAGCGGTTGAACCTTCACCGGACCTGGGTGGTCCGGGCTTTGGTCCAGCTCTAAGGTTTTGATATTAGCCATTGTCGGGCCGGTCTTATATCGATTACACAAACCAGACCTGATTCATAACCGGTAAAATAATATTTGTTTCAATTTTTTTTTACATTAAAAAAATACAGGTCTTAATCAAAACTTGAGTCGATCGTGTGTCATGGAATTTCATAAACCCACCCCAGCACCGTATACTAATCAGATTCCGTCTGACTAAATTCTTAATCTAACTTTCTTATTAACAAACTTGAATCCTATCGGATCTGGTACATACTAGGATCAGGTCATACCTGACCCGATCCCGTTTATTTCAGACTGAAGAAACAGGATGGCAAACCGGTGGACACAAGAGAAAACATATGCAGAGACAAACAAACAAAGAGAGACTTGTGAATCCAGCTTAATCTAAATAAACCGATCAGCGTAGGGCCAGTAACTGCACTCAGAACGAAGCGATCAATCACACTGCAACCGCAGCACATGAATGATCAAACCCCAGAGAGCATAGCGTATATGAGCATGACGAAGAGATGGAGCACCAGTATGATGGCTATCCACAGCAGGCCCTTGTTCACACAATGTCCGGGAGGCAGTGTTCACCCAAGAATCCGGCCACCGGGGCCAAGAGAATGGTGATACCGACCCCGGCAATGAAGAGAATGAATTGGACGGGGTGCGCCTCGATAAGCTTTTCCTCCACTTCCGCCGGGACTTCCTCACTGTTGCTCGACAGCAGGTAGACGGAGCTAAGGAGTACCAAGCCAGCGGATACCAAGAGGATCCATATCAATTTGCTGAATTCTCCAACACCCATATTTGCCTTACTAACGAGCTTGGTGAGAGAGAGAGAGAGAGAGTAATAATTTGTATAAGAAAAGCAAGGGATCTATAATAATATAGAGAATGACGTGGTCCTAGAAGAAATGACGCATTAAGTGGTAGTTTCCTTGGCTAAAATTTTCAAAACCCCAAACTTTCTGGTATTATTTTGACTTCCCAACAAAGTTTTTGCCTTAAACAAATTACTTAGTTTCTTTGGCTAAAATTTTCAAAACCCCCATGGTATTATTTTGAAAGTCTCAACTTCCCACCAAAGTTTTTGCCTTAAACAAATGACACCAAGTTAGTTAATTCCATAACTTCTATTAATTGTCCCTTACAGGAACTATGCACCATCTCTCTCTATACTAGCATAGTAGGGAAACAGGTTGTGCTTAGTCTGCTTGATATAGCAGTGGACCTTCACTGTATTATTTTTACTCGTTCTTTCGACTTAGTGCATTTAGATGTATGAGTCCTTCATCAGTCATATCAAAAAAAGATTACTCATATTATGTTATTTTTGTTGACGACTTCATTAGATATACATGGATTTATTTTCTAAATTTTAAACTCAAGGTGTTTTCTTTCTTTAAGAAATTTTATATAATGATTAAAAAATCAAATTCTTAATAACATATTTATCCTTATTTCTGATTCGGGAGGCGAATATATATCAAATAATTTTTAAAATTATTTGAAACATTGTATTAGTCATCAAAAGTTTTGCCATAGAACTCTCAAACAAAAATGATTAGTGGAAAGAAAACATAGACATATAATAGAAATTGTTAGGACTTTTCTTATTTATTGACACATTTAAAAAAAAATGGGCCAAAGCCGTATTAACTTCAACCTACTTAATAAATAAAATACTTCCATATTCTTTGCAAAATATCTTTCCCTTTGAAAAACTTTTCAAAATGACTCCTAATTTTAAAATATTATGAATCTTTGAATGTAAGTATTACGTACTTGCTTATAAAAATGATAAACTGTCCCCAAAAGCTATTAAGTGTGTTTTCTTAAGATATGGAGAAAATAAAAAAGGGAATCATTGTTTTGACCTAAAGAACAACAAACTTTATGTCTCTAAAGATGTAACCTTTTTAGAAAATGAAAATAGATTTGATAATAAAGAAATTAAATAAGAAATTGACTATACATTTACATTTGATCTCTTACCAAGACTTGAGAATCTAACAAATTTACCTATTGATGTCTTTGATGCTTATGAACATCCAGTTGTTGATGAAGTATGTTATCAAAATGAAAGACTGATTAAAAATATTCTTGTTTATTCTCGGTGTGAACAAAGTGATCAACCATGTGCTCTTGACAAGTTCACTCAAAATATACCCTTAGAGGGATCTCAACTTAAGAGATATAATCAAATCTCTCTCAACTTTAGAGCATGTTTAATAACTCTTTACTCTTATCATTAACCATCACATTATAAAGATGCCAAAAAATATCTTCATTTGATTGAAGCCAGGGAAAGGAAGGTTGATGCCCTTAGGAGAACCAACACTTGAAAAATAGTTGATCTTTCTCTAGGTAAGAAGCATATAGGATGTAGGTACATGTTTAAAGTCAAGGTCAAAAGTGGCAGATCCCTAAAAATATATAAAACAAGGTTGGTTGCCAAAAAGGTATGCTCAAGAATATAGAGTAGATTATGAAGAAACCTTTGCTCTCATCGCGAGATGACTAGTGTTGACACCTTAATAGTCACTGCCTCCATCAAAAAATGGCTAATTTATCAACTAAATGTTAAAAGTATATTTTTAAATGAAGAACTTTGTCAGAAAGTTTACATGAATCCCCACCAAGAATGAATATTAATGATAAAACTAAAAAAGACTTTGTATGGTCTTAAACAAGCACCTAAGTTTGATATAATAAATTAAGTCATGTTCAGATTGATTTGTGATTTATTTGTTGTTATACTGACACTGCTCTTTTTGTCAAGAAAACAAGTACTAATATTGTGATACTTCTATTATATGTTGATGACATGATCATTACAAAACATGACAAAGGAGTTAATGAAATTAAATATGTTTTAAAGAAAAATTTTGATGTCTTACTTAGGATTTTTTAGATATTTTTTAGGCATTGAGGTTACCTAATCACCTAGAGGATATATCCTTTCCCAAATGAAATCGGTTTTTTATATATTTGCTAAGTTAAGAAATTATGATGAAAAGAAGATGGAGACCCCAGAAGTCATAATGCTAAATTAAGACTAGAAGATGGCATAATTCTCGAAGATCCTACTCCTTATCGCCAATCGATTAGACCACTCACTCACATTTCTATCACTCAACTTAATATCACTCATGTGATTCATGTAACAAGTCAATTTCAACATGCTCCAAACACAGTACACATGAGTGTAGTTATGAGGATTATTCACTATATTAAAAATACAATCTCAAAAAGGCTTTTCTTATCCTTCTCCTCATCATTAGATTTAACTACTTACACTAATGTTGACTGGGGTGATAATCCAAATAATAGAATCTCAACTACTGTTTTTTGTATTTTTTTAGAGGATTTCTTAAATTTTAAAAGTATAAGAAACAATAGAAGGTTTCATTGACTTCAATTAAAGTAGAATATCGAGCCATAAATATGACAATAATGGAGTTTGTATGACTACAGACTCTTCTCCATGATATAGGAGTTTCCATCTGCAAATTTTCGAAGATGTGTTATGACAATAAAAGTGCAATATACATTACAAGCAACCACATATTTCATGAAAGAACAATGCACACTGAGATGGACTGCCATAACTTTTATTGGTCATAACTTTTGATCTGTTGTTTGTTTGAAATGATTTTTGAGTTATTTAGAAAGTGCATGTTGTCTACTTTAACTCAATGAAAAGCTTTAAAACCTTATTTTTTGGCCAAAATTTTACTTGAAATGGATCTAGATATTTTGGACATAAGATATTGACGTTTCAAGAAGATAATCATTTAGACAAAATCCTTAGGATTGTGATTAATCAAAATTAGGGTGTCTATAGAGTTTTTGAAAGGGATATGAGATCTTTGACCCAATTGGATAGCCAATAGGCGGTGAAGCCCACAAATGTTGTCATTATTGGCCTATGTTAAGTAGACGAGGATTCTATTGGCTCAACTAAAATTAGGATTTAGGTTCCCCAAACCTTGGATGAGATTGTGAATCGGATCTATTAAAAAGTGTTGCATAAAAGTTTATCAAAATGAGAAATGTTAGCTTTAAAATGCATGTTATATTAGTCTATAAAGTTTTTTAAAATCAATTTTATTATCTTTTATATATATTCACCTTATTTTGAAAAGCTGGTTTGGTTGTTCAAACGAAGTTTGCAAAAGTGATATCAAATCTATGATGTTATTTTTTGAAAATGTTGTTTTAGAATGTATATTTTCAAAACCTTCATAAACCTAATTATTAAAGTTGTAATTTTAGTTGCTTAGTGGATATATAACTCATTAAATATTATTATTGTTTTTGATAAAAAGTAACAAGAATTTAAGAAAATACTCACAAGATGCCTAACCATAAGAATAGCAAACAATAAGATTCTTAGGATGCCTAACCAAACTTCTTGCCTAATTCTTAACGATTTCATTGTATGTACTTGTCTGATGGAGGTAATGGACAACATACACTAGTTTATTGGTTTAATAATGGAGGGGATCAAAGTATATTGTAAGTCGGATTGAGGATTCATCAATGAACACCAGATGCCTAGTAGGCACTCTAGCAAATACCTAAGAATCCTCTCAAGAACGACTTAAGATAATAATCCAATGGTGAAAGGTTTGCAAAAGGTTGAAGGAGATCACACATAACCTGCGGCGATGAAGTAGACAGGTCTTTGGGAACCATGACAACAAAATTTGGGTCATCAAAGAGGAATTAGAGGGCATTCCAATTGTTATAAAGGGGAAGATGAGGCCATAGCCAAGGAAACTTAGTTTAGAGAATCGATATTTCAAGCTTTATGAGATGAAACATTGTACTGGAGGTAGATATCAAGGATGGATTTGGTTGAATGAAGGCTACTCCAATATATCTTATTTTCACATGCCAGTCTATCAAATTGTTGGGACATCATTGACAATGGCATAATTCAGGCAATCAAATACTAGGGATGGCAGTGGACTGGAGGAAAACAGGCCCTTGCCCTGACTTATCTCGTTTGGACTGGGGATGAAGGACATGAAACAGGGATGGAGGTTAAAATCAAAACCCGTGCGAGTATGGAGGCGGGGATGGATCCACTCCTTGCCTTGTCAATCCTCGCCTTGCCCCGCCCCATCTCATCCCCGATCCTTCTTTAATTAGGGATGGTAATGGACCGAGGGCGAATGAGGCCCCACCTCGTCCTATTTGAACCGGGGATGGATGACATAAAATGAGGATAGAGGTTAAAATCAAGACTCGTGCGAGGATGGAGTGGGGATGGAGGGCAGAATTTTGAGATGTGGTGGGGGGGGAAACCTTGTCCCCCACCCCCGGCGCCGATCCACTGCCATCACTATCAAATACTACTTATGAAAAGGTAAGATAGTGTGAAGCCTCAATCCAATTGGATGACTAGGATTGAATGTACGATGGAACCCATTCTATTTCAAATGATGGGATACATATTCAAGAATGACAAGATTTTGCTGCCATCCTTTTCCAAGAGAGTAGTCTCACCATCCTTGTTTTATGGAAAGGTTGGTAGCAAACCTCAATGAGATACTCTCACATTTTGATAGACATTCAGGTCTGACTGTTGAATCAACCATATCGAGGGAAGATCAGGTGCAATGTGATTGCACACTTTTCATGTACCGTTGCACCTGAACACCCTCCGTTAAAAAAAAAAATTGTAATTACATTGCACCTGATCATTTTCAACCAAATCAGTGGTAATTCCCCCTTAATATTTCAATAGACTTGGCCAACGTTTGGCCAACATTTTAGGGTGGACGTTAGGGGAGTCACCAATTAAATATTGTTTGCAAGTCGTATTAACTATTAAGAGGGATTATTGTGCTCAAATAATAATAAAAAATCCAAAGCAGCTATAAGGATGAAATGCAAAGAACTGATAAAATGTTCCAAATGAAAAGATTAAATGGAAAGAACATGGAATGCAAAAAAATGTATTTATGTCGTTTTGTTTTCGAATACAAGACTTGATCAACCCCAACATGCAGAGTGAAGGAAACTACAAAGATCAGGAGTTGTGATCATTTTTAACTTCTCTGATGTTATTAACAAGTTCACTGATAAAATGTACTTTTTGGTTTTTACGTCTAATGATGATCAAGGATAAACCAAGCTTTGTCTGCAAACACCCCACATATGACCTCGGTCATCTACACCACAACTCTCACTTCATGTAGGTTCGTAGCAAGTAATCTCGATTAGTGATCTCCCCATCACTCACCTTGAAAGCATAATAGTTTTCAAGGACCCATTCATACGAATTATGTTCCTTTTTAAGTTCCCTAAGCATGAAATCGAGGCTGACCACATGATCTTTGATCCACACTTGATTGGAACAATCCATCACCAACCACATCTCTGTGACCTTCTTGGAGTCATTGATGTGGATCAAGGAAAGAACTCCTCCACTTTTATATAATGAATTATAAACACAAAAGTTCGAAGTGTAACAACCAACACTACAAGGATGAGAGTCAACAAAGATGATGTTTCTTACTTCTATAAGCCTATAACGACGATGGCTTTAGTTGAGTAATAACGGTGACATTTATAGGTTGCTCTTAATGTGTGATCCAACACCAGTGATGAATCTCACTAGAACTGAGAACACCACTAGCAGTGACCTACCCTATAACGATGATATTTTTGTGTCGACGTTATAGCTTGTAATGGGAAGAATTAACTCATCGTTATAGTTTATAACAGCGAGAAGTAAATCGCCATTTTAGGCTATGACCGTGACAATTATGTCACCGCTATAGGTTGTAATGATGACATAGTGTTAAGGTCTCTAATGGCGACACCAAAATATTGTCGTTATAGGCTTTAAGCTTGCAAAAATAAATTTTTATATTAGTTAATTTATTATTACAATACATTAAACAAAACAAAAAATACAATTCAAATATATACTTCAAACATCCTAAAACATACATCCATATAAATATAAACATACGCATTTTCAACTTTCTCAAATATTCAATTTCAAACATACATTCAAATATAAACGTATACTTTAAAAAATAAACACAGTTCTTCAACCTCCTCAAACATTCATCCTCTCCAACCCCTTCAAACATACATTCAAATATAAACATACACTTCAAAAAACAAACACACTTCTCTAACCTCCTAAAACATTCATCCTTTCCAACTCCCTCAAGCATTCGACTTCAAATATACATTTAAATATAAACATACACTTCAAAAAACAAACATACTTCTCCAGCCTCATCAAACATTCATCATCTTCAACCCCCTCAAGCATTAACCTTCAAACACACATTTAAATATAAATATACACTTCAAAAAACAAACATACATCATCTTCAAACACCTCCCTTACAACCTCTCCAAACCTACAACAAATACATTTCAAGAATGACTATAATTTGATAATTCAATTATGATAATGTTAATGATAATGATAGCAACATAAAAATTCACTTAGATAACTTATAAATATTTTAATCACGTTACGATTGAAGGCTTAATAATGCTTTCGCCTTTTTCTACACTTACATGAAAATCTGAAAATGTATAAAGATAATATTATGAAAACATCTTTTCACATTCAAGATGATATCAACTTCAATTCAATATATATATAATCATTTTCACATTAACTACAACAGAAAAATATTTAATGCAGGCAAAAAAAAATTTATAAACAGACACGTCCTTAAAACATAATATGACAAAAAAAACTATGACATGTTCATCCAACAAATATAATATGATGGTCTTATCTATGAGAAAATAAGAGAGATCTAGGATGAGAGGTTCTGTCTGAGAGATTCTATGAAAGTCTACATCTGCTATCTGAACTTTTTATTTTCTTTTATGTCTCGCTCTTGGTTTTCTTTCTCTTGCTCTTGGTTTTCTTTCTCTTGCTCAGTTGTTCTCTTAATTGTTGAAACTCTGATTGTGTTGCCTCTGTCTGAGAAGATAGCTCTAAAATATGGGTTTTGCCTTTAGATGAAATGACAAATACACCCATCCCTCTCACATGTCCAAACCGTTCACCGAAGACATTGATAAAGACATCTCGTTGCGACATCGACGAACCTTCTTGTGAAGAATATGTTTTATCACTTTCAATCTTCACATAGTGCAGTTTACTCTGCACAATGCTAATATTTGGTTATCAGTAACTAATGACAATGTACAAAGTAGAATGAATGAATGAATGTGGATTTTATTTCACTGCTACAAAGTGTGAGTTACTTACAAAGGTGTGTTTTACTTCACTGCAGATGAATGCCATGCAATCTAAATGGGCATGCATCTTTTTGTAGAATACACTTGTCGTCGGTTTCTACCCATCTATTTAAGTGTGCAAATAACAAATTTAGAATATATTAAATCAAATATATTTAACACTATACTACTATATGAAAAAAATAAAGTTAGAGAATAAGAAACTTACCCTAGTATAAAACCTATGGATATACGAAGACAATCCACTGATATGTTGAACTGTCTGTTTTGCTTTATTTATAGATTTTTTCTTTGATATCTGTTGTGAACCAAAAAAAGATTAATCAGTTCACAAAAAACTAAAAATTTGAACATTTATTTACTTATCAATATATATCTAATATTTACCGTCCAATAGTCTCTAGTGAAATCGTTGCAAATCTATTTCCATACTTCAAAGTCGACTACCTCAGAAGGATGTTTTGTTGCTTCGTCGTGGTTTTCAAACCTCTTGTAATGTTTGTAAAAACTTTCTCGCACACTTGAGTATGATAGCTAAAACAACGTATCCATGGTAGCACGATGTTCAGTTATATCCTTGTTTAAATCAAACTCTGCCTGCACTAAATTACCACAATATAGTTAGTAATAAATTTTTTTATGGATTAGTTTGTTTATCAAAACATAGTTAGAGAATATACTTATATAAACTTCCTTACACAATACCATCTTCTTGTTCCTTGTGATCTTTATCCACGACTTATGAGTCATGTTGGCCCATTCCTTGATGATGCACGAAATTCTCCTAGAAAATACAAAGGCGCCCTCGCTCACGACTCCTTGTGTCCCATGCTTGATACTTACTGAAGTCTTTCGTTCCTTGATTTGCTTCGAGTGGGCTACACATTTGTTGTTTCCATGTTTGCGCTAAAAAGATTCTATAGTTACTAATTTGTTGTAAGAAACAAATATATATTAATAAAAATTACAGTAATAAATTTTTAATTATACAAAAAAAATAATTGATTAATATTTACCTGAGGCTGTCGTGGACGGCTTTGAAGCTGCAATGACCTGTGGTGTTTAGGGAAACATCTCTTCCTCCATTAAAATATCACCCACATGTGATATAAAGTAGACCTGAATCTCAACAGTGGTTTCAGTCTAAGTCTAGAAAGGATTTCAATAAGGCAAAGTTGAAATCATGTGGTATATGCCCATATGCTCCTCCTCTTCAAGAATGTTGTTTCCTCTACACTCTTTCTCTTCATCTTTTTTATGCTTTTTCTTATGTCGATTCCATCCATTACTTTTACCATCATCGTCCCCATCTTCCTCTCCCTTTGCAACTCTCCCATGCTCTTCTTTGTGTTGTTCCCTTGGCTTAGAAACAAAAAAGAAAAAATGGACAATCTAGCACTTGGTGATTTAGAAAAACTTGGTAATGTCAAGCATTTGTTGATGTCATGCACATGTACTTCCTTGTTCTGGTTGAACTAGAAACTTTCCAAACATAAATGCCTTCCTTTAAATTATAATTTCTAAAACATATTGCTTCAGGCAGTAAATTTGCTATATATATTTTTTCCTTTACACGCAACAGTTTAAACGGACCTGATACATTTGGATATTTGGATATGAATCTGACATGCTATATTTTTTTTTTGGAGTTTGATCCTTCAAGTAAGATTCTGATATGCATTCTCATTATATTTAGACTTGTTTTCTCCATATTCAAATCACTATTTTAGGATGAATGATATCCTGTCCAAATTGAATACTTTTGTTTACATGTAAAAAATTTGATGTTAGCCCTTTTTCCTACTAGATCTAGTATTATCATGTATATTAACCTAGATTCAACCTAAACCTCATTAAATATGATTTAAGATATATCCAGATTCCATACTCAAATTCGAATCTATTGTTTGTGTTTGGATCTGAATATAGGTTTGGCATGTCTAACTTCATTAAATTACCAACTTGGCTCATTACAAGCTTGAGCATAACAGACTCTTCTTGCTTGGCTCATTTACCAGCTTTATTCCATGAAAATTTTGACACTATGTCTCAAAGATACACCTAATTATGAAATTATTCAGTTGATGTTTTTTGTAGTCTAATTAAATGGTCAAATTGTCATAATTCTTTTATGATATTATTTTATAAAAAAAAATATGTAATTATAATCAGGGCTCAACTTTGACCCTAACCTACCCATATTGATAATAACTGGGTTTGGGTTCTCGTTTGGATCAGTTGGGTTAATCATGAAAGGACCCATACTCATCAAAGCATCCAACACCAAATGATTGATTGGCACAGTTCGGTTCTAAATGGAGTTATTTGATTACCTTCCCTAAAATGGAAACCAATTATTCTTCAAGTTGGAATATTTTGGATTTATATTCATTTAAATGGTCAACATATACATATACATTTGAGTTGGATTTAGAAAAGACTTCAAATTAAAAAAGCACTTATAATGGATGATTCAAAATCTGCTCATACCTATTATTTTGGAGGACATAATCATGTAGCTTATACTAAGGCTGATCCAAATCTAAAGATGAAATAAGAAGCTGGTACCAAACAAATAAACCATAGCAGATATCAAGAATCATTAGATAAAGGAGAAACTGATCAAGATAAACTTTCCTGATCAAATCATGTAATCTCCCAAAAGTAAGGAGATCCTTAAGGATCTGTTTGATTGCTTGCCAAGATTGGATAGAACATTAGAACAAAAGAGATAGATGACATATTCTGTTACGTAACAATTGTACTTCACCCAATGTTTGTTTCAACACAAACAAAAGATTGTATTTGTTTTGATATAAAAATTTTAAATATAGAAAGCCCTAATCTAATTAAACTCTAATTTGAAACCCTAAATCAAAAATCACTAATTCAAAAACCTTAATTCGAAAAAAACAAATTCAAACCCTAATTCAAAAATTCCTAATCAAGTCAAACCATAATTTGAAACCCTAAATCGAAACACACTAATTCAAAACCTTAATGCGAAAAAACCTAATTCAAAAAGCCCTAATTAAATAAAACCATAATTTTAAACCCTAAATCGAAAAGCACTAATTCAAAACCTTAATTCAAAAAAACCTAATTCAAACCTTAATTTGAAAACCCTAAATCGAAAAGCCCTAATCGAAAACCCTAAATTAAAAAGCCCTAATACAAACCTTAATTTGGAAATCCCTAATTCAAATCCTAATTAGAGAGAGGCGGGACATGCAATCAAACACACCCGAAGGATCTCATGATTCTCATCATCTTTATAAATGATTCCCACCATTTCTATTTAGTGAAACCTCCTCTATGAGACTATCTCAACCATATGCTTAATCTTGAAATAATTTTGTTGACCTTTTGTTTAACCAGTCCATGAGAAGCATGTTTTGTTTACTAGCCAGCCCTATGTTTGCAACAACCTGAAACGTAATGCTAAACACAAGTCATTATCAACAGATTTGCTTGGGTTTAAATGTTACCCCAAGACTAGATGCTTGATAGAAAATAATAAGAAATTCAAACTTAGGTTTGATGGCTTAATAAAAACAAATGTATATGTCAAGGTTGCTAGACTAGGAAGCGGAAACGAGAAACAATACTACAAGTGGAAGTGATAAGCGATGCATTTTAAAATGTGCAAGAAGTAAGAAGTAAAGAATAAAAAAAACAATAAAAAATTTGAATGAGAATAAAAATGAAACACAAATAAAAACTAAAATAAAAGTGACTATCCTTAATTTTCATGATTTTTTTAAGTGTAAAAATCTAAAAATAATAACTTTCAAATTAGATAAAACACATGAAAGTGAGTAAGAAGCGTAACCAAGAGTTTTCACAATAGTACTAAAAGTGTCAAACCATACTCGAGAAGCCTACTTAAAACTGTAAACAACCTTTCTTAGTCTCAACACATAAGAGTTTGGGTTTCCTTTTGAATACCTAGGTGAATGCTTTATATACACTTCTTCACGTAGGTCCTTACGTAAGAACACATTTTTAACAACTAACTAAAACAAACTCAAGACAATTCAAATAGTTTTCATCCTTTGGTCCAAAAGGACTGCAAATTTCATCAAAGTCCAAGCCATGTTTTTGTGTATACCCCTTTGCCATGAGTCTAGCTTTAAAACGTTCAATGCTGCCATCGAACCTTCGTTTAATTTTATATACCCATTGACACCCAACAACATTTTTTTTTATAGCTTGTGAACCATTTTTTCATGTATGAAAAATGGAATGATTTCATCATTAATTGCTTTTGTCCAATGAAAATCAAGGCTTGCCTCAACAAAAGGCTTGGGCTATTGAACATGTGCAAGGGCTGTAGCATGTGTAGAAATCTATTAAAAAGGATTCATAGCTTACCCATCTAGATGGTAGATTTCTCACTCAAGTACTCATACAAGTGGGAGTATCTGTTGAAGGTCGTAAGTTTGGATTATCATGAGTTGAAGCCATAGCTATAAGACTAACATCTATGGAGACTCATGTGAGATAGTTAGGCGATGTTTCTATGGGCTGCTGTTGGTCCGAAATGAGAGAAAGAACAACATCATGTGGCGGCATCGTGATGCCATTGTTGATTGATATGCTGGTTTTCTTGTAACATAAACCTGGCCAAAAAAGGGAAACATACTTGTCTTTGGTGTGCGAGAATCCAGATCAACAATCGTGCTGGGTGAAGATGGAACAACATCATGATTTCTTGCACTCGATATTGTATCTTAGGAAAGCCGAGACGACTGGAAGAGATCAGAATTGAATGGTTTCTGCTGGCTGCCACATATATGTGTTAAGTGATATGCATAATTCAATATATATGTATATATAACTATAATTAATAATGTAATTAGGGTGCCCATTATAGGCATTTTGGTCATTTTATACATGTTAGAAAATATGTTTTTTTATTTTTATTTTTGTATTTTATCTCTTTATGTAAGGGCATTTTTGTATAATGCCTCTATATAGTGGTTGGGAGTACTCCCAACGGTCTCACAAATGGGACTGTTGTGAGCCTTCCAACGTCTATTTGGAGGCTCTCTCTTGACCTTTTCTTGTCTATAAATAAGGGTTCAAGGCCCCTTGCATTAGTAAGGGTTTTTGAATCTTCTTGATGAATAAATTCAGTATTTTTAAGTGTTGTATCTCTTTTGATATTGTAAGTACCCTTGTGCTTGTATAAGCCTTAAAACTTTTTGGATTATCCTATAGTAGATTTGTGCATGCACATTTTGTGATTATGTCCTGTGATTTGTACCTTTTGAGTGAGGTGTGTGAAGACTCTTTGTTTCATTTCATAGTATCGGAGCGAGGGTGTTCTTAGACCTTTGAAGTGTGATTATAACGTGATTGTGATGCCCAAAAAAATATGTTGTCTACAAAGCCCTATAGGGTCCGGGTATGGTGATAAATAAGAAGACCCAATTAAGACCGGGGTTCATACCCGAAGGTCTGATTAATACATGGATCTGGGTATAGTTTGTGAAATTTTATACCGCAACTTGATTTTTGATTAAGACCCACAAATTTTCAATATAAAAATAATAAAAAATATTATTTTACCGGGTATGGTCCGAGTCTGGTTCATGTAGTTCTTATCGGGTCCGGGCATGGTTTCTCTTATAGTAGACCCAATTAAACCTGGGTGAGGACCCGATACCATACACAAAACCAGGTCCAAGTCTGGTTCCGCCTGGGTCTGAACCAAACCCGACCCGTTGACACCCCTAATTGAGAGTGGGGGGTGCAATTGGATGGAGCTTGGCTGAACATTGATCCGAAACCAACATTTTGTTTAGGGATACAAATCCTTAAGCAAGATCGGAATGTAAACTTAGATTGGACTCAGATTTGCATAGTCAGATATATGTCCAGATTTGGATCAGTATTTTATGTTGTTCAATGCACCAATTTGGATCAAATGATATTTATTTGTACTTTTTACATCTAAAAAACTTGTTTTTCGTCTCCTTTCATCGGATCCAGTATTAACATATATTTCTAAGTGCTGACTGACCCCTACATCATCGGATCTCATTTATACGTGGGGTCAGTTTTGAATCTGTCGTACACAAGTCAGATATGGATTTTGGATCAAGTAGCTTTATCCGTTCTGTTTGATGTGATCCCTACTTATGACTAAGGTGGACATCCAACACATTATTCTTTGATATGAATCTTAAAGAGAGATGCGAATCAAGTATTATCCAAATTGTATCACATCCATTTCTTCCCAAGCTTGGACTGCAGGTGTAAATGAATCAAATATTGCTTCTCTGATCAGAATGTAGCACATTACATGGACCCAAATAAGATCCGACGAATGCATATTTTGATAAGAATCCCATTTACATGATCCACCTTTTTCAGATTCATACTCGAGTTTGGACTGGGGCTTCATGTCAGATCTAAATTTTGATCCATTCAGAAAATTTTTTATGTGGAATAAAATACCATGTTTTAAACCTTTTTTTATCAGATCCAGAATGATGATTTTGATCTCGGATGCACAATCAAGTCTTCCACATCAAATCTAATTTTGGATCCGAATCCATGTTCAGTCTTGGTACCCGTATCAGGATTTGGGTCCAGATCAAGCAGAACTCCAACCCTTTTTTCGATCCGTTTAGACCCCTACCAAAACTCAGAGGCCCATTTATCAACCCACGCAACCAAAAATCCATATCTAGAGAGAGAGAAACCCTAAAAAAGCCCCATAAATACACGTGGCCCATGGGGGAGAGAGAAGAGAAAAGAGGGAGAGAGAATTAGGGTTTTTCTCTCTCTTGATAGCGTTGGAAGAGGGGAGAGGTAAGCAAAAGAAATGAGGGGTGGGTAAATAAATAATAAACAATAAATATAAATAAATAAAATAAAAGAATAAGAAGAACAAAAAAAAGAAAAAAATATCCGGTGTTGGAGGTGGAGCCGTGGTGCTATTTGAATCACCTCTTCACCACCAAACAACCCCCTCTTTCTCCAAAACGCCCCACCTCCCCCCGGCGGCTCCCCTTCCCTCTCTTTTTCTCTCCACTGCCCCCACCCTTTCTCTCTCTAGGCACCACCCTGTATTTTGTATCCCTGTAGAGAGAGAAAGAGGGAGGACCATCTTCACCACCATGGCGGCCGTGGCTCCTGCTCCTGACCGTATCCTTTTTTTCCCTTCTTCATCTGGATACACCCTTTCCCATCGTTTTTTTTCGTTTTGGAGATGTTCCTGCGTGTTTTTCGCCGGTTTTGCTTGTTATTTTTGCGGGTTTTGTTGGAGTTTATGTTTAGATCGGATAACTCATCCAATCCTCAGTTTGGCGGTTTTGTTGGGTGTATGTGTTTGGTGGTGTCGTTGGGGGTTTGACGGATTTTTGTTTCTGAGATTACTTTGTCATGGTTTTGCTGTATGTGGGGGCGTTTTGCTTGTGGAGTGTCGGGGTTTTTCTGATGGATTTGCTAGGGTTTTGATGCAGAGATCGGAGTACTGGTAATTGTATTCGAGTTTGGTTTTGATGGGTTGCTGGTGATTGGTTGATCGTATAGATTCTGCTTTTTAATGTTGTTTATGGGGTCTGTTTCGTTTGGGGATTTGTGGATTTTGCTAGAGTTTATGTTTAAATCGTAAGTGATTGATGTGTTGGAGTTTGGTGTTGTTGGTGCTTGGTTTTGATGGGTTTCTAGTGCTTATTAGCCAATAACTTGTTTATTTCAATATTTTTTCAGCTGCTCGGCTGTGAAGGCTGGTTCGAAAAATTTATTGGGTTTGATGGGTTTTGCTAGAGTTTATATTTAAATCAGAGAACTCATAAATAGACTGGCCTCTCGTTGTTTATTATGTTTTTTTTGGGTCTTTAGTGCTTTGTTGTTGATTTCTAGTTTTTTATATTTATTCTTTTCCAGGTCTGCAATTATGGTTATGTGTGTTTAGATTCGATGGGTTTTTACTAGGGCTTAAGCCTTATCCAGGCAAATAGTAAGTCCTTGTCTTGGTTTTGTTGTGGGATAGGGTTTCATGGTCTTTAATTGTTCTTATAGGTCTTTCCAGGAATTGTTGCCTCATGTTTTTCCTTGTATCAGAAATGTTTGATTACTGTGTTTAGTTATGATGGGTGAGAAAGATTGACATGGTACAAGTAGAAGGAACTAGAAAGAGAGGAAGACCACTGAAGACTTGGAAGGAGGCAGTTAAAGGTGACATGAAGGATTGTAAAGTAACCAAAGTTGTAGCTCTAGATAGACAGTAATGGAGAAATAGGACTCGCAAAGCCGACCCCATTTTGTTGTGATAAGGCTTGATGATGATGATGATGATACATGACTTGGTGACTAGATCAGGAAACCGAACATAGTTATGACCAGTGGTACTTCTGCTTCAAGTTTTTTTTCCTCGTCCTAGAATGTCTAGATCAAGCTAATTATGGAACTTGGACCCTGGTAGTTTGGTAGAGTTTGATAGATTGGTTTGGTTTGATTTTATGGGGATTTCCATTTGATAGTTTGATGGATTTTTGGTATAGTGTGTGACAAGGTCTGAAATTGGTTGAAACTTGTCTAGGTAAGTTAGTGTTCGATATACCACACTTGTATGTACTGTGTTTATTTTATATTGGTACAGTTGGCTGGAATTTGGGTTGCGCTGCCATATTTGCATTTTGACCAATTTTTGTTGTTGTTTTCATTGTTCTCTTCTTGTTTTGAAGCTGGAGTTTGTTAGGCTTTTCTTGTGATTTTTTTATTTTTTCGTAGATTCTGAACTTTACTAGTGAGTTTAGAAGATCAAGTCATTTGGCTAGTAGGCCAGATGAAGGGTTTTCATGATCCAGATGTTTTGTGGGTTCTTTCCTGCTTCAAAGGAAGTTTCTGTATGGCCGTATCACAGTGGTTGCTCAGTTTCTTAGTGTTACATGTGTTTGAGATTTAGCGATTTCTTTGTGTTTGCAAAATTCTTTCTTGTTTCCCTGGTGCCCTTCTTAGGTTGTCCACAAAAGGTTGGTTTATTGTATTGTTTCTGTAGTTTGTGCTAGAGTACTATGTTTTACTTGGAGAACTTGCGTTCATTGGTTTGTTTAGGGATTTCTATTTCCTTCTATGTGATAAGATGTTTTTGGCAAGATGCATTTCTTTTCCTTGACCATGTTGACTTCAGAAGCTTCGGATTTACTTAAGAATTTGTCATTAGATTCACAACCGAAGCCTCCAGAGATTCCAGAACCAACAAAAAAGGTAATTTTTGATCCGCAATATGTAACATTGTTATCGAGAATTGTTGTTTGATTCATTTTTATCAAATCTAATTATCGCATCATTCGTTCAGATGCTTGTTTATGTGTACTTTGGAACATGTTAGTAATTTCTCAATTGCTTTTCAGTTTCTTGGTTCTGTCAAGATCAATCATGCATTTATTCATTTATTTATGTTTTCTGCAGCCATCTTCTGTTAAGTATGATGCTGGTGAAGTTGGAAATGCACCAAATCCTATGGGTGATCGGTCTACCACACCCATCCTTCAGGAGTTTATGGATCCTAATATGTATTACATGCCTAATGGATATGCTTCTACCGCATATTATTATGGAGGTATACTTTAGACTTTTTAGTTTGTTTTGTTTTGCATTGTAGGTGGTGTTAGGTCAGTTTGATTGTAAATACTGATGTTAATTTGACTGTTTATCTCTTAATTGTTTAGGATATGATGGTCCAATAAATGAGTGGGAGGATTATCCTAGATATGTCAATTCTGATGGAGTTGAGATGCCGCCTCCTGTAAGTGTGCTTCCCCTTCATCCTGTCTTATGTTTGGTAAGTCCTACTGCCTGTGCCTTTACATTGATCCCTTATTTTTTTTAATTACAGGGGGTTTATGGAGACAATGGAACTATGATGTATCACCCTGGATATGGTTACCCTCCTTATGGTGCATATTCTCCAGGTGGTTCGTCAGTTCCAACTATGGGACCAGATGGGCAGCTTTATAGTCCTCAGCCTTACCAATATGCAGCTCCATACTACCAGCAGCCTAACCCATCTGCTGGTCAATATAATTCTAATAATCATGTTCCAGTGTCGAATGGAGAGGTTTCTACATCTGTTGCACCTGACCAGGGAACGGTGCCGGCAGGATCGGCTAATGGGACTTCCAACGGAGTAGCAAATGGCAGTGCAAATGGGAGTCATGGAGCACCACCATCCAAGCCCAACAATCAGCCATCATCAACCGTGAATTCAAATGGTTTGTATGGGAGGGGTATTTTGCCAAGTTATCAGGATCCCCGGTTCAGCTTTGAGGGGATGCGATCAGCAGGTTGGCTCGATGGGCCTGTTTACTCCGATGGACAGTGTAGACCTGCAACAAGTGGCCCCTTGTCTTCTTCAGGGTCTCAGTCAGTTACAGGAACTAGAAACCAGAATAGCCGGCCGCTTCCTCATCTGATGGTATTCCTTTGATGTATTTGGCTTCTTTTGCATTCTTCATTTCGGACAAATATTTTATTATACCAGTGATTTCCAGGAACATGCTCATCCTGTTTGCAGTCATTTGTTTTGAGATTTGATTTCTTTTCAAACTTTCTATTCTTATTTATTGTGGTAATTTTTTATTGGTTAAACAAGTTGTTACTGCAGTTTCTCATGTCTGCAATTCAATGCCAGACATCTTTGATCTAGTTGTCTTGATCTTTAATTGATTTTAGATGTCCTTTGAAACCAAACGGATGCAGTGCTTTGTTTTCTGGCACATATTTACTTCTCTTCTTGATATAGAGTCATGTAATTTTACTGCCATTTGAGTCCAGTCTGCAGAGACTCATTGTTCTTCTTGCCTCTTGTGAATGTTCAACCCTTTTTTTGTTTTTTCAAGGGACCATCTTTCTTGTGTTCAGGGTTTGCATCCTTCAGGACCAACTTCTGGCGTGGCCCCGGCTTCTGCCTTCATGAACAGAATGTATCCTAACAGCAGAGTATACAATCACAGCACTGGCACGTTGAGAGTTCCTCAAGTTTATGGCTCAAACGGTTATGACTCCAGAGCAAATGGGCGGGGTTGGATGCCTATTGATAATAAATACAAGCCTAGAGGACGTGGGAATGGATTTTTCTATTATGGCAATGAAAACATGGATGCACTGAATGAGCAGAACAAGGGACCAAGAGCTTCTCGATTTAGGAACCAAAGAGGTTTCCCTTCTGGTGTCACATTAGCAGTGAAGGGCCAGAACATCACTCTGAATGGGACCTCAGAAGATTCCAGTAAGACTCCAGACAGAGATCAGTACAACCAACCGGAATTCGTTACCAATTTCTCGGATGCAAAGTTTTTTGTTATCAAGTCATATAGTGAGGATGACGTGCACAAAAGTATCAAGTACAATGTCTGGGCCAGTACTCCAAATGGTAACAAAAAGCTTGATGCTGCTTATCAAGAGGCCAGTGAGAAAGCCAGTGGCTGTCCCGTCTTCTTATTGTTCTCTGTAAGTATGGGATTTCCTTTACTCTCCTCACGTGTGCTTCAATGAATGTAACACTTCTCCTTTGTTTAGCTGCTTGCATAACTTGTGATAGTTAACTCTGTTGTAGGTGAACACAAGTGGGCAATTCTGTGGCTTGGCAGAGATGGTTGGTCCGGTTGATTTTAACAAAACTCTGGACTATTGGCAGCAAGATAAGTGGAATGGTTGTTTTCCTGTCAAGTGGCATATCATAAAGGATATCCCTAACAGTTTGCTGAAACACATTACTCTAGAGAACAATGACAACAAGCCTGTAACAAACAGCAGAGACACTCAGGAGGTAACCCTTTATTTTCAAAACTGTCAGCCTTTGTCAGTTTGTGGGTTTTTTGTTCTTCTTGGGTTGTATGCCAGTTTTTAGTTGCATAGAAATCTGGCAATGTATTTTGATTCTGACTTCATTGCACTATATCTCTACAGGTGAAATTTGAGCAGGGGCTTGAGATACTCAAGATATTCAAGGAAAATGTCTCTAAGACTTGCATATTGGATGATTTTGGATTTTATGAGGGCCGTCAGAAGCAAATGCAGGAGAGCCGAGCCAAGTTACAGCAGCTGAAGCAGATTCAAAAACCAGTATTGTTTTCTTTTCCTCTCATATTGCAATGTTGTTTTTAAAGTTTTGAGTTGGCCTTGTCAAGTTCTTTGTTTATGGAAAATTGATTGAAAAATGGGTTTCTTCTTTTTCTTTTCCTGGAGAGAGCGAGCAAAGAAATACAATCACCACAATTGTGATTTAGAGCTTGACTTTCTTACATGGTTCTAAGATTTCAACATTTATTGTTAGATCATGGCATATCATTGCAATACCATCACATTTAAGATTTTCAGAGTAGTCCGTAGTAATTTTGCAGTTTTGAGTACATTTAGTTTGGTCAAGTTCTGCCGAGTTCTGCTAGTATTTACTCGCATTGTTTTCCAGATATGGGATGGAAAACTAAATGAGGGTAGCACTGAGGATAAAGATGGAACAAAACCAAAATCCTTGAAGCCTACAGAACCAGTAACGATTCTTCAGAAAGAATCCACCCAGGGTCTTGTTCAGAGAAAGGCATCAGATGAGAATGGCTTGGTTGCAGGAGCTGGGGATGTCACGAATGGTGCTAAACCAGCAACCGAGAAGAGGATACCAAACGGAGGTGCCAATTGTTGCTAGTCTTGCTCAGTAGACTTTTCAAGCTGTAGCTGCACTGCCTCTGTAATTTCAGCACCTTTGAGTTCTGTAGCCGCAGAAAAGTACAGAAAGAAGTTTTGCTGGTTTAGATAATATAGCTTACACTGGTGATACTGGCTGAAGATCCAGGGATGCATAGTTCTGCAAGCAATAAAAGTGGATTAAACCCCATATAAAAATATAATTTTGTGGGTAAGCCAATATAATGTCTCAGTGTTAGCTGTTTAGTTCTGCCAAAGATATTTACCTTCTCTTGTGGTAGTTCCTTTTTTTTTCCTTCGCTTCTTTTTAGTCCATTTTCTTGCAATAGCCAATAGAGACTTGTGGTGGCATAGGGCAATCTAGAAGATTGGATCTAACTAGGTCATATTTAGTGGTTTGGGATATCTTCTGATTTTACTTTTCTTCTTTTTCTTCCCTCTTCTTTTCTGTTTTATGCCTCTCTTTTGTATCTACATCTTCGTTTGAACCTTTGTATCTTGGAAAGAAACCAGTGGAATTATTGTGATAGAGCAGCTGAAAAGCACTAGTTTTTCTATGAAAGTTTTTGGCTTCTGATGATGTGTGGTAGTCATTTTCTTTTCCCGTGTAATTCTTCGACCATTGCTGGTTTGCACATAATCTTACACAAGCATTTGTTGGTCAGTCGAGATACTGTGTATTCATAAGTTTCTTTGGGATGTGGGACGTAACTCAACTGAGTCTCATGCCTTCTGAAGATTGAGGCTCAGGGACTTGCTCAGTTCCTTGATTGCCCTTGTTTTACTTTCCCTCTTTTTGGTCTTAATAACACTTCCAATCATATTGGAAGATATGGTGCTTACCAAGGAGGAGATGCATGTTTTCCAATGTCAACAAAAAATAATTAACTTCCAGCTTTGATATTTTTTCATGTCGATTGGACAAAATTTATGGGTTTCATCAGATCCCTTTCTAGTGGTTGGGGATTGATAATGATTTTCTTTAGATGCTTACCGAAATTTATGGGTTTTGACACTCCTTTTCCGGAGTTTTTACTCTGGTGTTGGTTAGTAGCTTAGATTATTATTTTCTTGAGAGAGTCTGTAATTTATGACTGGCATGGAAACTTCTGAGTGAAAAATTAATCATTATTTTCTTGCCTCCTGAAACCATGGTTACTGCAAGCTTCTACCTATGTTGGAATGCTCGATTTTTGAATTTGTATTGAGGCATGTTATTGATGTAGATGTCTACTTGGCTTGAACTGGGTCCGTCTAGCCGATAAGTTAGATTAGGGTCCCACCACTGAATCAAATCTAGCAGTCTTTTGAACTTGAGCGCGAGCTTGCACCGTTTCGACTAGATTTTGTGGTGTCTGAGGACCAGTGAATTGCTTGCTTGATGAAGTTTGCGATTACCGAGGTACGAAGCTGGATGGTCAGTTTGATCGTATTGAATTTGGTGGAGCATAATCGGTTTAATGTGGTATATTACCGGGTCTGTCTGGTTATTTTGCTCCATGTAAGAATTGAAGCTCTCCATAAACGAAAAGTATGAGAGTATTCGAGGTCACTGTTACCTTCATTAGCAGTACCTTTCATGCCAATCTGGTCAAAGGCCAACTTTGCCTCCTGTATTCAAATGACAAAATATGGGCCTTTGAGCTCCCTTTATTTTTGTATCTCGGCGTTGGTCTTACACACTGGAAACACTTTTATTTTCTGACTTAGTTTGCTATTACAAACCTTAGCAATGATACAGACATGACCAACTTCTTGCGTTTTGACTGATGTATCTACTGTTCTCCAGGTTTGGTATTTGGCTAGCATTTCATCTATGATCCTTGTGCATTTGTTACAAGCAAAGTGCAACGGGACACTGCTTCAAAGGGTTTGGCGCAGTGGGACGGGGCCTGGCTGCTAGTCGGTCCGTCAGGGTTCCATTCCCACTGGACATCAGCCCCTTGCATTAAAGCCAAAGCAAGGTGACTGCCTGGGGGCTAGGTGTGTGCCATGGGTTTCTGATTCTGAGGGTGGTTTCCCCTTCACTCATGGAAAGAAAAAAGCACAATGGAACACGTTCAAACAATTCCACATTGTAAGAGCTATACGTCCATTGAGAGAGAGAGAGAGAGAGAGAGAGAGAGAGAGAGAGAGAGCTGTCAATAGGTGTGACCCATCAAGGTGTTACCTATACCCGCCTAAATAACTAGTTGCTAGGTTCGGGTTTTGTCTGATTAATAAAATGAAATGTGAAACCCGGATCCATATAATTGAAGGCACTTATTTTCATTAAAAATACATATAAAATACTCAAGTCATTTCAGACCAAGGTTTGGGTATCGGACAAAATTATAACTTAAACCCAGCTCACATATTGCTCGAGTGGGCTTCAGGCCAACCTGAATAATGGTCGGTCTTTGGGTGTTCTGGTTCGGGACACGTACCCTGTGCAAAATTGATCTGTTGGCAACCCTAAATGTGAACCTTCTGTTTTTTTTTTTCGTTTTGGTTAGATCAAGGGGAAACTTAACCTTTATAGATTAAACATTGGCAAGCCTCCTGTTAGTAAATCCCTTGAGGCCCAAGAGTACACCCAACCTCGACCTTCATCATAAAGGATGTCTCTTCTAGCGTCCACCAAGTTCAACAATTGACGACCACTACGAGAGAGAGAGAGAGAGAGAGAGCATAAACTTTGGTGGCTGCATGATTGACTTGCAAAGATGGAAGAGAGAATGAAAGTATCATGATAAGGCAATTCAAATGTAGAGGGTAGGCTCCATCTTTCATGAGGCCGACAAAAAGTATTGTTCCACCACATATTATGAGGGTAATCATGCAAACCTCAATATGAGGGGTTTGAGATGAATCGCGTAATAATTGTGGTTGATACTGCTAGCACTTAATATATTCATATTAAAAAAAATGCAAAGCAATTCACAATCCGGCTTTAGCTCAGTTGGTAGAGCGGAGGACTGTAGTAGGTCGCTGTCATCCTTAGGTCGCTGGTTCGAATCCGGCAAGCCGGATTCATTTTACTGCTTTTATTATGCCATTTTTTCCCTGATCGATTTGTTCGTTAATTCCGGAACTTGGATACTAAACTACAATGGTTGTTGTACCAAGTTCGGGATTTTGAATTCCTTCCCATTTAATTAGTATAGGAATTCAAAGCAAAATCGAGAACTTTTAATATATTATAAATAAATAAAAAAGCAAATAAAAAATAAAAAATGGTGTTTCCGTGTCCTATTTTCCATTTTTTTTTCTAACTCGCGCATTGAGCTCACAGTGCACGTTGGGCATAACAGTATCTTTGTGACATAGGTCTTTTGTGATTCACACAAAACATCAAGGTTCACTGTTCATTGCAATTATGTTTTAGAAACAACTGTTCATGGCAACTAGGTTTTACTCTTGGCTGCATATTAGAGAGATGATGAACCACAATGGGGTCGCCGCGTGGCCGGGGGTGGTTGTGAGGGCATTTTTATGAAGACTCCGGATCAAACCCCGCTGGTGCATGGTGTGTCCGTAGCTTTCAGAGGTGGGTCACGTACGGTAGGATAATGGTCATGGGGGCCCCACCTCGGTTTTCTTTATCATAAAAAAAGAAGATAATGATTAATGAACCATATTTCAAAGCTAATGCAAGTGCATCTGGATCAATGCAACGAACACTAGAGGGGGGTGAATAGTGCTTTTAATTTTCGTCTTTGAAATTTGAATACTGCAAAGCAATCACAAATAAAGAACACAAGAATTTTATCCTTGTATCACCACAAGATCAAACAAACCAAAACCGGTCCTATTTTCAGCAACAACCCTGCTGAAAGCAAACTTCTCCTTTAAACAAAAAAGATTATGTCCTTTTACAGAAAAACTGAAATAATCAACTTACAATCAACCTATGAGCCTTTCTTATGAATGTAAATAGAGTATAATAGACTTCTAGGCCTGCTGAAATACTCAACTCACGATTTCACTAACTCAAAAAAGGAATTGAAGTGAAAAACTAGAGTAAAAATACCCAGTGAGAGAAAATAAATACTTGAATGAATACGAGTGAAAAACAAAGAATTTGATGTTTTTCTTGATGATTTTGAGTGTAGATCTCATTCTTATTTATAGCTAAAGAATTCAAGACGTTGGTAGTAAGAAGGGGGTGTCAAACTGAGTTTTCTGAACAATAAAAAATGTTTGAAAAATGAAAGAACGCAACTTCTGAAAGTTTCAAAAAATGGCTATATTAGTCGACTGTAATTAAATATTAGTAGACTGACAGTTAAAGTCAGTCGACTACTGTATCTAACCGACCAAATTTAAATTCTAGTTTTTGAAACTTACTCAACTAAAGAAAAGTTAGTCGACTGATAAAAATCTTTAATAGACTGAAAAAACTTTTAGTTGACTCTTGCTAAATTTTTTCGAAAATGAACATTCTGGCCGATCGACTAAGAAAACTTTCAGTCGACTTTTATTAAACTTTCCAGAAATTGAACTCTTGGGTCGATCGACTAATGAGTCTATTGGTCAACTGATAAACCTGAAAATGTGGGTAAAGAGCTTTCTAAAATGATTTTTTGCCCAAGAGTTCTTTTAGAAAAGTTTTTCTTAAGTATTTTTAGGTGAAATGCAAGTAAGATATGCAATCAAAGTAAGGCTATTACAAGAATCTAAGACTTTTAAAGAGATTTACATTTGCACACTTGTCTTCACAGATTCTTCAACGAATTCTTCAATTCTTTTTATCTTTCTTTATTGCCTTAGCTAAAATTCAGTTGTTCCAGTTGTTCATCATCAAAATCTTATACTTGAATTATCGTGTACAACTTCCTTGTCTTAACAATCTCGCTTTTTTTTATGATGACAAACTAGTCACAGATAGAGCATTGATAAACAAATAAAAAACTTACTCCCCTTATCAATATGCTGTCAAAACATAAGAAGTTAGCATAATATCAACACATAATGTTTTTCTTCTCATGCATATTGGTTTGCTTCTCTCCATTTGTCATGATCAAAAGAAGTAGGTAGATGATCATGCATTTATTTTAGAATATAAATCATATTAATTCATGCATGATCCGATGAATAATCACATTAAAATCTCAAGTTTATCGTTTGTTTCGAGAAATCATGCGAAAAAGATAAAAATCGGAAAAAGCATAAATTGAGAGTTAATTTGGCGATTTAGGTCATTTAGGAAATAGTTAGTGATATTTTCTTTAGGATTTAGATTTTTAATTCAAAAAAATAAACCGATGAAATAGTTTTTTTTAGAAAGTCTTATTAGTGTAGTAAATAGTATAGGTCTTTGAAGTTTTTAGAAAACATTTTTGTAGAAAACCTTTTTTTGGAATTTTTGTAAAATAGTAGGAGTTAGCATTAATAGTAGCAAACTCTCTCCTCTCTTTAAATATCCTACGCATGGGATTGAGAGAAGGGTCCCCTTTTGCAAAAACGTATTCCCTTCTTTTCTCAAACCCTCTCGCCCACCGGCTCTCCTCCTCCCTTCTTCTTCTCCCTTTTCTTTCTCTCAACCCTTCTCTCGCCGGTGGATCTCTCCTCAACTGGCGTCGTTAATGCAAATGAGCGGCCTCTCTCTTCTTAACCCTTCCATCGGAGGAGAATCATGGTTTGTCTCTTCTCCCCTATCTCTGTAGCTTTGGATCACAACATCACATGCATATTTCTTGTTTTTCTGCATTTTCATCACATATAGCATAGTTTAAATTCATGTATTCCATTTTAAATAGAGTACAATAGTTTTAGTAGTTGTAATTTTTTTTCTTTCTTTCTGTTGCTGTGAGGATCACGCAAGGCTTGCATGATCGAGCCTGCTAGATGTTATATAAAGAAGAAAATTTTTTATTGCAGGTCGTGATCTGCTCACGATCACGAACTGTAACGTCTAGGCTCCAACCAAATAACGTTTGACATTATTCTGGTTTTTTGAGAAACAGCCAATCACAGTGTGAAAACATTGTGACTAGAACCATTCAGCTGACAACATCAATTACCAACTCCATAGAGTGATTGATGATGTATTGATCCAAGCTAAGCCAACGCAAGGGCTTGCGTCGATTGCCTTCACACAACTTGCTCTCTGGATATTTTGTTTTTTTTTGTTTGTTGTTAACAAGTTAGATGTTATGACATACTGAGTTAGTATATTAATTATTTTACTTGATATAAGGCATTAGTTATTAATTACATTAGACGTTGATTACATTAGTTCATGAGTCATTAATTGCATTAGTTTATTATTTAGGTCATTGATTTCATTAGCCTATTATTTCAATAGTTGTTTAGTAGGGTTTGATTGTTTTAGTCATCACATGGATTAGTTTAGAATCCTCAACTAGTTTAACTTCTTTTAAAGTTGTTGTGGCAATAGGTAAACATTAACATTAATTAAAACAAGGTATCTATTGTTTATCATTTAGTCGTAGGTAGCTATTTATGTATCTTTAGTTAATAATATTACTTGTTTGTTCAGCATCAACTGTAGGTTATTGTTTAAATAGTATTTCAAGTAGATGTTTTTGTCCGGCCATGTTTAGTTTAGTTTTATGTTAATATATATTAGTGTAGGCATCTATGATTTTCTTTTCTTGAATTCTTTTTGGTTTGTTGGAAGTAATAAAACATATTCACGTCTTTTTGGTGTCAAGCTAATCAATTGTTTTAGTCTCGTGTTTGTCATGTTATTAGTGGATTTTATGCATGTCGCTGATTTGCCTTCATTCATTTTTCTTTGTTTGATTGTAATTTAGTATTCATAAATGGTTATCTTAGTTTCTTGTAGATAACATAGTTGTTAAGTAGTTTTGCTATCTTGTCTTTTAGTGTCAGTTTGTTATTAATTAGTTCATAGTTGATTACATGTTTATTAGTTGTTTTTAGTTAGTGTAGATTATGTTCTTACTGAATTTTAAGTATTAGATCTTGTTAGTTTTCCTCGTCCTGCTTGTGTTTGTTTTGTGTTTTTTGCAGGGAAGCGTTAGACGTGCGGTGAAGCCCTTTTCGTGCCCTCGAAGTACCCTCTGAGGTCCCTTCAAGCCCTCAGAACTGTCTTCGGGGAGCCCTCAGAAAAGCAAAAGTTTGAGAAAACATGCATTACCTCAAAAAGGGACAAGAAGTCTCGAAGCACTAAAGCCTTTCCTTTTCTTTTTAGATTAGGGTTTCATTTATTAATTAATCGGGTTTGTAATAAGGCACTTAATCATTTGTTTAAGCCCTCTGCGTAGGGCATCACTATAGTAGTTATTTACTTATTTAATTCTTTTTATTTTGGCAATAAAGAGTAGTTTAGCTTGTGTGTTTGAATACAAGTATTTTCCGTTTCTTGAGATTGACCCGGACTCCACCACTCGTGTGAGCCAATTTTTATTATTTGGTGTCTGGCTTTCACTTAGTTTTCATCAAAAATATTGTTTTAAAATTCATTTTCCAAAACTCACACCAGTAGAGTCAGAGCATAAAAAAAATGCGGATACAAGTTCAAAATATTACAACCCAAACAAAATGTTATCAAAGCAATATCAGTAAACAAAGTTCAAGAGAAGTGTTGTTTGAGCATTTCCTTGATTTCAGCTATATCAAACTGAATAGATGAAAGCTGTTGAGTAACACCCTCACGAAATGTATGTTGTTGAAGTTCCAAAGCTTCAATGCATTTCAGAATTTCATCATCATCTTTTTCAGTAGAGAATTTTTTCCTTTTGCCTTGAGATGAAGACAATATAGGAGATGATGATGGTTCAAGAGATATAGGAGATCCAGAGGATGAAGGTACTAGATAGGAAAGTTTCATTCATTTAAAAATAATTTCGTCAAAGATTTCCTTTTGAGAAACAGACTTTTTATTATTCAGAGGCACTTTGAAATATTTGAAGATTCGGGTAAGGATACACCCATACGAAAGAAAAGGTTTTTGTTTTCATAACGTAGTAAAAAAGATGTGTGCCCAATTTACAAATATATTTTCAAATAAGACATATAGAGCAATAGAAAGATCAGTTAAAAAATAATCAAAAGATCCTATTTTTGGGAAGACATTATGAGCAAGAATTCTTTCTACAATTCGAGCGCGAGGTTGAAGGTTTGTATTTTTGAAAGGGGGACAATGAGGAGCGCCTGAAAGTAGTATTTGGTTAAAAATCTTTTCATCATTAAGGTCAATGAAATTGAAAAGAGTTCTCGAAGATGAAATATCAAGAATAAAAAAGATGTGAAATCCCTTTAAACAATGCCTCAAGATCATATCTTGAATAAACGTGAAAAAAACACTTCTACCGGGTAAGATGAGAAGGGCAAAAATAGAGCCAAATATGTCATAAAGAAGAGGATTTCTAAGAAGGTTAAGAGAGAATCCATGTTGAGCCTCGGCTGTGGGTGTGGATGAGGAAGGGGAAGCATGTCCGGAGGCAATTTTCTGACGAGGCATCATTGTTAATAAAGAGAAGACAAAGAAGATGGAACCTATAGAAGATAGCGTTGCCGCAGTGAAGGATGGGACATTGTGAGGAATTCAGCATTGCAGTGGCAACGTTCGGCACTCCAGACGTTATCCGACGATGTAAAGGTTGTCCGGTGTGGCAGAGATGATCCGAGGAGTGAAAAAAAAGGGCACCGATTCACCAAGGGTTTTTAGAAGAAGAGAAGAGGCAGTAGAGAAAAGGGAAAGAGGCTTTGGCTGCTGCAAAGGAGAAAGAAACACACAGGCGGGTTTCTGGAAACATAAGTCGATTGCCCTTAGTTTTTAAAACAAGTGGTCGGTTTCGTTTTTTTTTTTAAACAACCAACTACCAGTCGACTAATCCTCAAATATTAGTTAACTAAAAAATCCAGTTTTAAAAGTTGTCAAGTAAAACAAAGATTTCAAAAATAAATTATAAGTCTAATAATGAGCAAATGCCTAGTTCTCTTCTAATTCTCATAAAATCTTCATTTTTAAGTGATTTAGTAAAGATGTCGGCATGTTGTGCATTTGTGGGTATAAAATTTAAAGAAATATCACCTTTTAAAATATGATCTCGTAAAAAATGATGTCTCACTTCAATATGCTTAGTTCTTGAGTGCTGAACATGATTTTTTAAAAGATTTGTAGCACTAGTGTTATCACAATAAATTATTGTTATGGAGTAATTCAAACCAAATTTTTTTAAGGTTTGCTTCATACATAGTACTTGTGAATATGTTAAACTAGCCGCTATATATTTTGCTTCAGTAGTTGAGAGCGATATTGAATTTTGCTTTTTATTAAACCAAGAGACTAAGGAATGTCCTAAGAAGTGACAAGTTTCACTAGTACTCTTGCGATCAGATTTGCTTTTAGCAAAATCTGCATCACTATATAAAACTAAATCGAAGGAAGATGATTTCGGGTAAAACAATCTAAAGTCTGAAGTAGCTTTCAAGTATCAAAGAATTTGTTTTACAACAATTAAGTGAGATTCCTTTGGATTAGTTTAAAATCTAGCGCACATACAAACACTAAACATTATATCAGTTCGACTAGCAGTTAAGTATAATAGAGATCCACTCATACCTTTGCAGAGCTTAGTATCTAGAGTTTTACCATTTTTATCTTTATCAAGAGAGGTAGTTGTGCTCATGAAATTTCTTCTTGATTTAGATGAGTCCATGCCAAATCTGTTAAGAAGTTCTTTTGTATACTTGACTTGGTTGATGAAGATTCCTTCTCCAGTTTGTTTTATTTGAAGTCCAAGGAAGTAGTTCAATTCACCCATCAAGCACATTTCAAACTCTTCTTGCGTAGCTTTAGCAAAATCTTTGCAAAGAGAATCATTAGTAGAACCAAATATTATATCATCAACATAAATTTGTACAATAAGAATATCTGAATTTAGATTTTTAATAAATAGAGTGGAGTCTACCCGACCGATGGAAAAACCAGATAGTTCTAGAAAACTTTGTAGTCTTTTATACCATGCTCTTGGTGCTTGTTTGAGTCCATACAAAGCTCTTTTTAATTTGTAGACTCTCTCTGGATATTTCTCATCTTCAAAGTCTGGAGGTTGTTCTACATAAACTTCTTCATTGATGTATCCATTCAAAAATACACTCTTAACATCAATTTGGTATAACTTAAAATTCATGTGGCTAGCAAAAACAAACATAATTCGAATTGAGTCCAATCAAGCCACTGGTGCAAAGGTTTCATCAAAATCTATGCCTTCTTCTTGGTTATAGCCTTGTGCTATTAGCCTTGCTTTATTTCGAATGACTTCGCCGTTCTCGTCCAGCTTGTTCCGGAAGACCCATCTTGTTCCAATCACCGGATGATCCTTTGGTCTATCAACTAGATCACATACATCATTCCGAGTGAATTGGTTAAGTTCTTCAGACATGGCCAAAAGCCAAAATTCATCATCACAAGCTTCATTGAAATTCTTTGGTTTTATTTTTGTTATGAAAGCAAAATTTGCAATATATTCTTCCAATTGACTTCTAGTTTAGACACCACTCTTTATTTCTCCAATAATTTTCTCATGTAGATGATTACAAAGTTTTTTCCAAACCGGTGGAAGATTTTAAAAAATGTTTTCTTGTGAAATGCTTTCTATCAAAGGTTTTTCTTAAGGTATGACTTCTTCTCCTTCGCTTAGAGGTATAACCTGCTCACCATTATCATCAAACACAACATGTAAAGACTCTTCAATGCAAGAAGTTCTTTTATTAAAAACATGATAAGCTTTGCTTCTAGAAGAATATCCAAGAAATATTGCTTCGTTTGATTTTGAATCGAACTTATTAAGATTATCTTTGGTATTTAACAAGAAGTATTTACTATAAATTTTTTTGAAATATGAGATATTTAGTATACGATCATAATACAATTCAAAACATGTTTTATGTAAAAAAGATCGAATAAAAACACAGTTTAAAACATAACATGTTGTATTTACTACTTCAGCTCAAAAGTATTTTGCTAAATTTTTATCTTGAAGCATGGTTGTAGCACATTCTTGCAATGTTCTATTCTTTCTTTCAACAACTCCATTTTGGGAAGCTGCTCTAGGAAAAGAAAAGTTATAAGATATTCAATGTAAATTACAGAACTTTAGAAAAGATTCATTATCAAATTCTCCTCCATGATCACTACGAATAGTAATAATAGAGGTAGTTTTTTCATCTGTAATTCTTCTGCAGAGTTTAGAGAATTCTGAAAAAGCATCATTTTTGTTTTTCAGAAAAATCACCCAAGCAAAATGAGAATAATCATCTACTATAACAAAAGCATATTTACTACCATTCAAACTTTGAATTCTTGATGGTCCAAAAAAATCTAAATGTAAAAGTTTAAGAGGACACTTTGTTGAAATTATATATTTTGCTTTGAAAGAACTCTTGATTTGTTTACCCATTTGACAAGCATCACATAAATGATTCTTTTTATATGATATTCTAGGTATGTCTCTAACAAGATCATTCTTGGATAACTTAGAAATTAATTTGAAGTTAACATGTCCAAGTCTCTTGTGCTATAACCATTGAATTTCATTTGAAGCAATAAAATAGTTTTCGTTGAAAGTGGGTAACTCATCAAGATAAAGTTCATATACATTGTTCCTACTCTTTCCTTTAAAAATGATCTTTTTAGAACAAAAATCAGAAATTAAGCATAAATCATGTTCAAAAGAAATGAGAAAACCTTTGTCACATAATTGACTAATAGATAACAAATTATGCATTAATTCATCTACTAAAAGAACATTTTCTATCAAGAGAAATTTTGGATTACCAATACCGATTACTTTTTCCTTACTATTGTCACAAAAAATGACGGTTTCTCTATCCTTACTTTGAAGGGTGGAAAATAACTTTGGCCTTCCAGTCATATGTTTGGAACAGCCGCTGTTCAAGATCCACTTGTTCCTTATTTTGTGTACCTATAACGAAATTGGAAGACAAAACATTTAACCCCTTTTTTATATTCAGGTCCATGAGAGTTAGTCTTAGGAATCCAAATCCATTTGGATTTTGGTTTCCTTTGAAAATAATTACTCTTTCTATTATAAAATGATTTAGCATTTCTAGAATGATAAGATGGATAATCATGTCTAGCTTATATGCATTGGAAGTACCATGATGTGATATGTTTCTACCATGATATACATCTCTAAAAAATTGAGTTCTTTGAACCAATGATTGAGAATTTTGACTTTGATTCTTTACCACATAGTTTGATCTATTTTGAGTATCAAAGAAACTATATCCCAATCTAGTTTTGTTAATCGAGCATCTTTGAGAACCAAGAAGTTTTTCTAGATTTTCTTAACCATTAGTGAACTTAGTCACTATAGAGAGAAGATCATTAGATTTTTCTTTTAAACTAGATATCTCTTCTTGTAATATATTGGTTCTAATGCCAATTTCTTTTATTTTAGATGCTTGAGAAAAGTTTTCCTTCTTGAGATCTTCCATCTTTTGAAGTAATAAATTGTTTTTAGAGTCAAGAGTCAAATTTTTTGTTTTCAACTCTTTGTTTTTAGAACTTAGACTCTTAAATTTAGCATATAAATCATTAAAATTTTTTAATAAGTCATCATAATCAAATTGACTTACCGAGTCTTCTTGTGCTACAAAGTACATGTTGACGACTTTTTCATTTGATTCTTCATCGAAAGAAGGGTCACTTTCATCCCAACTTGCTTGAAATGCCTTTTTCTTCTTGAATTGGTCATTAGGCTTGATTTTGAGAAGAGAACAATTTCTTTTGATATATCCATCATTTTTGCAGTTGAAACACTTGACTTCATCAAGATTTAATGGTTCAATTTTCTTTACCTTTCTTTAGAATCTTCTTTTTTTGATGAATCTTTTGAATTGCCTAGTGATAAGGGCAATATCTTCATCTTCATCTTCATCTTCAGAGTCTAAAGTGACTTTGAATGCAAGAAATTTCTTCTTTGGTTCTTCTTATTGTTTATTTTGAAGTTGAACTTCATATGCCATCAAATTACCAACTAAATCTTCAAGAGAAAGGGTGTTTAAATCATTGGCTTCCTCTATTGCTGTGGTATTTCTCTCCCATTTAGGAGTTAAACAACTCAAGACTTTTCTAACTAAATCCACTTGCGAATATTCTTTTCCAAGGGATTTGAGAGTATTAGTAATATCGGTCATTCTAGTTATCATGTTAGAAATTGACTCATTTTGTTTCATTTTAAATAACTCAAATTTATGAACTAAAGAGGCAATTTTAGATTTCTTTACCTTTGATGTACCTTCATGAGTCACGAGAAAAGTATGCCAAATTTCATTTGCAGTAGAACATTGAGAGATATGATTGAACTCTACTTAGTCAATGACACAATATAACACATTCATATCTTTAGCATTGTGTGAAACAATATTCTTTGCTTCATCGGTTCATAGGCTGAAATCAGTTGATGGTGTTTGGTACTTTTCCGAAACGACTCTCCAAATTTCAAGATTCATGAATTGTAAGAATATTGTCATTCTTACTTTCCAATAGTCATAGTTTTTTTTGTCAAAAAGAGGAGGACGAACTGAGGATCAACATTTGTTGTGTTGAGAAGACAATGTTGTTGTCATGCTATATGATGATAAGGTCAAAAGATAACAAATCTTGCTCTGATACCAAATGAAAGTGTTGTAGGATCAATGCAACGATCACTAGAGGGGGGATGAATAGTGCTTTTAATCTTCGTCTTTAAAATTTGAAGAAATTTGAATACTGTAAAGCAATCACACACAAAGAACACAAGAATTTTATCCTGGTTTGGTCTTTCAGACCTACATTGAGTCTTCAAGCAAAACTCGCTTGAAATTTTTACTATCATACTTGTGTCACCAAAAGATCAAACAGACCAAAATCGATCCCACTTTCAGCAACAACCCTACTGAAAGCAAACTTCTCCTTTAAACCAAGAAGATTATGTTCTTTTACAAAAAAATTAAAATAACCAACTTACAATCAACCTACGAGTCTTTCTTATGAATGCAAATAGAGTGGAATAAGCTTCTAAGACTGCTGAAATACTCAACTCACGATTTCACTAACTCACAAAAAGAATTAGAGTGAAAATACTCAGTGAGTGAGAAAATGAATACTTGAATGAATAAGAGTGAAAAACAAAGAATTTGATGTTTCTCTTGATGATTTTGAGTGTAGATCTCATTTTTTTTATAGCTAAAGAATTCAAGATGTTTGTAGTACGAAGGAGTGTCAAACAAAGTTTTTTGAACAATAAAAAATGTTTGAAAAATGAAAGAACACAACTTCTGAAAGTTTCAGAAAATGACTATATTAGTCGACTGAAATTAAATATTAGCAAACTAACAGTTAAAGTCAGTCGACTACTGTGTCTAGCCGAATAGATTTAAATTATGGTTTTTGAAACTTAGTCGACTAAAGAAAAGTTAGTCGACTGATGAAAATCATGAGTAGACTGAAAAAACTTTCAGTCGATTCCTGCTAAATTTTTGAGAAAATGAACATTCTGGCCGGTCGACTAAAAAAACTTTCAGTCGACTTCTATTGAACTTTTTCGAAATCAAAATCTAGCGTCGATCGACTGATAAATCTAAAAATGTGGGTAAAGAGCTTTCTAAAATGATTTTCGCCAAGGATTCTTTTAGAAAAGTTTTTCTTAAGTATTTTTAGGTGAAATGCAAGTAAGATATGCAATCAAAGCAAGGCTCTTACAAGAATCTAAGACTTTTAAAGAGATTTATAATTGTACACTTGTTTTCACAAATTCTTCAACGAATTTTTTGTTTTTTTCATCTTTCTTCGTTGCCTTAACTAAATATCAGTTGTTCATCATCAAAATTTTGTACTTGAATTATTGTGTACAACTTCCTTGTCTTAACAAGATCTAGCCCAGCTAATACAAGCTTGGGCTTGTAAATGAAACTGTTTCTTCAGGCACCAATCTGATCTGATCTGGTTGTGCACTTGCAAGGCTGGTGGGACTGCATAGTTGATAGTGTGCACGCAGTTACCATCTTGCATATGAGGAAGTACTACCAAACATTCATGTTGGTGCAAATGATCTTAATATCAGTTTATTTGGCAATGTGCAGAGTATTCATGTTAGATACAAATATTCATAATGAAAACACTTGAAGATATGCCGCCGATGAACTTGCTCAATATTTTGGTTGGCTACCCTTGTGTTCTCAGAACAAACATTACGCATTCTTTTGATACAAAAAGAAAACTAGAACTTGATGGCCTATTTGGAAAGGTGGTTCCATTTTCAGACCTGGAACTGATTCCTTGTGACAGAGTTAAACCACAGAAACACGTTCACATGAAATGGCTGGGAAAGCAGAACTACAGGATTCATGTCTCCAAGATGGACTCAGTGAAACAGAGGCCCGTCCGGAATGGATTCACTTGTCTGCTAGATTCTGTAATGTTTTATTAGGTTCAATCACTTTGCTATGAAATTGATTCACTTTCACATTTAGAAAAATGAAATAACAAGCATTCAGTTTAAGAAAAAGAACTTTTATTAACACATCAATCAGGAAACATATGTAAGACAGGGCCAAGGGTCTGACTCATAGCTCCCAGCAAGAGCAAGAGGGCCAAACAACCAAGCCAAGAGTGTTTCATACATAGATGGCTAGCTAAACCTTTCCACATCTCCACTTTCAACACATGGCTTTTCTGCAAGCATAGAAATAAAAGTGGAGGCAAAATGTCCTGCAGCTACTGATGATGACACCAGACTGCACCCGTCCACCATGACCAGAAACCTACATGAAAAAGATTAAACAAAGAGCAAACGCAGAGAAGCAAACTGTAGACCTACAAAGCAGCTAAATAAATGCATAATACTCGTGCATTTCAACCAACATCAGTTACCTAACTACACACTCAAAGAAAGAGAACACAAAGTATTCATGCTTTTCACATACAGTTTTTGTTACTAGTAGCCACTACAAGACCATTTATTCTGAAGTGATACCATGCAGACAATTTGCATCAGCAACTCGCATCCACCATGATCCACACTTCTCTGTAGATATCATCTGCCACTGAAACAGCACTGACTTCTTTTTCCTGGAACTGAGCTTTCATCATTTTCAGTGTTAACCATCACTGAGTACGTTGCGGCATCATCACTGCTACCTGGCAACTCGTAGCCATCGGATGAGCAAATATTGCCAGTCAAGGAATTGCTGATGAATTAATCTTGCTCAGTTCCTGCATGACCAGATATAGCCTTTGTTTCTTCAGGATCAGGTTCCTTGTGTTTTTTACAAGTTTTCCCACTTGTTGAGCTAACACACTGCCACTTCCTTTGCCCATATTGATCTCCCTTGTGAGGCCTTCTCCGAAAGAACTATCATCACCTGTCACCCCTTCAACATCAAAAGTGAATGCATGGAACCATTGCTGCTACTTAAACACTGTTTCTTCTGTCACAATATCAGATCTGTTGTATAAGATAAACTGAAAATCTTGGCAACTGGCTCTAAGCAAAAACCTGTTAGCTAACAAGCAGTTGCTGAATTTTCCCATCACTCTTTTTGCTGCAAGTATATCTCTGTGACATGCTGGATACTTCTCTGCTTTAGAGAATGCACCCGAGGCATACATTTAGAGTATCTCATACCTTTTCTTGTTGCTGGAAGTAGCCATCTGCCATTCTTGAACATCTTTTTCCTTGACAATCTTGAGGATTCCTACCCAGTGTCCATCAGAAGCATCAGTCTCGACGATCATGAAATCTTCTAAATTTGGTAGTTGCAATGCTGGCAGAGATCTACATTGTTCCTTGATTTCTTTCAACCACTTTTCTTTTTCTCTGTCCCAAACAAACGCCTCTCCTTTCTTCAAAAGCCTTGCTATTGGTTTTCGCCTTCTGGCAAAGTCCTTGAAGAATGCTTCTCCATAGGATAAACATCTCAAAAGCCTGTGCAACTGCCTTTTATCTTGAATTTGGTCCGGAAATTCTTGGATTTTTTCCACAATGTGTGATTGCAAAAGAACTTGACTGCATTTAATATGGAAACCCAAAAACTCAATCTCATTTTTCAAGATCTCCATTTTTGATGCTGAAAGAACAATGCCATTTTCATGGCAAGCTTTTGCAAACTTTTTCAGATGGTCAATATGTTCATCTCTAGTTTTGCTGAAAGCAATCACATCATCGATGAAGCATCAGACAAATGCATCATATGGGCCGAAGACAGAATCCATGTGCCTTTGAAATACTGATGGTGCATTACGGTATCCCATAGGCATGACATTCCACTCATAAGTGCCAACTGGAGTGCTGAAAGCAAAGTATTTCTTAGAATCTTCAGAAAGTTTAATCTGATAAAAGGCAGATCTCACATCAAATTTACTGAACCATTTGCAATTCGCAATCAAGGTAATCAGTGAATCTTTGCTCGGTAATGGATGCCAGTCTCTCAAGACATTTTCATTTAGGAGCTTGTAATCAACAACCAACACCTTCCCTTTATCAAGATTGTTGACATAGAAGGCTGAAGAGATACTGTCATTGTGTGGATTAGCTTTCCTAATGAGTCCAGCTTTTTCCCATTCTTCCATATCCCGCTTGCACATCTCCTCATCTTTCTCATTCATAAGAATATATTTGCCTTTCACATTTGAATGATTTGGCTTAAGCTTCACATCAATTGTCAAGGAATTTCTATTCCAAAGGGAATTTGTAGTCTGAGAACACAAGTATTTCCCAAAGATTTCTTTTGCCGAAAACTCAGTAATATCTTCAATGGGTACTACTTTATCGACATGTTCCGATAGAACATATCCAAAAATCTCTTCATACGCCCTATGTAGATAGAAAGGATTCCCATTCGGCTTACATTCATGAAGATAAATCTCATGACCTGCATCTGGTTTGAATTTCCCTCCAAACTTCTTGCCTTCCAGCAATTCTTTGAAATCCTGCAAAGTACTTTTGGAATATTCCCAGGAAGCCACCCCATTTTCATGTGCAAAAGATCTGGCTCTGTGAACTTTTAATACATGAGTTCGTGGAATTCTGTGTTCAACACCACTGATTGTCCAATACACATTGGTTTTATCATGAGAATATTTCTCAAGATGCTTGTCAAGGATATCCTGTCCAATAAGAACATCATAGCCTTGTTTGTCATAAGCATAGAAGTGCAAGGTTAAATATTTTCCATCCACCTTTTCTCTCACAAATATCTCTGTCAAGAAAGATTCTATGATCTGAGACTGTAGACACTGGTACCTTCCGAGTTAAAGCTTTCCACATACATTCAGGAAAAATGAATGATTTTGCAACACTGATTGTTGCGCCAGTGTCAATGAAACAATCAATTCCTTGGAATACCTCCCTGGGCTGTTTGACAACTTCGAATTCAAGCTTGACAGCAACAACTTCCGGTCCGTAAATGATCGAACAACCATCCATTTGCTCAACTCCTTGTCCTGTATGATCGAACAATGTAATGCTTTGCTCCTTAGTTGCAATAGCATTTTCTGGATACCCAGTAGCAAATCCACCTCCTCCACTTTCAATCTTCGGTGAGAAAGTATTTCCATGAACTTCAAACAGTCCAACATAATCAAATTCTGTTGCATTAACTCCAATATTGTCACCATCAATGAAAGTATCAATTGGTAACCTGTCAACCTTTTTGTTTGCAGCATCCGGATCATCAATCTTTGCCCGGAAGTATGGGTTCCTGGCATACTCTTGGTACTGCCTTCTCTGTATTGTCCGTATTCTCTTAGCCATCCTTTGGAAATCAACTTCTTTCAAAGCTAATTTAAGTTCTCCAATAGTCTTTGCTATGTTTTCAACACGAAATCCTGGAGTTAGAGATCCATCATAGTTTTCAACTTGCATGTTGACCTCATCAATCTGATACTTCAGAAGATTTGTGATGTCTTGAACATCTTGTTGAGCATTTCCCCCAGAAGTTATCTTCTCAATCTCTCTGAGAATTGAGTTGACATTTTCTTTATCGGCAACTTTCTCTCGAATCCCTTGCACAGATTGATAAATGGTCCTAAGATCCATTTCTATGCCTTCATGTGCAGGTGGAGGATTAGTATACGCTTCATCCCAGTATTTTCTAGTATGAATTTCATGTATTGCTCTGGAAAATATGTTCATCTTGTAATTCAACCGATTCTCAGATGTGATTTGTTTGTACATCTCCCAATCATCCAAGGTTCCAAAAACTTGAAATGCTCGATATGCCATATCATGTATAATCCTGCTTTCTCCTGGAGTAGCATTAGTACTACTACCAGCAGGCCAAGTCTTATACCTATCATGTTCGCAAGTTGGGGGGACAGTGACATCATCACCAGGTCGATTATAGGCATTTGTTGCACTGTAAGAGTCTATCCTAAGTGTTTTCTGTTCCCTGGTAGTGTGATTTGGGTTTGTTGGTCGAGCCATGAAGATTTGCTCATCTTCACTTGGTACTTCTGACTCTGTTTCAGAGTAGTAGTACTCTGATTCTTCATCAGACTCCTTGGCTTCCAACATGTCAAGGTATTCGGGTGTCCCCTCTATCTGTGCACCAGTCAACCTTTCTTCAAGGGAGTGGACATAGATCTTCAAATGTTCAATGTCATTGTTTTCTTTCTGTTGAAGCTTTGTGATCAGATCATTTTTATCTGCAATAGTCTTCAACAGATTGTCCTGTTCCTGCCTATAGACTCTAAGTTGCTCAGTGAGGTTGCCTACCTGTCTTTTGATGTTCAGGTTAGAAGCATTAACAAGCTCCAGCTTGATCTTGCCAATGTCTATGTTCAAAGCCTTCAAAACTGCATCCATTTTCTTGTCATACAACAAGAATTTGGCTTCAAAATCTTTTGTTACATTCACCGTGTCGGTCTTGTTTGTTTCAATCCATTGATGTATGTTATGCTTCTCTAGTTCTTTTGGATCCAACTTTAATAGCCAAAACAAGTATTTCCTTAGCACTTCAATCTGAAACTCTGCATTGGCTTTATCCTGATCGATGACTAAATTTCTAAGGGAGTACTTCGAAGCATAGTTCCCATGCTTTGTATCGGTTTCAACATTTTCTAGTGGGAAGGATATCGCATTCTTACGATCTCCGAGGCCTAAAGCCTCATCGACAAACGAGAAGAGATTTGTCATTATTGATTCCATCATCTGGTAAACATCCTTGCAGTTGATGTCTACCTCTTTGGAAAATCCATCAGGGTTCTTCCACTTGACCTTCCGACTCTTTGGACGGCTACCTAAACCAACCAGTGTGTTGATTTCAGACACCACTTTTTCCTTTCGCTTTTCATTCTCGGATTCCAACCTCTGTCCTAGCAGACAGGTCATCAAAACGGCTAGAGACAAAGGACTTGAGATCATTAATCATTGAGTGAGTCTTGGTAGCATCATCTTGAAGGTTCTTAAACCATTTCTCTACACTTGCATCACAGGTTTCTTCATTATGATTATGGCTGTAGATGCATTTCTTGATAAGAGAGGAACATCAGCCAACTCTCTCACAAGGCAGTCATACAGACTCCCATGACCTTCTGGCATAACCAGAGTGGTAGTCACAAACTTACTATAGTTGTTTATTTCAAACATCAAATTACCACATTGAGAGCAAACCATTTTTGCAGAGTAAGATAAACTGAATGTGTGAAAAAAATACTTCTAGAGACCACTGATTCTGATATGAAGCACTAAGAGAGTTTTTACTTAGATTGGAGAACTCAATGACTCATATGAAGTAGGTACGAATTGCAGTTTATTAACTCTCGCCTCATGAAAGAAAGTCGGAATCTTAGTGAAATGTTACCACACCAACATCACGTAATCTGACAATTTGTCTGTCCTGCCAATCGCACTGCATGGTCAATCAAGCTTCCTATAACTCACTTGAAACTCTGGCATTCTTGCATGATCAATCAGGCTCCCTGCACATGCTTCAAGTGATCAGTACCATAGTCACAAGTATCAGTCTCAACTATATTACATAAAGGAAAATCTCCAGATAATATAGGTTTAATTGATAAATCTCAGAAAAAATTCAGCATTTAATATTTTTAATAAAATATAAAATAGCATAAATAAGTAAAAAAAGTAGCATGCTTACATAATAAAATACACATAATAAAAAATAAGTAAAAAATATAAAATAAAGAAGAAAAAACATATTAAGATATAGATAAAAATAAAAAACTAAAAGTAACTGAAAATATCATGATATTATTGTGACAATATCACTGTAAACTTATCTTGAGAAAATCATTTTAACCAAAAAGCTATATATAGAAAATATTTTAGATGACAACAAACTGGTCCATTTATTGAATTGTGCGTCATCCTTGAGCAGGGACCATGCTAATCTATCGTTCCAATTTTATTGGATGTCTCCGAAGAGACATATATAGCAAATATTTTCAATATATCAGCGATATCCCAAACCATGATTAGTACACAAAGTGTTGGACAATTCATAACACGAATGAACACAGGTTACTTTTCACTCAGAAGAGGAATAGTCTGTTGAAAATTTCAGTATAAACTTGCACAATTCAGGCTAAGCTTATACACAGCAAAGAACTCATGACTTGGCAAATTTTCACAACTGCACTAGTTTCAGAACAAGAAACTTACTGGACTGTTGATCAAAGGATGGAAGACAAAGTGTGTAAAGGCTAGAAGATGTGATGCCATGCCACTAACCCAAGGCAGCCCTTTTATAGACAAAATAAAATCCACAAGGGAATGCCTCAGGAGGTAGCTGTTCCCTTTTTTATGTGCATGGAGAAATAATGTGTTGGTATTATGAGGGCCAACTGCTTCTGTAATGGTATTAAAACAACTAGTCCTCCAAGTCCACAGGCTACGGCTATTTCCCCGTTAGTCATGATTGTAAGGTGACGCCATCCTCTCTATCGTCATCAACAGCCAGCAGCCCAATCGTCAACAAGTCTACTTTCACTTTCACACGTACCTAAATTGCCTAGCAAGACTCTTCGGAGTTTTGGGGAGCCAAAAGATAACGTGAATTATGACACTTCGGGCATACATTTATAATTATGGTTCAGAGTCATAAACGTAAGCTTGAAGTGTTATTATGATGGTTCAGAATCATAAATGTATGCTTGAAGTTTTGAACTGTCATAATTCATGTCCTCTTTTGGCTCCCCACAAACTCCGAAGAGTCGTTCAAGGCATGACAAAATCTTATGATGAAAAGTTGAGTTCCTCGAAAAAAATCACAGAAAATATCAGCATATATAAAAATGAAAAATACAAGAAACTGAACAAAAATAAAAAAAATATATGTTAGAAAGTTATGCAGCGGAATAAACACAAGCCATTATTACTTGGTTCGGCCAATGCCACTGGCGATGAAGTAGCAGATATTTTCACTATATCAAAAAAAAGATTACAAAAGTTAAAAATGGTTTTTTTTTTTTTTACAGAAAACCTAAAGCAGAACACCTAAACTCACAACAAGTTATTTGAACAAAAAAAAAAACCCTAAAAAGAACATTTATAGGACCTTGTGTTCATACCGTGGGAGCTTCGCCCCCGCAGCCCCACGAATTCATTGGTGGGCTACTGTATTGGGCCTGACGTTTGATCAGTCCCTCCGCTACCACTACAGACTTTCAAAAAATTCCTAAATATATGATTTCTTCAAGTAACATGTGTGGAGTTGTAACATGGAATTCAAGGCACATATCAACAATATAAGAAAACCTTAAAATTTGAAAAGTTAGTATATGGTTTAATTTTGTGCTCTTTGTTCTCATATATTGTCGTCTTTTGCAAATATCATATTAAATCATGATCTTTCTAAATGTTGTGTGTATTTTTAACCATGCATAAAAAATATACTGGAGATGGAAATTGAACCCTAAGGGGTTCGTACAGAGTATGATGCAAACGAGGGTACATAAGGCAACAAGAAGAAAAAATGACTCTCTCTCTCTCTCTCACACACACACACACAGTCACCCTCCCTCCTGGTTCACTTTCTTAGCAGGACACCAGCTCCCTCCTGTTGTCTCACATGTGCAATATCTTCAATAAGCAACGAGAAGTGAAAATTCATTGAGAATAATAATAAAAGGGTGATGACAAGAAGTCATGTGCAATATCTTCAATTTATTTTTATCTTTTGTTTTTACAACGCATAATAGTTTTTTTTTTCATATAAGAACGGGAAAACAACCCAGGGTAGTTCCATCATACATTCAATCCTAGTCATCCAATCAACGGCTAGACAGTTCTGCTGGATGGCTAGGATTGAATTAAAAAGATGGGACCCGTGTAAACCTGAATGCATCCCCTTGATGCCAGAGAGCCATGCATCGGCTTCGGCTTACACAAGGAGAATAACGCCCGCAGGAATCGAACCCTATACCTTTCAAAATATAAATAAAAAACAGTCGTACGTAGCACGATACCTTTCAACGTATCACAAGCTAAACAAACCCATTAAATCCGCTCGCCTGTTTCACTTCTTTCCCACTGCATTACTTCACACGTTTAATCTTATTAAATTATTCAACTAATTCCGTACCATGACGACAGCCATCATGTGGAGATTTGTTGGCAACTTCATGGTGGGTAGCTACCTGTCTTCCAGAACTCATAATTAAAACTCTTAGTCACTGGCCTTATCCATCCTCCTCTGTGTCCCTCTGGGGAATAAATATGCCCTTGACTTCATTGCTCCAAAGATTCAGGAGCAGATAATGTGAAAAACTACAAAGAAAAGATGTTTTTTATGATGTAGATCTTAAGGGCGTGTCTGATTGCTTGTTCGAGCTGGACAGTTTGAACCATGCTAAATCGAGCACAGACATGTTCTTATACAGAACAGTACTACACAATCAAACGCACCCTAAATAATATTGTCACAGGACAGTAACAATGGATTGAATTTGGTTGGACGTTTAATCTAAATCCAACACATTATTTTCAGATGTGGATCTTAAAATAGAGATAAAGTGTGTTTTTAAATCTGATACACACTTGTGGTTTTTTTTTTCCAATTCAGATCAATATTTTTCTGCTTGATCTGTGCTCAGATCAATTGTTCTGATTCGTTTGCACCTCCAGATTGCTGCCAAGCAGATGGAATTAGACCTGGACCTAACCAAGTGGATCCGAAAAGCTTATTGGGTTGTCAGCAGGACCTGCAACATAGTTGAACTTTTGACCCGTCTCGGCAGGCCTTTCAAAACCAATCCTCTACACCATCAAAAAAAAAAAAAAAACAATCCTCTTCACGATCTGAACTCTAACATAGTTCAAGCACCCTTCTCTCCCTGTAGAAAATAGTTTTTCCTGGTAAGAACTGAGTTGGGTATATAAAGACAGACCCGGAACAAGATCCAGCACCCAGTTCTCTCAGGCAAGATTGTGGTGAATGACAAGTCCTTATTTTCCACGCCCCTCAAGTTAAATATGCTATTATTCTGGAAAATCAACATAAATTCTCGTTTTTTTGGATAGGCCAAGGGAAAAAAACCCTCATCACCGATAGCGTATTGGTTGGCCTCCTGTTGGTAAAGCACTTGAAGTCCCCCTGCCCACCGAGGAGTACAGTCGGCTTCAACCTTGCGGCAAGGGAAACACTTACGGGTTTAGAACTTGTGATGTACGTCAACTTGGTGATATTCACAAGTCTCCCCTACCAGATGAGTGGAACCCTTGTAGGCAGCCTTGATTATCCTTGTCAGTATTTGGGTATGCACATTATGGTCCAACTGAAAATCAGGTCGAATTTGGTTTCAGGCTATCCAATTTGGCTGTACGTGGCTAAATTTTGTAACTGGGTTGGATTTGGAATGGATGTGGCTAATATCATATCCCACTAACGAGATGGCTAATGGGATTTGAATTCGGATTCAGATTTGGATGGTGAAAAGCTCATAACGAATACACTTTTTTTTACATGTAAACAGATTTAAATATCCATCACATTTTGGAAATTCCTTGAATTCGGTGGCCAAAAATCAAAACCATATCCGCATCTGCTTGTAATCGGATACGGTTTTGGCTTACGAATCCTACTAAATGGAGTCTGATTCACATAAAGTCCGATCTGTTGACATTCCATGACAAAGGGTCTCGTAATAAACTGCACACACACACATATATATAGTAATGGGTAGGTGCAAAATGGTTTTTTTCATTTTATTTTTAAATCCTGACTGTGATAAGCTCTTGAAGTGTGATTCCGCCACATGGATGGGTTTTTATAAGGTTCGAAAAATCAACAGTCCAAATTTTTTTATAAAATTTTGAGGCTTCAAATATCATTTTTTCATCGAAAACACATGATCCAGGTGTGGATTCCTCTTAAATCGACCATGTTCAACACATTTATGGGTATTTAAAGTTTAAAAATGATATTTTAATATTTAAAGTTTAAAAAATTAGGTATCATTCAATTTTCAAACATTGAAGAACCTGCTTGCATGTTAGAACCTGGAATTAGATAACCTCTTTCCCTGTAAGAGAGAGAGTGTATAGGATCATGGCTCAGAATCATAATTGTATGCTTGAAGTGTCATAATTCATGTTATGCTTTTGGCTCCCCCAAACTCCGAAGAGTCATGCATGGCAATTTAGATACGTGTGAAAGTGAAAGTAACTTGTTGACGATAGAGAAGATGACGTCACCTTACAATTATGAAGAACGGGGAAATAGCCGTGACCTGTGGACTCGAAGGACTAGTTGTTTTAATACCAATGCAGAAGCAGTTGAACTTCATAATACCAATACATTATTTCTCCATGCACATAAAAAAGGGAACAGCTGCCCCCCCCCTCCTGAGGCATTCCCTTGTGGATTTTATTTTGTCTATAAAAGGGCTGCTTTGGGTGAGTGGCATGGCATCACATCTTCTAGTAAGTTCCTTGTTCTCAAACTAGTGCAGTTGTGAAAGTTTGCCAAGTGAGTTCTTTGTTGTGTATAAGCTTAGCCTGAATTGTGCAAAATTCAACATACTTTATTCTTATTTTGAGGTAAAACCTGTGTTTTTTCTTGCCTATTCTTGCTATGAATTGTCACACACACACACACACACACACACACACACATATATATATATATATATATATATAGCTTTCTTTGGGTAAAATGATTAAAAAAACAACCCGCTTGTTTGGTAGGAGCAGTTTGTCCACGTCACTTGTGTTTGGCAGTTCCAAGTTCAAATCCCAATGGTATGGTTATATAACTAGTGGGGGTCTGCCTAACCCCATCTTGCCTATCTAAAAAAATGATTTAAAAAGAAATTATCACGATATTTCTCAACAATATTTTTAAAGTGATATTATTGCAATAATATCATGATATTCTCAGTTACTTTTACTTTTTTTTATTTCTTTTCTATATCTTAAATATGTTTTTTCTCCTTTATTTTATATTTTTATATTTTCACATTTTTATTATGTGTATTTTATTATGTAAACATGGTATTTTCTTACTTATTTATGCTATTTTATATTTTATTATAGCTTTTAAACACTGATATTTTTCCAAGATTTATCGACTAAACCTATATTATCACAAGAATTTCCTTGCTGTAATATAGTCATGATCGATACTTGTGACTATGGTACTGATAACTTGACGCATATGCAGGAAGTCTGATTGATCATGCAAGAGCGCCACTCAGTTGCAAGTGAGCTATAGCGAGTCTGATTGACCATGCATTACATATTGGCAGGAGAGACAAAAGTGGAGTACGCAATGTTGGTGTGGTAACATTTCATTAAGATTCTGACTTTCTTTCAAATCCAAGTAAAACTCTCTTAGTTCTTCATATCAGAACCAGTGGTCTCTCTAAGTACTTCTCTCACACATTCAGTTTATCTCACTCTGCAAAAATGGTTTGCTCTCAGTGTGGTAATTTGATGTTTGAAATAAACAACTATAGTAAGTTTGTGACTACCACTCTGGTTATGCCAGAAGGTCATGGGAGTCTGTATGATTGCCTTGTGAGAGAGTTGGCTGATGTTTCCTCTCTTATCAAGAAATGCATCTACAGCCATAATCATAATGAAGGAACCTGTGATGCAAGTGTAGAGAAATGGTTTAAGAACCTTCAAGATGATGCTACCAAGACTCACTCAATGATCAATGATCTCAAGTCCTTTGTCACTAGCCGTTTTGATGACCTGTCTGCTAGGATAGATAGGTTGGAATCCGAGAATGAAAAGCGAAAGGAAAAAGTGGTGTCTGAAATCAACACACTGGTCGGTTTAGGTAGCCGTCCAAAGAGTTGGAAGGTCAAGTGGAAGAACCCTGATGGATTTTCCAAAGAGGTAGACATCAACTGCAAGGATGTTTACCAGATGATGGAATCAATAATGACAAATCTCTTCTCGTTTGTCGATGAGGCTTTAGGCCTCGGAGATCGTAAGAATGCGATATCCTTCCCACTAGAAAATGTTGAAACCGATACAAAGCATGGGAACTATGCTTCGAAGTACTCCCTTAGAGATTTGGTCATCGATCAGGATAAAGCCAATGCAGAGTTTCAGATTGAAGTGCTAAGGAAATACTTGTTTTGGCTATTAAAGTTGGATCCAAAAGAACTAGAGAAGCATAACATACATCAATGGATTGAAACAAACAAGACCAACACGGTGAATGTAACAAAAGATTTTGAAGCCAAATTCTTGTTGTATGACAAGAAAATGGATGCAGTTTTGAAGGCTTTGAACATAGACATTGGCAAGATCAAGCTGGAGCTTGTTAATGCTTCTAACCTGAACATCAAAAGACAGGTAGACAACCTCACTGAGCAACTTAGAGTCTACAGGCAGGAACAGGACAATCTGTTGAAGACTATTGCTGATAAAAATGATCTGATCACAGCGCTTCAACAGAAAGAGAACAATGACGTTGAACATTTGAAGATCTATGTCCACTCCCTTGAAGAAAGGCTGTCTGGTGCACAGATAGAGGGAACACCCGAATACCTTGATATGTTGGAAGCCAAGGAGTCTGATGAAGAATCAGAGTACTACTACTCTGAAACAGAGTCAGAAGTACCAAGTGAAGATTAACAAATCCCCACTGCAGATCCCGAAAAAAATGAAGTCTGAGATTGTTGTTTCAGTGGCAGGTGATGATATCTACAAAGGCGTGTGGAGCATGGTGGCTGCAAGTTTCTGATGCAAATTGTCTGCGTGGTATCACTTCAGAATAAATACTCTTGTGGAGACTACTAGCAATAAAAGCTGTTTGTGAAAAGAACAAGTGATATGTGTTCTTTCTTGTGGTCGCTGAGTGTGGAGTTAGTGCATGTTGGTTGCATTGCATAAGAGTATTATGCATGTGTTTAGCTGCTTTCTAGGTCTAGAGCTTGTTTGGCTCCCTTGCTCTTGCTGGGAGCTATCAATCGGCCCCTTGGTCCTGCCTTCGATGTTTCCTGATTGATGTTTTAATAAAAGTTGGTCTTTCTTAAAGTGTGTATTTCTTATTTCATTGTTCTAAAATCTATTCTTTAATTTGTAATATAAAAAAGTGCATTTTATTGAAATATTATTAAAAAAACCATTTATAAAAGTTGCACGTATCCGTACCCGTATCAGCGTGTCATAGCGTGTATGGTGGTGTCACCATCGACACGCAGGCCAAAATGGCATCTCTGCAACATAACAAAAAACCTAAGATCACCTTTTGCATCATGTCATCAACTTCAGTATAACATGGCAAGCGGTAACCAATCAAGGATTGTAGCCTGATGGATTTGGATTTTAGTCAGACTTAGGCTGGAATTCCTATGCAAAATCCAATACCGAGTCTGAATTTGATTATTTATCTGATCTTACTTTGGCTACCAGATCCGACTAATCAGATTTGGATTCAGGTCAGATGTCAGAATAATATCCGACCCTGGCCAACATCCCTATGTCTAAACAAACCGTGCATTGACTGGTAAAGTAATAATAAGAAAAGAGGATACCATCCTTTGACATAGGATGGGTTCCATCCTATGTCCTGACCATTCAACTGAAGCTTATGGACAGCTAGCATCAGTCCGCATTCAGGTGAAAATGTGAACCAATCCTAGCCGCTTATTGGACAGCTAGCAATGAATGCAGGATGAACACCATCCAATGTCAAATGATGGGATCCATACTCATCGAATGTGGTAACAAATGGCATCCAGATACGTTAATCGCATGGCTTATGTCTCGGATTAGTCCTTCCAATTCTTTTCTTTTTCCTTTCAGAGTGGTTGATGCTCTATATGAATGACATTTAGAGTATATCGAATGGGTGGCTGAGAGTAAAGCTGATCTGACTGTCAACTGGTAAAGGGTTTGGATAGCTAGGTGCGCTAGCCACTTTACCCCTACACTGATCTGGGCCTCTTATTGGATGGAAGATTAAGTGCAATGTGATGGCATACTTTTAGTGTGCCGCTGCACCTGATCACCCTCTATCTTTGAGATACAACTTGTCCACTATGACCATGTGGTTGAATTATAAGCGGTCAAACATGAAACAGAAATCGATGTCACTTTTTAGTGACAACAAAGGTAAGCATGGACTTGTATGCATGTGGTATATATATATATATATATATATATATATATATATATATATATATATATATATATATATATATATATATGTGTGTGTGTCACTAAATCCGTTTATGCAATAAATACATACATTGTCCGAAGGCCGCAACATCTCAATAAAAAAAGATTCACATGGACATTTCATGAAATTCACATAAAGTATTTACAAACATAGCTAACTTAAATCTTAAAATATGAGATTCACATATGAAATACGCACATCTTCTGAGATTTGCAACCCCGATGGAAACCTTTTATAATTTAAAAGTTTTAGTTCAATAGGTTTTCTTCATACATTTGTGGCAGTCCTGAGATTCACGTAGACATCATGCAAACAACCTTTAACTAAAAACTCTCTTAAAATCAGGATGTACATCTGCAAATGTATGATCGGCATTTGCAAATATCTATTGTGAATGTCCTTACCTTCGCATATTTTTTTATTTGAGCTCAGCAATTTCATGTTACAGATTTGCAGACGTCACGACCTTCGTGCAGATACCATGCATACCTCCTTTAACTAAAAACTCGCATAATGTCTAGACGTACATCCACAAATGTATGAAGTGAATTTCGCAAATATGTATTGCAAATATACTATTAATACAATGTCAATCTATTTTACTTGCGAATGCTATTTTACGAATGTTCGTACCTTTGCATGCTTTCTAGTTCATATATAAAGTCATTGACAGTATTTTTTTTCGTTTTTTTGTTTCTTGTTAGAACTTTAAACTATCTTTCTTTATAACCCTAACCTTTTTTTTTCCTCTCGTGACAATTCATCCAACAATATTTCGGCAAGATTGCATAAACTTTTTGGTCAACCTTTTCTGTCTTTTGGCTCACAAAAACTTAAGACAAAAAATGAGTTCCATATGTTATCTTGCATACGTACGCCCATACTTTATGTGAATGTTCAGTTAAAGGAGGTTCGCATGGTATCTGTGTGAAAGTTGTGACGTTCGCAAATGTGCAATGCAAACTTGTCGAGTTCTAATAAGAAAACATGCGAAGGTAAGGACATTCTCAACAAACATTTGTGAAAGTCGGTGATACATTTGTGGACATACGCCCTAACTTTAAACGAGTTTTTAGTTAAAAGATGTTTTCATGATGTCCGCGCGAATGTTATAACTGCTGCAAATGTATGAAGCGAACATGTTGAGCTGAAATTTTTTAGTTCTAGAAGGTTCGCATCGGGCCTGTGAATCTCAAAAAATTTACACATTTTATATGTAAATATCCCATGTTGGGATTCAAGTTAACTATGTTCACAAATACTTTATGTGAATTTCATCAGGTCAATGAAATGTTCATTTGAATCTCTTTTTAATTGTGATATAACTTTACATATCTATCTATCGGGCAGACATCAACAGGGTTGCATGTGCGAAGGGTAAAAATATCCTAAAAAAGTCAAGAATCAAATTTTTTTATGATGAAAAGGATTTTGAACGAGGCATTTATGAAATCATGTCATTTTACAAGGACAATATGGTTATTGTTTGAAGAACATGTATGTGATGGATCAACAATAGAGCTGCTAAACAAATGAGCTGCTCATTCGTGATCGGTTCATGTAGCTGGTGAGCCGAGTCATGAGCAGCTTGTTTAGATTAAATGAGTCGAGCCCAAACATAGGTTGTTTGACTCAGCAGAACTCATATAGATAAATAAATAAATAAATATATATATAGTATGTATAATATATAAAAAAGAATAATATATAAAATATATATTAAAAGAGAAGGATAAATGAAAATATATACATAAAATATGATCTAGTAAGTGTGATATATAAAAAAAATATATTTTAAGTATAGCATATAAAAAATATATTTTCCATGTACCAATAACATGGAGTGTTTTTACACGAGCCAGCTCGTCTCGTTCCAGGACGAGCCAAACTTGGCTAAAAATGAACACGAGCAGAGCCACGAGCTCAATGGTAAACAAGCCCAACCCAAACAAGCCCTGTTGGTTCATTTACCAGCCCTGATCAGCAGTGTTTAAATTGTCCAGCTTGGACAAGCAATCAAAGCTCTCTTGTTTGTAGATTTTCACATTATCTGCTCCTAAAAATGCTCCTGAATCTTTGGAGCAATGAAATCACGGGCTCATTTCTTGAACAAAGCGATGAGCCCCTGAAGGACTTACGAGGAAGGATTAAGGCCAGTGACTTGAGAGTTTTAATTACGAGTACTGGAAGACAGATACCCCACCATGAAGTTGCCAACAAATCTCCACATGATGGCTTCTATTGATTCTTGAGGTGTGAAGTTGTGCAGGGAAAGCATTTAATAGGTTTAATCGTGATGTAACCGGAGTAGGTGAATTGGGTTGAATGATATAATAAATTTTTTTTTTTTTAAATATGTGAAGTTGTGCAATGGAAAACAATGGAGCTGGAATAGGTCATGGGGAGTAAGTGAAACAGGCAAGAGGATTTAATGGGTCTTATTAGTTTGAACAAACTATTGTAGGTACTGTGAAGAAAGTGAACCAAGAGAGAGAGAGAGTATCATTTCTCATCTTGTTGCCTTCTATGCCCTAGTTAGAATCAGTCTCTACGAACCCATTTATGGGTTCCATTTCCAGTATATTTTTTTACGGTCACAAATACCCACGATATTTTGAAAAATCATGATTAGTGTGATATTTTCAATAGTCAACAGGATACCAAAGAGCACAAATCTTAACCTGATACTAGCACTTTTTAAATTTTAACATTTTCTTATATTTTTACATTTTTTGTATATGCACACTTTTGCTAAAATTTTCGACAAACAAGGAAATACATGAGGATTGTGTTGCAAATCATTTATTTCACAATGTCCAAATAAATCATTATGTTTGCATATTGTTGTGATCGCAATAAATTTACATGACCAACAGATTGGGTTCATTGACCAGACCAAGCAATATAGGCTGGAGCTTCTCCAAGCTTAATGATAAACACACACCACACGCATGAAGAGATGCAACAATTTAACGTGGTTTTAATGTGCCTACGTCCATGGATGAAGAGAGGCTAACAGCCAATATATTATTTTCATACCCTCACGGCTACAGAAGAAGCCCTATATAAAGGAAAAAACTAACACCCCAACTGAAAAAGGAAGCCATCGGATAAGAACAAGAGAAAGCCTCCGGATAAGAACAAGAGAATACATAAACAACACGCTAATCTAAAAACCGTTTTTCTAATAGAGAGGCAAGTCCGATAAGGACTCTACCCTCATACGCATCCAACAATCTCCCCCCTCAAGTTGGTGCGCAGATGTCTATCTGACCCAACTTGTAGCTTAATTTGTGATGCTTCTCACGACTTAGGGACTTGGTGAAGATTTCAGCTAGTTGCTCATGGCTACCAACATAGAAAGTGTGAATTTCTTTAACTTGAATCTTTTCCCTTACAAAATGACAGTCGACTTCAATATGTTTGGTTCTTTCATGGAAAACGGGATTGGCTCCAATGTACATAGCAGTCATATTATCACACTTGAGTTCCATTGGTTGGATCATTTTTATCCCCATGTCATAAATGAGCACTTTAATCCAGATGAGTTCACATGTACACGTTGTCATGGCACGATACTCAGCTTCAACACTAGATCTAGCAACAACTGACTGTTTCTTGCTCTTTCAAGTAACAAGTTTACCACCAATAAAAGAACAGAAGACCGTAGTCGATCTTCTATCATTCGGGTCACCTGCCCAGTCGGCATTAGTAAATCCAACAATATCAAGGTTTTCATTTTTCTTTATAAGGATCCCCTTACCTGGGCTTCCCTTGAGATACCTGAGAATTCTGTGAGCAGCTTCGACATGAGTGGCTCGTGGTTGATGCATAAACTGACTTATTACGTTGACCGCATATGTGATATCTGGCAGAGTAATAGTCAAATAAATTAATTTTCCCACGAGCCTTTGAAAACTCTCAATGTTTGAAACAACCTCTCCATCACTTTTCTTTAATTTGCAGTTAGTTTCAAGAGGAGTTTCTGCAACTTTTGCCCCAATTATACCAGTGTCTTTGAGAAGGTCCAACGTGTATTTCCGTTGACACAAGAAAATTCCTTTTTTTTAGTGTGCCACTTTGATGTCAAGAAAATACCCTAGTTTGCCCAGATCTTTGATTTTGAATTTGTCATGCATGACCTCTTTGGTTTTCTGCATCATAGTTGTATTGTTCCCTGTTACAATTATGTCATCAACATAGACCACCAGAATCACAGTGCCCTGTGATGAAATATGCACAAACATGATATAGTTCGCAATACTCTATCTATATCCGATTTTAACAAGGACTTGGCTAAGTTTGGCAAACCAGGCTCGAGGAGATTGTTTGAGGCCGTAAATAGATTTTTGAAGCTTGCAAACTTTTTCACCCTCACACTTAAACCCAGGTGGAGGGTCCATATATACTTCTTCTAAATCACCGTGGAGAAACACATTTTTTACATCTAATTGATAAACTCCCCATTGTTCAATTGCAACAACTGAAAGAAGAATACAATTATAACTCATCTTAGCAATGGGAGCAAAGGTCTCAGAAAAATCAATTCTTTCTTTCTGTTTATACCTCTTAGCTACAAGCCTTGCTTTGTACCTTTCGACAAAACCATCACTATTGTATTTGATTTTATATATTCATCGACATCTCACAGTTCTTTTTCCTTGAGGCAACTTGACTAATGTTCAAGTATTGTTTTTCAGCAAGGCTCCCAACTCGTCATCCATTGCCTTTTTCTATCGAGAATCTTCAAACGCTTATGTATAACTAGATAGTTCATGATGACCATAAATCTTAGACGAGTATACTTGATAAGGCTTGGATAGTTTTGAAAAATCAAATTGAAACTCTATAGAATGGGATTTAGATATTTCAGTAGTGCAATAAGAGTAATAATCTCTGAGTCTAACAAGAGGTCGTGTGGGTCGAGAAGATCTTCTGATATTTTCGATCTCTTAAGTAGAGTGGGGTATAGCCTGACTCAGGTTGGAATCAGACACATAATTAGAGTCAACATTGGGATTTGGTATAGACTGGTCGACATTAGGATTCAGCATGGAAGGGTTGAATGTTTCTTGATTGGAAAAGTCGGTTGGGCCATCAGGACTAGGTTCAGTTAACGACACTGGAATAGGCAAAAAAGGTCTAGGTATGGGACTTGTTATATCCGGCTAATTCTCCCCCTTACTAGGACACGGGTAGTAAGCCTCATTTTAAAAAAAATTCACATCTCTTGAAATGTACAACTTTCTTGTGATGAGATCAAAACACTTAAAACCCCTTATTTGAAGACAGCCAACAAAAACACATTTAACAACTCTTTTTTCAAGCTTGTTTCAGAATTTGTCTTGAAGATGAACAAAACACTTGCACCCGAAAACTTTCAAATGTTTGATGAACATTTTACGACTTCTCAAACTTTTCATAGGTATTTCATTTCCCAGACTGGAACTCGGGACTTGGTTTATAATGTAACACACAGTAGCTATAGCATCCGCCCAATATTATTGGGGCATGTTCATCTGAAATATGAGAGACCGGGTAACGTTGAGTAAGTGCCGATTTTTTCTTTCGGCAACCCCATTTTGCTACGGAGTTCCAGCATAGATGGTTTGGGGCAATATACCTTGTTGGGTCAAAAAATTACTAAGGATGTCATTAATGTATTCGCCTCCATTACCAGATCTTAGATGTTTTATCTTGCGTTCATATTGAGTAAGAACAAGATTATAAAAGCTTTTGAAAACTTTGGCCACTTCATGTTTATGTTTCAGAAAATATACCCAAGTAACACGAGATTTATCTTCAATGAATATAACATAGTATTTAAAACCAAACACAGAGTTAACTCGGGCTGGACCCCACACATCAATGAACAACTTCAAACAATACATTGCTTTTAGTAGAGGAAATCTGAAAAGGAAGACGAGTTGCTTTAGCAAACTCACAAGCATCACACACTAAATTATCATGGCAAAGTTCGGGGAGTAAAAGCTTTAAAACTCTAGCAGAAGCATGTCCAAGACGAGAGTCCCAAAGACTATAAAGATTACTGGATTGAGCACAGCTTAAGAAAACCTTTGTTGGCTAACTGAAGACGTATAGTCCATCACATTCTAAGCCTGTACCAATCACCTTCTTCGTTTTCCTGTCCTAAAAAACCACACCCTTTGAGGAGAAAAGGGTCAAACAATCACGAGTCTTTGTAATCTTACTCACAGATATAAGATTAGCAACAAGTTTAGGAACAATAAGCACTTTAGAGTCACAATTTTGATTTATAAGCCTAATATTTTTTTTCCCGACGACCATCATGATGGATCCATCAACAGTGTACACGGGTTTTTTTATGCTCGTCAAACTGTTGCAGCAATTTGTCATGTGGTCAGAAGCCCCAAAATCTACAATCCATTCATTATTTGAAAGATATGAAAAACATGCATGAATCTTACCTTGCTGATCAACATGAACGTCACTAACCGGAGAGGTGGTGGCTATGTTGCTCTTGGCCATTTTCTTAAAGAACCGGGTCAGATCTTCTTTGGTGACAAAGTTTGCCAAATCCTTTTTTATACCTATCTCCTTGTCTTGGTTAGGTCGACCAACAAGGTCTCAACACCGATCTTTGGAGTGGCCCAGGTTTTTGCAATACATGCATTTGATTTTAGGCCTTGCCTTAGATCGGTCTTGGGAGGTATTATTGAAAGTCTCAACCGATTGATGCTTCTTAAAATTGACCTGAAATGCCATCCGTTCAGATTGCTCTTCCTTAATTTTAGGACCTGCATTCATAACCTTTCTGCGAGTTTCTTCCCGTTGGATCATGGCACAAACGGTGTTGTAATATGGCAGGAGCGTAATCATTAAAATTTGGCTTCGCAAATTCTCATAATCTGGGCCAAGGCCAGCTAGCACTTTAAATGCCTTGTCTTCCTCAAGACATTTTTTATTTTCAAGAATATCTCCAGTTGGAGGACGATATTGGAGTAATTCATCCCACATCCCCCTAAGAGTACCAATGTAAATGCTAAAGGGTTTGTCTTCATGTGTATATTTAGCAATTTTCAGTTGAAGTTCGTATACTCTTGCAAGATTGATATGTTCTCTATAGATTTCTTTAACCGCATCCCAGATTTCTTGAGCAGAATCCATAAACAAAAAACTTCTACCAATAGCCGGTTCCATAGAGTTTAATATCCAACTCATGACCATATCATTTTCATATTTCTATTTTTCATAGGTAGGATCTGAGGGATCTGGTTTCACATTTTTTCCAATGATATACCAAACTTTGGATTTACCACTTAAAAAAAGTTTGACGGCCTTTGCTCAACTCAAGTAATCGGTTCCAGAGAATATCGTATTAGTAATCTTAAGAAGATGATTTTGATAATGATAACCAACCTTAGCATCTGCAGATGATGCTCCGCCATTATCAGCCACCGGGTTTCCCATGGTGTTATCGGCGATAGCTCTTCCGTCTTCAATCATGGATGCTAACCAATGAAGAACCTTACCAGGAATCACACACACCACACGCATGAAGAGATGCAATGATTTAACATGGTTCGGCAATGTGCCTACGTCCACGGATGAAGAGAGGCTAACAGCCAGTATATTATTTTTATACCCTCACGGTTACAGAAGAAGCCCTATATGAAGGAAAAAACTAACACCCCAGCTGGAAAAGGAAGCCACCGGATAAGAACAAGAGAATACATAAACAACACTCTAATCTAAAAACTGTTTTCCTAATAGAGAGGTAAGTCCAATAAGGACTCTACCCTCATATGCATCCAACACATGTTTGATAGATATCCTGCATCAAATCTTTGACAGAACAATCACAGGGTTTGATCAGCACGGGCAAGGTCCTGGCTAAGACCAGCCCATACCACATTTATGAAATAGAACACCTGAATTATGTTCTACAGAACCATCAGTCCCCGTATGATCCACGTACCAAATAGGCATACTATTCTCATAATTCAAAGGATCCACATTTCCTACAACCAAACGAGAACACCAAGATTCCAGAAAAATCAATGCTATTAGTGTTGCATAAATTTCACTAGCAGCTGAAACGCTCGGACTTTTTCTCTGTTTTTGGGCATTCCCACTTCCTACCAAACCCATCTTCTGCTAGAACTGAGCTGCTCATGCTAAGTAGGTTCAGATCCAATCACACAGTCCCTAGAATGGAATGTGTCCTACAATCATCCCCACTAAAATATGAAAAAAAATTAATTACTGTGTGTGTGTGCACACCCACACCCACACAACAGGAACAGCTTTCATATGCCAACAACATGACTGATAAAAGCAACAATTCTCCAGAACTTTTAAGTGGTAACTGATAGTACAATAATCACATGTTACAGAATGTACACCAGACACTGAAATTATAGGGAATAGAGAGGACTGCCATGCATCAGACAGAAGGCACAAGTAGACTGAACCTAAATAAGCAGACTCATCACAAGTTTCTCTGTGCACATTGACCAATTGGAAGTCCTTTGAGATGAACAGGATACTTTCATGATTTATACCATTTTAGTTTCGCTGTCCGTTTTTGTTTTGATGTCATGGCTCCGAAGATGGCTGACCCAGATACTCATGCCACTCATCTGGAAATCCTCTTCGCATTTTCAGCATTTTGATGGCTGCAGTTGTTAGGGGTATAGCATGGATATCAAAGTCTTTGCATGCCTGCAACATAGGCAGCAAGTAGCTTTTTATCAATTAGTATTGAACATTGTACATGTACAAGTGCAAGCTAGCACAGAATCAATCAAGCAAGAGTCTAGGTTCAGACATGCCACGAAGAATGGTATTTGACATCAAATTCACTTGATTCAATTCTAGAAACCCCAAGGCAGAGACTTGCAATACCCACCTTAGGAACTTTGATCAGCTTCATGCCTGCTTCCTCTATAGTTTTCTGCCCTTTCCTAGAGTTGCACTTTGCACAAGCAGTAACCTGCAGTTGGTAAGTCTCATGTCAAAAAATTAGACTTCAACATCTAGAGTCTTCAGACCTGCTAATGGCAGTTCAGAGTTGGTTCGAATAAGCCACCCAAAGCCTTGAGATCAGAGATCTCATTCACATTTTAATTCCTTCCCTCACCTCCCAACACCAAAACCACAAAGGCCGTTTGCATGCATGCTCAAATCCAATTTGAGTTAATTCCAGAGAAAAATGAATTGGTGCTCACACTTGCACTTTTCGAACACCTCAGGCAATGGTTCACTTCCATATGTAGTATTACAATGGCATGTTATCACTTTTATTCCACTTTATCCTACATCTATATTAAATGAGAACTGCTTTGTACATGCAACAGAAGTCCACTGGTCTTTTGATTTTTTTACAAAATTTAAATCCATATGGCAACAATTGCTTGCCTGATTCATGCAGGAACCGGGAAATCACAGACAGGTCCCCATGGAGCCCAGGCTTGTCAGCCAACAGAATTATGAAGGTAAAAGCCAGGATGATAGTATGCTAAACAATGCAGTACAAGTATAAAAAGAAAGCTAACTAGAGTAGGCAATTAAAAATACATTTGCTCACCAAATTTTCCCATTTCCATTCCCCACCACGTGAAGTCGGCAAAACATGATCAATAGTCAAATTGTCCCGAGAAGAACAATACCTACAGACAGATAAATCCCCTCAATATCGGCAAAAAATAAGCTTTATTAATACAAAAGGCACAATATATATATATATATATATATATATATATATATATATATATATATATATGCATAATTTTTCTTTCGCTAGCAGTTGATTCAGGCAAAATTAGTCAGTGATAAAGATTCAAGGATCAAATCCCTCTATGTAAAAAATATAATAATTTCATAGAGCATATCCACTGGTACGGATTCAATACAGATTGCAACATAGTACTGGGCACCAGTGGCACTGCCTTAGGTTATGTTTTCCATCACCATAAAAAGTTTAACCTCTCATTTGAAATTGAAAGCAGCCAGAATGATTTAGAGAAAAAAAAAAAACTTGACCGTACAAATTTCAGAAGGAATGCTCAAAAACATGGAAGCACTTACTACTACCCTTGACAACCAACTAAATTGGTCCATGGAATTGCAGATATTTGTTTCACATGCTAATAAAAGTGGTTCTGATTTGTACGCAATGCGGTTCTTGTACCAACAGAAACACCAGGTATACTAGTTCACACAAAACAAAGTGAACTAGGAGTGCAGTTCTTATCAGGAAGAGCATCCTCCCACATATGTGAAAGTGAATAACAACAAACCATAGTTATCAGGAAAAAAAATGGATACGAGAAGCCATATGTGAAGTGGAAGCAGGGAAGTGAGTGTTAAAAAGTAGTATGAAGCGGGAAGCGGGATACGGTTGTGAAGCAATTATAGAAGCACATGGAAAATGAAAAGGAAATACATAGAAAGCAATATGAAACACGAGCAAAAGCAAATAAGAAATGACGTAAATACAAATATAAATAGATATAAAATTAATATGCAAGATTGTTACAAAGAAATTATAATTTTCTAATATAAAAAACATAGGAATTGAGGGAAAAGCAAGTGGGAAGTGACAAGAGAGGGAAACGTTAAGGAGACGAAAGAGAATCAATTTAGGAAACGAGGAGGAAGCGGGCTTCCCACTAAAAGGAATCAAGTTTCCCATATTCTGGAAGCCCCAAAGCTTCCCCTCCTTTTGGAGAAGTGAAGAGTTTCCCACGTAGCAAGAAGCTTCCGGTAACTATGCAACAAGCCATAAGAGACTAAGAAAACCTGATTCTGCACCGAGTAGTTAAGTCCAATCTAACCCATGCCATCTAGGTCCAGGATGCAAACTGTGAATTAGTTTGGTTTAAGCATTTAACTGTTTCTGCAGTACCTGCTTTTTACCAATCTATTAAGAGATTAGGGTGAGTGAATCATCTGCCAGCCTTACAAGAAGTCATGTTAGATTAAAATGAGTAGACTACATCCTAAAAGATAATAAAAACATTGATTCTACTACCAAGTAAATACTGTACAATGCTTAATCTTTCCAAATTCTAGCGTTCATTCATACCCATCAAAAGCAGAGACCATGTTCCAAGATAAGCCAATTCTTGTAGTGCATTCCTTCAAAACATATGTGGCTTCCAGTACTGTGGTGAAAAATGGAGGAATTTTTGTGGCTAGATAGGACAAATTCATCTTTTTCCAAACATACAAATACTATCATTATGTTAGCCATCTTATGGTATGCTATTTCAGAAAGTTCTGCATTAAAACTCCTAAGGAAGATAGATGACACTTAATGCCCCTTTGTTGAGTGACATCCACCTTGGTGGAGAATGGCAGATTAACAGGTAAAATAATTTAAAGCCACATTGATAATGGGCCTTTGGAATCAACTTGGGAGTATAGCCTGCTCCATGAATAGCATCCTATGCACAACGAGCCCTTATAAAACTTACAATCAAACCCACTTCTGCCCTAAATGAGTCCCAAAGAGTTAATTCAATTCTCCAAAAGAGCACAAACAAGAGAACTGGATGTGATCACCCAAGCCATAGCCCATCTGTTAACTGAATGAACTGACTAAAGATCAGAAAGTGAATTGTCAAGCCAATGTTCATTGTCAGAATGCTTGCATCAGATGAAGTCTTCATGCATGCCATATGAAAATCAGACCTACGGCTTCCTCCGTGAATCAGTTGTCCCAGCATCCAAATTCGTGTTGGATGTTACAATCCTTGGCACAGTCTCAACATTTTCCAGATCTCATAACAGATGCCAGTGCTTTGATATATTTTGTATTATTTCTAACAAATTATAACACAATTTGATACAAAAATAAAAATGTACTAAGCTGACAAGAAACTTCAAAAATGTGAAATTGGGCTTTGCTATGCATGCAGTCAAAGTTCTGGAGAAAAGAACATGTGGATTCAAGACTAAACTTAATAAAATGAACTCCCTCATGATGGCAAAATTGCAATGAGTCAGTAGGAAGAAGAAACCAAAGATTGTGGATCATTGTAGTTGCCAGGTGCTCAGAGATTCCCAGTACACTAGGTACCATTTGAATTATAGAAACCCTTGTAAGCTGTATTTCAGCCAAGCTAAGCAACCCAGTGACTGATTAAGGCTCTGTTTGGAAACCTGCAGCTAGGGATGCAAGTGAGGAATCCACAGTTTTTATGGCTTTGTCAAATCCATACAGTTGTTTGGAAAGCCTCTTACAGTGACGAGGATTCTGCACTTATATTTTCAAGTTGTTCAGGATGCAGCTTGCATGCTAATAAATAACACAGTAAAGGCTGTTAGAAAGGTCACTGAGGAGCATCGGAAGGGAAACTGGTGCAGCAGTTGCTAATTACCACCTCGTTTTCATGGGCGTTGAAATGTGGAACTGGCACATGCAAATGCACTCTCAACTGCATCTTTTCCACTCTTCCAAACAAGAGTTGACGCTGGAGATTCCCAGCTCTTCTCCGACAGTAGGCTCCCAAACAGAGCCTACAAAAGATATCTGTGTGCTTGTTCTAATTCCTCAGAATACCATCATTTAGGAATAACATTTTCCCTTTTGTTTTAATCGACTTGGTACAAAGATAATATGGATAAGTTCCATGCACAGACCCGTCTTTTATACTAATTCAGAAAACAGACTCATGTTCTTAAAATTGACATTTGAAGACTATTAAAGAAATAGATAATTTGGGACCCAAGTTCCACTAACTCAGGTTGTTATAGTTTAGCCATGAGTCATACTAATATACCCTTCTTGTAGAATAACATAAGAGCATAACATTGTTCACAAAGCAAGTTTACAAAAAGACATTTCATATGCATGTAACATCAGGTCTCACTTTGGCTATATTATCAGAAAAATGAGTCCTAAAATATCATTTTTGAAAAGCATGGGTTTATTTTCAATATGCGGTAAAAGATGGGTCCCTACTTGAAATTTTCCACGCATGATAAGGAACCAAATGATCTTAATATATACATCCAGAATGAAGAAGCTTTCTAAATCATTATTCTTAATGATACTTACTGACAAGTGAAATCATCTCGAAAGAATATATTTTTACGACTAAGGTGCTGTCTGATCCTTCTCCTCTTGACAACCTGACGTAAATTTGGAACCTGAAAATGGCACGCAAAGGCTGCTGATAAGTGATAAGTCAAAATTAAAGCACACAAAAGAGTGGACACAAACTTTTCCACAAACAAGAGTACACTGAATGAGAGTGATTGTTTACTCTTAGAACAGCTGGTATGTAAAAAGAACCATGTGGAGAAGAGACGGTTTGATCATAGTACTCCAACACATCAGCCTGGTTAAAACAAGATCACTATCTTACATTTTTGCTTAAGGCGACAAAGACAAAGATAAGTAGATAAGAAGATATACATAATAGTAAATGCATTCATTTTTTTCATAATGCAGTTACCAAAAAATAACTACAATAACCGGAGATTTGGTCTAACCTTCTCCATAAATTCCAAACAAATGGCACGTCTCCAGCATACAACATTGATGGGTCTGAGCATGATCACAATCAAACAAAGTGCATGAAAAGAATAAGTAACCGTTCTGCTATCGCAATAACATTCAAGATGAAATCATTTAGAAAACATGAAAAAGAATGAGAAAGGGAAAAAAATCAGGATCGCACACATAAAAAAGAATTTCAACCACATAGCTAATGATATAAAGATATTACTATAGAAATACCATATGAGGGACAGAATATGGGCATACATTCATAAAAAAATATCAAGGTAAATCACATAATTTGAAGCAATGGACCAAAATATATATTTGTACATGAAAAACACATGAAATAAAGATGTAGTCTACCGTTCAATTCAACATTCTGGTAGGAACTAAACAGAGGTGTTCCTGGTGTAACATTAATTTGGAAGCCAGGTTCATTCCCAAATCTGACTGATCTATTGCTGTTTGCCTGGAGTCCTTATAAGACCCTTCCAAATCCAATTAGCTCAACTGTTGGATCTGGTTTAGGGTTAACATCAGAGCCTTAAATACTTGTAAAACCATATCCTGTAAGGGTGAAAAGTTGAAGGGATAGAGGTCTTGTAAACCACCCCGTTTCTGTTTACTCCAACCTATATCCAATCAAGTCGGATGCAATAATGCCTATACCAGACAGACTAAGTCCAAAGTCCAAACCATTTGCATCCCCAAATATTAACAGGAGCATTATAAGAAAAATCCCATAGCTCATAACATCACAAGCAGCAACTCTTTGATTGGTTATGACTTAATCACTTGCTTACCATGGTGCATTTTAGGTGATTGACCAGTGCATAGATTCTGAGGACACGAGAAATGAATAGTATTTTATGCAACCAATAGATGACATCTTAGGAGACTACATCATCAAATTAATGTTACCATTTAACATCCTTAAGAGTCAAAGAATGCGGTGAATAGAGTTACACAAAACAGGATCAAGATAAGAAACTAAAGAAGATCACATAAAATAATGATCGTAAGAACATCAATCTAAAAACTATAAATTTATGTGATCATAAGCCTCAAACGAGCTAAGCAAATCCTACAAGCACACTCAATCACCAGCCAACAAGAAGAAAGCCATCCAAACTAAACAAAAACTCCATTCGAACTTAAAGAGAAGCACCGACCAAAGAAAGAAAGGTACTCCACAATCAGAACAACTTACCTGTATGAAACATCCAGCACCAACCCTCTGAAACAGGACAATTCATCAATACCACCACTACCATCATCATCATCACCATCAATGGCACCAATATCACTGTCCCCATCACTCATCACACACTCTTCCCCATAAACCTTGCCAGACTTGGTTCCCTGTGAACAGACCCTACCAACCTCACAACCCCTGGTCTTAACCCTGTGGATGTGAAGTGGGTGCCCTCCAAATCTTAAACACCAACCCTTATACTGAGATGGGTACTTCAAATCTAGTGTAAATGATGCGCTGTCACCATGGCACAGCGATCTGAGGCATCCCTGAACCCTGAATTCGGTAGGCGATGTGGGTCTGGCCCCCCTTGTAGCAGAGGGAACCGAAGGGCACTTCATTCTATTTGGTGCCTAAGCAAAGAAGTCCACCTTTTTCATGTAATTTAATAGGAAAAGGGAAGGTGGCCGTCGCCAAAACTTGCGAACAGTGTCCCAAGCGTGCGTAGAAATGGCAAACGGCTCCCAACCACATGCTGGGCTTATGCCCTCGGAATATCCAACCAACCTTTAGGCACCTCTAGTCAAAAGATTTGCGTGTGGGGCGTTGCTCTTTCGCTAGGTACGTGCCCTTTTGTGTGTGAGTGACGGCAATGAACACTATCAAGCAACCATGGTGCTTATTTCTCGAAGGGTCTCTAGAAGAAATTTCAGTCGTTGATACTGGTTATAAACAGCATCTATGATCCGAACAATGGACGACTCAAACAAAAAGCAAATTGCTGCTGTTGTTTTGAGCCGTTCATCACCATAGATGAACGGCATCCAAAGGGAGCCTCAACCAAACCATTTGCCGCTAGCGGTATCGCCAACCCAATGAGCGTATGTTCGGTTGAGTGTCATGAGAGTCGGACTATCATGCAAACAGAAGAATGAATCTCATTGACATTTGCTAAACAAACATCAGAGAAAATGAGTAGTGAGAAATGGTCTCTCATTTACCTTTTCAAATGAGAGTTGCTTTATCATTTAAACGAGAATCATAATCAGAAGAAGCTTCATGTAATTCTGATTCATATCACTCCAAATCAAATTTGATTAGAAATCACATGTGGCCCAGCAAAACCGAACTTGCCCGTGAGTTTGGAATCCGACCCATTGTTTTTTTTTCTCAATATGGTTTAATCAACTAGAGTTGAGTCGAGCCTAACTCACGCTTGCTCGAGCCCCGTGCAGAGCTTGAACCAAGCTGCGGAGCTGAGTTGAGCCAAACTGATCTCGAACATACAGCGCCTCCCAATGAAGGCTTTACTTGTAAGTACAAACTCCTTGTCACCTTTTCTCCACGCAAAAAACGCTGTGGTACTTCGGCCATTTGACCGAAACATGTGTAATTTCTGGCTTTTTAAATGGAAACCAATTCCCAGCATACGACATGATGCCTTTGGTCTTAGCCGTTTGATAGATGCATCTACGGCTACGATGAGTCCACATTCAGGGATAGGACGTGAACCAAATGCCACCCGTTGGTTGAACGGCTAGGATCTGACAAACGAAGACTTCCATCATATATCATATGATGGGATCCACGACCACGGTGCCCATGAACCTCTTCTCTGCCATCAACGATGCGCTTCACATAGCACTCGACACCGACCCTCGGTACGCCTTCTCTTCTCCCCTGCTTGATGATTTCTTGTTTATTTCTAGAACCATCTTTTCTTTTTCTCAAAATATACGCGTTTAGGATCCACCATGTTCGGTATTTTTATGGTTTTTCGATGGTGGGTTGTCTCCCTTTTGCTTCCGGCTACACGTTGCATATGAGGATATTTATTGGTTTTAGATTCGTAATAGTTGGTTATTGATGGATTTTAGATGTTGGAGTTTTGATTTTTGCCTTCTTTTCTTTTGAATGTAAGAATGTCCATTCATTAGGCGCGAGGAAATTCCTCCCTTTCTACCCTCAGCCTTTTTTCTCCTTATCCAATTTCTTATTATCTGCTTTGTGTTTACCTCTCTTTTTTTGTTGGTGGATATGCTTTGTTTGATAAGATCACTTAAGTACATTGGATTTAGAAGGTGGAAATGTGTTCTTATTTCTAAAACAACTAACCGTTTGTTATATATCTGTTTATGTTTGAGTTTAAAGAATATATGTATGTGGAACCATATGGCCAAAGAGAATGAGATTGGTGGCGACGGTTGTGATGGTTTAGAGTTAGCTTTTTTTTTCAGTTTTTTGTTTTTGGAACTGCAGTTTTGGTCCAGAAATCACCACCAAATATAATCTTACTCTGCATGAATTTATGTATTTCTGGAAGTATGTTGTTTTTTTGTTACCCTTCTTTCATATGCATGATCTTTTGCCCTCTTGGATGCTTCAGACAGAGTTTCATGTCCTTAATGAAACTTTTCTGTGAACTTGTAGAGATGCTGAATGTGTGAGAAGTGGTTTAATCTCCATGAATATTAATCATCTCCTGGTTCAACATTATTTCTTGAATCTATTTCTAAAGAACATCGACTTCTCCCCAGTGCCTATATGTTTGGTGAAGATGTAAGCTTTGGTGCCGTCTTCCGCTGTACCACGGGATTGGTGGATAGATTTGGAAAACAGAGGGTCTTCAATAAGCCACTTTGTGAGTAGGTATTTCATGACTCCAGCATATGATATTTTATTTAACAGTTATATACATTGACTCATTGGGCACGTAGATGTTGGAAGTAGTTTTGGATCGGATGGAGTCCGCTAGATATCTGAGAAATATGCAGAAAATCCTTTCATTTTTTGATAGTCAAGATAGGGTTTGTCCCCACTGGTGTTTCAACCAAGATCCCTTAGTTAAGATAGTAAACTCCAACCTGTCCAGCTATCTTATTCCATTGCAGTATGCAGAAAGGCTTATCTAATACGTTAGGGTATGAAGGATCCATCTGTTCATTTATTTTTTCTTTTTTTCTGTGACTAAAATAGTATGTATTCATATGCAGGGTATTGTTGGGTTTGGCATTGAGCTAGCAGCAATGGTGAGGATTTACTTTTATCCGTGAACTGTTTCTATTATATGTATGCCTGTCTGTGTATAGCCTTCAATTCTTGGAAAGCTACTGCAGAAGTTATTCATTATGTTGGCAATGTGTTATGACCAGGGAAACTTTTATCCGTGAATTGGGACTTTATATTATGACCAGGGAAACTGTGCCATCGATGAAAATTACATTTATCCTGCTTTTGATCAGGCATGTTTTCTATCATTACATTGGAACCTGTCTTACTAATTGCAAGCTATCATCTAGAATTGACCCTTGTTTTAATGCTAACAAAATACTAATGATCAAAATAACAAAGTGGTTGCACCCAATGCACCAGGTCAAGTGGATAAAATGTTTTTTTTAATGTTATTAAAGTGCCAGAATCCAAGGGCTTATTCAAGTTCATGGGTTTTTACTGGATACCATTAGCTACCACAAGTAGCTGTTGATATACATGCATGAAACATGAAACATGAAACAGAGTCTTAGAATCATGCAACTGAAACTTTTGCAGTTATATCTTCTCCTAGTGGTTTAGATGTATATTTGAGTCATTTGATATAACTCTTATGTGTGATTTAAATAGTCAATGAAGCAGCCAAATTCAGATATCGGAGTGGGAACCAATTTAATTGTGGAAGTAGAGCCTTTTTCCTCTGTGATATTCTGGATTTAATTTCCAACATGCATAGAAAGATGAAATTTTTCATATCAATCTCTCAGGTTTGACAATAATGTCTCCGTATGGTGCTGTTGGACATGGTGTGCATTATCATTCACAATCACCAGAGGCATTCTTTTGCCATGTTCCAGGTCTCAAGGTTATCTGATATATTCTATTTTCATTTCTGTATTTTTTTCTGGGGATGCTTTTGTTGTTTTGCCAATGAGGGCTTTATTTATAAATCTTAGACAAGGATGTGCTTATAGAAGACATGATCACTGTCTTGACGGTTTCTATGATACACAAGTGTTCTCTTTGTATATATCTTTACACAGTTTACCTGAATTCCTTTGTATACGTATCCTGTGTGCCTGAATCCATTACCTTCTTTCCCAAAACTACAGGTGGTCATACCTCGGAGTCCTTTGCAGGCAAAAGGACTGCTTTTAGCATGCATACGTGACCCAAATCCTGTTGTCTTTTTTGAGCCAAAGGTATCAATGTTTTGGTGCACCTTTCTGCTTCCAATTTGATGTTCAGGGTATTATGGCTATCACATTCCTTGATACAGAGCTTTGATGTTCAGGGCATTATGTCTTCCTGTTTTCGTGTTCTCTGGAGACTTCCCTATTTTTTTATCTAATAATTGTTTATTTTCTAGAAAAAAAATGGTTATCCTCAAAAGAGTGCCACATGGGTATGTCAGTCAGGCCCTCATACCCATGTCATACCATGTCAAAGCGGGTGGCATTTCTGGGTACAGGCCATTTGGATTTTTGACATTAACTAACTCATTTTATACATTTTATGATCCAGTATTGTGGTCAACAAGCAAGATCAAAAGTGTCCAATGTTAACGACATATATTTATTGACCATTATTGTTAGTTAACTATATATCTTTGACAAGTTTTAGATTTTCAGTTCATGATTGACATTGATGCAGAGCAGGATCGACCCAAATCCATACCGCCTGACCCAAGGAGGGGACCGGACCTGCACGATGGGATCGAGGATCGGACCCAAGTAGTGGATCCGATCCAGATCACGACACCAAGACGCAGGGATGATGTACCCCTGCCTACCTATTCCAGACGAGCACAGGCCCGGATGACATAGGCCCAACAGCAACTTGAAAACGACTCGGGTCCCAGACCGGACCCGCAACCCGGGTCCACCAGCAGTCTTTAAAAACCCTCCCCTAGGTTTGCGTGCAATAGTTTTGGAGTTTCAGCAGCCTTCTTTGCTAATTTGGTTTTTCCTGCAGTTTTTATTTTTTCATTTCCTCTTGTCTTCACTTTGTTTTGCTATTCATTCCAGTCGCAAGTTTTGTTTTTGCCCGTTACCTGTCATAGTCATTATAGTCTTACCGATCTCATAATAAAATATCGATTAGATCGATTAATCCGATTTTCTGGTTTCACGTTTCCTTTGAATACTTGTGGTTGCACGATTGACTGTGCGTTGGAAGACTAGCATCACGTCAACCCATCGCGTGACAGCATCGGTTCCCTCCCTGTTTCAAAGAGTGGCAGCGTCGGTAACCTTTACGTGAAGGTGTCGGCTTCCTCACTGCATCAAAGTGGTATCAGAGCCCAGTCTTCTTCCTTCGTCAGCGGCATGGCTCAAGAGGCGAGGAACGATCCTAGCAGTGAAAAAGAGCGGGAAGAAACCGGCAACGAGGATCCGATGCTGCTGATGGTCGAAATGATGACCAAGATCCAAGAAAGCATGCTGCGCATCAGTAGGGACGTGGCCAGTATGTCAAAACGCCTAGATGGAATCGAAGGACAGATCATCACCCTTGAGTCAACGGTGGAACAACACGCAAATTCAATACCAAGGCCGGGAGCGGATCTAGTTGACGGCGCAGCGGATCGTGCGAATGCCATATACGCGGAAACAGGCCAGTCGATACATCAAAGTGGTATGCATCCTCAGTCTGTCCGCGCCACCGACTTGCATCCGATACCTCCTCGCCATCCAGATCCGACAGTGACTGTGACTCACACAGCCGGTACCCTCCAGTTAAACCAGGGGATCACGGCAGGACCCCCCCCCCCATCTCTCAGTTGTGCAACAGCCCTGGCCACGAGTCCCTGTCTGCAGGACCCAACCCAGGTGCATCAGCCCGACTCGGGAAGAAGCTCGCTTTCCCCCCTGGCCCCGTGCGCGGAGGCCGTATGGCAGCAAACCTGCGAGCGGGAGCAGGGGGACCCTTGTGGATGGATCTGAACCCGAGAGGGTTCGGATCGGACTTTGCGACAGCGAGACCCAAGCCCAGGTCTCGAGAACCATCCTTTGGGTCCCCGAGAGTGGGTCCGAGTTTCGAAGCCCCTTACCCAACCTACCCAGTTGGGTTTGGTTTGCGGTTCACCCCGAATCAGACCCAACCCCCTATTTTTGAGCCCCAAATTGGATCCAATGCCGACCCAAACCTATATCGGACCCGGACCGAGCTCCAGTTTGAATTTGAGCCGGGTCAAAACTAGACCCATTTTGTTACGGATCAAGGGTCGAGTTTAAACCAGGCCTTCTCACACCACAACTCGATCCGTGATCCTACCCATCCCATCTTGGGTCCGACGAATAGTTTAGGACTTGACCCGATCCAGATCAAATCGGATGAATCATCCCAGTATTACACCAACCAAACCCAATACCCATACCAGACCCAATCAATTAACCCATCCTCGATCCATAACCCAATACCATACCCGAGTCACTACCCCTACCCTAACCCAACCCATAACCCAAACCCATATTATCTCGTTCCTACCCACCAAGAGCCCGAGACCAGACCAACCCTTTCACCTTTAGTAGGACCCCCTGTCATACCGGTGCCTCAACGCCGACCGCAGATGGTTCCCATTCACGGGCAAGCCAGACCGAGGCAGTTTCCAGTAGCCGATGCAGATTCAGCAGGGACCGGCGTGACCTGAGCGCTGACCACACATCATGGGAGTTCGTCAGCACCAGCCTCCAGGCGAGCAGTATCGTGAAAATGGTGATAAAGTAGTGTTGGGTGATGACGCTTTCTGGAACGAGTATCCTACAGGAATGGTGGAGACTCGTCAACAGAGAGCACCAGAGCACCCCTCCACCTACAGGGTGAAGCTAGACCTTCCGGAGTTCGCAGGACGATTCGATGCGGAGCAGTTCTTTGACTGGGCCTATGCCGTACAGTTTTTCTTCGACTACCACACTATAGCTGAGCACCATCGTGTCTCTCTAGTGTCCACCTGGTTGAGGGGCCTAGCGCAGACATGGTGGGTTGAGCTACAGAGGTCGAGGAAGCGGCAGAGACTAGAGCGCATACAGACATGGGAGGAGATGCAGAGGTTGATGCAGTCTAAGTTTGTGCCGTTAGACCATGCCGAGAGAGCCTACAAGGAGTACCTGACCCTGCGTCAAGGCACCCATACTGTGGCGAAGTTTACTACTGAGTTTCATCGTCTATCCCTACGAGTGCAGATCAAGGAGACCACCCGCCAGCAAGTCACGAGGTATATTTATGGTCTCTGTCCTGCTATTTTTGACGATTTCAGTTGTGTCACAGTCGAGTCATTAGATCAGGCAAGTAGTTATGCCATGAATGTGGAGGAAAAATTGAAAAGGAGGCAAGATTATAGAGTTTCCCGCAGTGATCAGACCAGTCGACCCAAGTCGAGTTTCCCAACCAGGGGAGCGAGCTCTCCTAGGAAGGAAGACTTAAAGTCCACCCCTCGAGTAGAGCCTAGCAAACCTGACCAGTCTGAACCCGCATACTATACTAGATCCAAGGCCAAGCCTAGTGAGTCCACCATCCGTTGTTTTAGGTGTCAGGAGTTGGGACATGTCGCGTTCAAGTGCCCCACCGTGAGCAAAAATGCCCATTTCGTCGAGGGTATTGTTGAGTCAGCGTCTGATAGTGAGAGTAAGGGTGAGTCGTTGGTTAGAGAGGATGACGAGAGGGAAGTCGTAGAGTTCGACGAAAACGTCAAAAATTTGTTATCTATCCATCATGTTTGGACCGCACCTCGAGAGTCGACCCCTGCAAAATGGTTGCAGAATAACATTTTTAGAACCCGGTGCAACTACGAGGGGCATGGCATGTGATGTTATAATTGATACTAGGGCGTGCGAGAATATGGTGTCCGAGAGTGTCGTGTCCACCTTGAACCTGAAAATGAAAAAATTGTCCCAACCATACAAGATGGCATGGTTCAAAAGAGAAAACGAGGTTCCTATCACCCAACGTTGTCTAGTTCGGTTTACCATGAGGGAGCATTACCACGATGAGGTGTGGTGTGATGTAGCCCCTATGAATGCATGTCACATTCTTTTGGGACGTCCTTGGCAGTTTGATCGCAAGACCATTCATGATGGCCGTAGAAACACATATTCATTTATTTTTAAGGGTTATAAAATAATCCTTCTCCCTATCAAGGAGACTGATTTTTCCACTGTGGATAAGCCTGAGCGAGTTCCTCGGCTTGCGGGCCTATCATACCGGACTTTCTTGAGCCATTGCAAGGAGGATGGTTATTGTTATGCCCTGGTGGCTAAGCTGACTATGAGTACGTTGTTGCCCGTTCCCAAGGACATCGCGCCCCTTATTGAGGAGTTTCGCGATATTATGCCAGACGACCTTCTCGATAGTTTACCTTCGATGAGGGTGGTACAGCATGCCATCGATTTTGTCCCGGGGTCGAGTTTACCTAACCTCTCCGCGTATCGCATGAACCCATCCAAGCATGCTGAGTTGTTGAGGCAGATTCAAGAGTTGCTGCAAAAGGGTTTTATTCGTGAGAGTGTGAGCCCTTGCGCAGTGCCCGCCCTGCTCACTCTTAAGAAAGATGGATCCATGTGCATGTGTGTCGACACTAGAGCGATCAATCACATCACTGTCAAATACCGTTTTTCCATTCCTCGTTTGGATGATATGTTCGATATGTTGGTTGGTGCCTCTATTTTATGCAAAATTGATTTAAAAAGTGGCTACCACCAAATCCGTATCCGGGAGGGGGATGAGTGGAAGACGACATTCAAGATACGTGATAGATTGTATGAGTGGTAGTCATGCCATTTGGGTTATCAAATGCCCCGAGTACTTTCATGAATATGATGACCCAAGTGTTGCGTCCTTGTATTGGGAAGTTTGTCGTTGTGTATTTTGATGATATTTTGATTTATAGCTCGTCTTTGTCTGATCATTTGAGTCATTTGTGTCAGGTCTTAGAGATTTCAAGGAAGGAAAAGTTGTATGTCAATGACAAGAAGTGTGAGTTTATGATGTCAAGTGTCGTATTTTTGGGTTTTATTGTGTCGTCTGATGGAGTTAAGGCAGATCCTGCCAAAGTCCGTGTGATTGTAGATTGACCTACCCTAAAGACTATAGGAGAGATCCAGAGTTTCCATGGGTTAGCCACTTTCTACCGTCGTTTTATGAGAAACTTCAGCACCCTCATGACCCCTATCACAGAGTGCCTAAAGGGGACTAGTTTCCATTGGACGTCTGCCGTGGGAAAGGCCTTCACGCTCATCAAAGAGAAAATGACTAGTGCCTCCGTCTTAGCCCTTCCTGATTTTAGCGCAGTCTTTGAGGTTGAGTGTGATGCCTCTAAAATGGGAATTGGTGCAGTCTTGAGTCAGAACCGCAGACCCATTGCTTTCTTTAGTGAAAAGTTGACTCAAGCCAGGTGCCAGTACTCCACTTATGACATCGAGTTTTATGCCGTGGTACAAGCCCTTCGTTATTGGAGGCATTACCTCAATATAAGGAGTTCATCTTGTACACGGATCATGAGGCATTAAAGTATTTGAATAGTCAAAAGAAGTTGAGTGCTTGTCATGCCAAGTGGGTCAGTTTCTTGCAAGAGTACATATTCACTATTCGTCATCAATCAGGTACTATAAACAAGGTAGCTGACGCACTTAGTAGGAAGAATAGCCTTTTGGTGACTATGTCAGTGCAGGTCATTGGGTTCGAGCAGTGCAAGAAGCTGTACCTGACGGACCCTGATTTCCAACAAGTCTGGGAAGTGTGCCTCTCCCCTAATAACATAGCTGACCCACGATTTAGTATACATAACAATTACCTTTTTCGAGGTAATAAGTTATGTGTGCCTGCATTTTCTCTTAGACTCCAATTGATTTTCGAGTTACATGGAGGGGGACTAGCTGGGCATTTTGAACATGATAAGACATTCGCATTGTTAGATGAATGATACTTTTGGCCCAAAATGCGCAAAGATGTTGTCAAGTTTGTTCAAAGTTGTCGAGTGTGTCAAGTGTCCAAGGGTCAACGTCTGAATAGTGGTTTATATACTCCGTTGCCTATCCCTGAGTGGCCTTGGGAACATGTGTCAATGGATTTTATTGTGGGTCTTCCCAGAACCTCGCATCGTTTTAATTCCATCTTAGTTGTGGTTAACCGATTTTCCAAGATGGATATCTTTGTCCCGTGTAAGCGAACCACCGACGCCTCGTTAGTAGCCTCTTACTACTTCAAAGACGTGGCCCGCTTTCATGGATTGCCCCACACGATCACCTCAGATCGTGACACACGCTTTATGAGTCATTTTTGGAAATCGTTATGGGTCTTATTGAAAACCAAGTTCCACTTCACCAGTGTATACCACCCACAAACCGATGGCCAAACCAAAGTCGTGAACTGCACCCTAGGGAACTTGCTAAGGAGTCTAGTTGGGGAGAATGTCAAAACATGAGACCTAGTCTTGCCGCAGGCCGAGTTCGCATATAACAGTTTCATCAACCGTTCCACGGGCAAGTCTCATTTTCAAGTAGTATACGGGCAGTCACCAACCCATGTAGTAGATCTAGCACCTGTGTCTAGTCTTCCGGACCCAGCCCCTGACGCATTTGATGCCGTTGAGTACATGCGTGATATCCACAGATAGGTCCGAGCCAAACTTGCTGAGACTTACGAAGCTTTCGTAGACCAAGGTCGTCGAGATGTCCAGTTCTAAGTTGGTCAGTTAGTATGGGTTTACCTGCGTCCTGAGCATTTTCTAGTGGATACTTATGGTAAATTGAGTCCTAAGAAGTATGGTCCTTTCAAGATTCTTCGGCGATTGAGTCTGAATGCCTACCTCCTTGAACTGCCTAAAGATTGGCATATTTCGCCTATCTTCAATGTATCTGATCTATATGCTTACTGTGGAGACAACAAGTCGTCAGAGCTGACTTCTTCCCAACCAGGGGAGAATGATGCAGAGCAGGATCGACCCAGATCCATACCGCCTGACCCAGGGAGGGGACCGGACCTGCCCAATGGGATCGAGGATCGGACCCAAGTAGTGGATCCGATCCAGATCATGGCACCAAGACACAGGGATGATGTACCCCTGCGTACCTATTCCAGACGAGCACAGGCCCAGCAGCAACTTGAAAACGACTCGGGTCCCAGACCGGACCCGGGTCCACCAACAGTCTTTAAAAACCCTCCCCTAGGGTTGCGTGCAGCAGTTTTGGAGTTTCAACAGCCTTCTTTGCTAATTTGGTTTTTCCTGCAGTTTTTATTTTTTTCATTTCCTCGTCTTCACTTTGTTTTGCTATTCATTCCAGTCGCAAGTTTCGTTTTTGCCCGTTACCTGTCATAGTCATTGTAGTCTTACCGATCTCATAATAAAATATCGATCGGATCGATTGATCCGATTTTCTGGTTTCACGTTTCCTTTGAATACTCGTGGCTGCACGACTGACTGTGTGTTGGAAGACCAGCATCACGTCAACCCATCGCGTGACAGCATCGGTTCCCTCCCTGTTTCAAAGAGTAGCAGCGTCGGTAACCTTTAAGTGAAGGTGTCTGCTTCCTCACTGCATCAGACAGTCTATAACTTTATATGGAAAGGATTTTGTAAGATATAGCATAATCATGTGGCTTTGGATGTGCATCTCTGTGCTTATATATGTAGCCAGTAGCCACACCCTTGTGCATCTTTCTAGAAAATTTTATATCTTATCCATGTTATTTCCTGTACTTGCACCCATACCGATGTGTATTAGCCTCGAAACCACCTGATGTTGCTTGCTTTGATGATCTAAATGTTTGAGAGTTTCACTCTTATCATGGTATGATTTCTCAGCAATTGCATAAGCAACATAATAAATGCCTAGCTGCTTGCTTTTCTAATCTTCTCTTGCATGCCATCATTCAGTGGCTTTACAGATTGGCAGTTGAAGAAGTCCCTCAGGAGGATTACATGCTTCCCCTTTCACAAGCAGAGGTAAGGAATTTCCCTGCATCAGCTGTCTTAGAACTTTGGAGCTGAATGTTTATATTTTGAAATTCCCAGGTAATCCGTGAAGGGAGTGGCATTACTCTTGTGGGCTGGGGATCACAGCTCTCGGTTATGGAACAAGCATGTACTGATGCTGCAAAGGTTAGTTGCTGGACATATTATTGAATATGTCCTTTTCTCCCCTGCTACTAGAAAGCATATATTAGAACGTACTAAGAAGTTGGCTCCAATTATTGTCATTCAAAAATGACCTTGTCCTATTCCATGGACATCTAAATGTGATTTAAATTATCTTGGTTCAGCTAAGCAACTCGTTTAGTGCAGAGTTGATCTGAAGCTTACCAAACTTTGGTCCTTTTTGAGCAGCTAGAAGGATTATGGTTTTAAACTGTGGTGTAGACAAGTCCTTATGTGTTATGCCAGTAAACAAGATCGAGTCAAAAATAGATGTCGTACCATAAGGTTGAAAAGTGTAAAAACAATTATACATGTTCATTTCTCAGGAACATTTGCTTGGTTAAATTTATCATCTCAGTAACACATATATAAGCAGAACACATAACCAACTACTAAAAGGCGGTAGAATTCATCATATGGTGTTTTCATGTTCTGAACCAATCCACCATAAGCATGGCAACTAAATTCAGCTCTAAATAGATTAGCAGACACGAGTTTGGTTATTAACAATATAAATTATTGCATATATTGTGGAAAGTGAAAGCTTTGAAGAGTCTTCTTTCCTTTTCATTTCATTGCCTGGAATCATATTTTCATTGTTGGTTACCCATGTAAAGGTAACACATGGAAGTTTTTTCATGATGGCATTTCTTGTGAGCTGATAGATATGAGAACATTGATTCCTTGGGACAAGGAAACAGTGGAAGCATCTGTCAGAAAGACTGGAAGGCTATTTGTGAGTATTAATCTTTTTGGAATGATATAACTTTTATGCTATACTTTCTTTGATCCTCTGGAGGAGTCCCTAACATGTACCACAGGTCAGTCATGAAGCACCCTTGACTGGAGGATTTGGTGCAGAAATTTCTGCTTCAATTGTTGAACTCTGCTTCTTAAGAGTAAACACAAGATTTATTTCTGAATCTTCTCATATATTGTAGTATCTTTATGAGAGTAAATTTTCAGTCATATTCACCCGTATTTCTGGTCTTGTTTTTGCTGGCTTAGAGTCTGTACTGAATCTTGTTGTCCCTTCTCACTGATTGATTGTTGAGGGAAAAAATTGACTTCAGTGTTTTGGATGTTTCCCAAAATGCTGATCTATTTAAAGAAAATGACCAGAGTACTCCTGGTAATAGACCTGCTTTCCCCTACTGCTTTGTGAAAACCACAATTCATGAGCAAAACACGTATCTTCAGTTTCAAATTGCTGCTGCCTTCAACAAATAAGCTTGTGAGCTAGTGTTCTATTCTCATGTAACTATTAATTTGCTGGTTTGAGTACAGTTTTAACTGTCAGTCACTCAAGTGGGCAAAAAGTGCTAATTTGAGTAGAGAACATGGTTGCCAGTCGAAGAAGCGGGAAGCGAGGGACTTTCAAAATTTTAGGAAGCGGGAAGGGAAGCGATACGGGAAGCGAGGGATGACTTAAATGCGAATCAGGAATCGTCTCGGAAGCGACCTAGGAAGCGAACCGGAAGCGACCTAGGAAGCAAGGGAGAAGCAAAATAAGAGAAAAAAAAATAAAAATACAAAAAAAAATGAAAAAGGGGGAAAGCGCGGGAGAAGCGTGGGGAAAGTGCGTGCTTCCCAAAAAAACTTGGTGCTTCCCAGCGCGACGTTTCGCGCTTCTGAAACGTGCTTCGGGGAAGTGCGCTTCCCCAATAGGCTAGGCGCTTTTGATAATTCTGGTACAGAAACTGTGGCCTGTTTGCTTGGTTATAGTTGTTTAACACGGTAGTTCTCCATGTCTACTGATCTCCATGATAATATAACATGCACAACCACACACACACACATACATGTATGTACATGTGTATGTATGTATCTATGTAGTCAAGATTTTTGAAAATGTCACGATATTATTTCTGCAAACCAGAACCTATTTAAACAGTAAAATGTCGTGATCATTCCCAAAGACGTGCACACACACTCGCCCGCGAACACCACGCCCTTTAGCAATTTCCTGTTTCAGTTTCCCTTCTCTTAATGTATGCTGATAGCTATGCATGAACATGATTAGGGATAAACACCTCTCTTCAACAGATGTGAAACACTCCGATCTTAACATGAGCTCTGTACACCATATTTAGTCATCAATATCCGTCTCAGTTCTTATAATATGGTCTAGTCATAGTTGCTAAAGTAATAAGTGGGTGTGGAAAATAGTACACATGGGAGTGAAGGCAAGATCAAACTATTTAAGAATGTGTCATGTCTGGAGAATGTAAGACTCACAAGGGGAAGTGAGTAGGAAGTGGAAATGTAAGCAAGTAAAATGGGACATGAAAACAGTAGTTAATACATGGATTATACTTTCAACCCTTTAGCAAAAAATACCCATCAGGTGTGTTACCAGGAAAAACAATTTTAAAAATTGATGGTCTTCTAACAAGAAAAACACATTAATCAAGGAAGTTTGACTTCGTACTCAGAAAAGAAAGCTTCCCCTTCTTTGTGAGCCATGAATCTACAAAAGCTTTGGAAGTGTATAATTTTGTGTTTCTGAAGCAAGCTGTTGGACGTTCTAATAAGCTCTGACCATGGGGTGGTTTCTCCTAGTAAATATCAAAAACAGGTTATCACCTACGACTATAGAGACGAAAACGATGGTATCTCTCTCACAATGGTAAGAGAGGTTCACCCCTATGACAACCAAGGCTGTAAATAATATATGTATTTGTAGTTGTGGTAATCGAATTGAGTATGACGTGAGCTAAAAGTTGCATTCTAGAAAGTTCTTTACGTAGCGTTATTACTATATGATATATAGCCAAGTGTGGTAGCGTTATTACTTTTATACTTTTTGCAGTCCTTGACGTTATGCAAACGATTTCATTGATATCAAACACCAAAATGTTAATAGAAAAAAACAACACAAAAAAACCTAAAACTTCATTAAGTATTCATGCTATTTAAAAAAAACTAAATATAAAACCTAAATCCTAACTCATAAATCTTGACAAACATCGTTCATATGTATAATAATTAAAAAACCTAAATATTCTAAGTTAATAACTAAAATCAAGCACGTGGAATGAAGTTTAATGTTAATTGAAATGTAAAAACACAAAAAAACCTAAATGCTAATTAAAAAAAACACAAAAATCCCTAAAACCTAATGAAAGACTAGTGGTTCATGTTATTTAAAAAATAAAAACTAGACAAAAACTCAAATCCTAAACAAACATCATTCACGTGTATATATATATATATATATATATATATATATATATATATATATATATATGATAATTGAAAGAAATCCTAAATTCTAAGTTTTTAATTAAAATCAAGCAAGTGTAATCATCAATCATATTTAATGTTGATGAAAAATAAAAACACATAAGTTAATGTTGCATTCATCTCATTTACCAAAACAAAATAAAAAGTCCAATTGCTATTTGAAAAAAAGAACTCAAAAAACCCTAAAGACCTAAACCCTAAAAAAAGCACAATAAGAAGAAGAAGTTCGAGTGCCCACTGCATCATGCCCGCTGGATGTTGGATTCCGATTACATGATTGAAGCTTGAAAGATACTCCTCCAAAGTCAAAGACACAAGGGTTGAGAGAGAGAGAGAGAGAGAGAGAGCACTTTCGCGACTACCGGTGGGTCGGGCACTGATGGTGCCCACCCTCACCCGGGCCACTCTTCAGAGTTTTTGGTCAAGGTGGGCACCCACCCTGGCCCCATGTGGCTCCGCCCGTGCGCTGGATAACAACATCATTTAGATGTGATGCGGTAGGTCTTACCTGAATGTTTCATCTCCCAAGCTATAGTGACAGTAATAGTAACGTACAAAAAGCCATTAACTTATCAGTTATTTATAAAAGGCGCGCTTAACTTTTGAGTTATTGCATTCGACCACCTACTATGTTTTAGTTCAGTTGAATACTAGCTAATCTAAGGCATCAACTGGCATTTTTGTGGAATTTTTGTAAAGCAACTCATCTTAGGCATTTTGGTCACTTTGCTTGACTGAACAAAGAACTAGGGGTATAAACGGGTCAGGTTTACCTAAACCAAACCCTATAGGGTGCAGGTATGGTGACAAATAAGAAGACTCAATTAAGACCCAGGCCCAGACAAGAAGGTCTGATTAATACATGGACGCGAGTATAGTTTGTAAAATTTTATACCAGACCGGTGCCTGACCCAAGTTCGTATAAGACCCACAAGTTTTCATTGTAAAAATAAATAAAAATATTATTTTACCAGGTATGGTCCGAGTCTGGTTTATGAAGTTCTTATCGGGGTCAAGGTATGGTTAATTTCTCTTATAATAGACTCAGGTCCAGACCCAATATCATACCCAAAAATCTGGTCCAAGTCTAGTTTCACCCGAGTCCGAACCAAACCCGACCGGTTGACACCCCTACAAAGAACACAACCTATGTTACAAGGATACGCTGATGCATGCATGACATGTTCAATAACATTTTAATATTATTAATAACTAACATTTTATAAAAAATACCTGTTAATTTTATCAATTAAAAAATAAAAAGTCTGTTTCCATATCCTAGTTTTTCAAATAATTACGTATGAGTCTATGTCTGTGACACAAAGATCCTGAATGTTTTTAGAACTGAGCTTGTCTTTGCCACATAAATTATAAAACTAGGCAGCTAAATATAATAACCAAAATACTAAGCAGCTCTTGTGAGCTCCCTTCACCTAGCTAAATGGGTCAGCTTAAGGCCTTCAAGTTGAAGGATGTCACGAGTTCGATACGCATCCTTCATCCAGTGGAATTTATGGCAATGCGTAGCATAGGCCCTAGGAGCAGGGGTCCTAGCCTCAAAGTTTTACGCTGCTAGGACGATCATAGGTATGGCAGACTGAGCCAGTTGGACCAGGTCTTTGTGCCCGGTGGGTGCGGTTTCGGGTTATAAATCAGAAGACAATGAAAGGAGAGACAACAAGACATCAAAATTGGTCTTAGATGTAGACATCCATGTCACTCTCCAAAGAGCATGTTTCAGTGCCACCAAAACCCCCAGAAAATCTTAATTTTTTTAATGATCCAAACATGGCATGTTTCTGAAAATAGACTTGTCAAAATGTGACACTCTCTAGTGTCGCATTCTAGGCAGGTACTTATGAGCTATAACTAGCCAAATTTTTATTTAATCGACTTTCACTATAATTCTCCATGTTGGTCCCAACTAATGGTGGGACCAAATTATCGTGCTCCATACTCAATTGGTTATATCATACTAAAAAAAATGAAAAAAATAAAACAATTGCCACCAAACACTTCATGACCAAAATCGTGGAATTCTAATGGTGAGATTGGCAACGTTATGCATTTCATGAACTTGATCAGGATATGTTAGTACCAAACATGCTGTCATAAAAAAATCAGAATTTTCTTTTTTCAATCTGTTTCCCCTATTTAGAGAGTGTTGGCGTGTACCATGTAAAAAAAAAAAAAAACTAGATAAGATGAGATACTGTAGGATATGATGATGGCAAGAAACACCAATATCCAGATTCGTCCACGTATTTGGAACTTCCAAAATCAAGATCTAAATTTGTCAATAAATCCCAAACTTCCATCCACACGTACAACCATGTTCCTGTTCATATCATGAAACTTCAAGCACCCCAAACATCAATCCCGCCAAAGATGGAAAACTTGGAAGACCCAAAAAATGGTTTAGGATTTTGGTGTCTTAGCTGAAGGCAGGATAACGTGGCCAGCCGAGTTGTTGAGAGGGTGCTGAGGTGAAGGCAGGATCAAACCCAGCTGGCGCATGGGTGTGTCCGTAGCTTTTAGAGGTGAGCCACGTAAGGTAAGGCGGTCATGGAGCCCCACCCAGGGTTGTCCTCGATTCGGCCAGGCCAGGCCAGGCCAGGGTTCCTTGTCATAAAAAAAAAATAAAGTCCAATCTGGACAGGGGTGGTCTTCCTGTAAAATCCTATTTTAAGGGGGACTCACCATATGACATCTGCATCATTTTAAATATAATAAAACTATCCTTCGAGGTGTGCCATAATTGAACTTAATTATCTTATCCTAACAAGTAATAAATAAGTATAAAATAATAATATAAACCCAACTATAACCATAACATTCCATCCTTTCATTTAATACGAAGTATGCCTCCAGGATTCTAACTCCATTGGTCTACGTCATTCTCATGGCGATTTGTATGGCCGAAAGCACTTTTTTTAATTTTTTTATTTTGGCCAATTAATTAATTCTCAAATCAACTCTTAATAAAAATGTAATACAAAAGAGTCGTAGCCATGCATTGGCTGCTGATGACCATCCATCTCAATATTTCTCGAGATGGACGTCACACACCCATCTTAAGAAATGCTAAGATGAGTGGCTGTCAAGCAAAGTGACTGCACGCTGCATATAAAGTGAAGTCTAATATAAATCCAACCATAACCATAACACTCCATGCACTACTTTAATGAAGCACTGTGTTCAAAATTCTAACTTCATTCGTACTTCTGCAACACCTTCAGTACCACAGAAGAAAAATTCGTCGTCTTGTAGTGAATTTTTAAGACCAAGGTGTGCTATATTTTTATTGGACAAGTTATTTCCCGAATCAATTTTTTATAATTTTTTCAACATAAAATGACAGCAATTTTTTAGGGCATTCACAATTTTTTTGTTCTGATAACCAAGGAAACCCCCAACGAGAACTGGGTCACTTGGGGTACGATTGTGTGTCACTAAAAATGACTGATTTCCACGGAAATGCATAGACTGGCATGGGATGCTGTTTGTGTTGGGGGTACTCCAGTCCAGTCGATGGTTTTCTGCAAAAAAGGCGGTTTTTGCTGTTTGTGTTGTCAAGTAGAGATCGATACTAACTCTTACACTTGGAGGTTATATCATCCTGTGGTCAAACCTCATGATCTTATCCACAATCTAACGCTAAAAACAAAGGAAACTCGAACTAAAAAACAGATACAATAGTTACAAAAATAAAGTCCACTTAAAATCTTTCAACATAAAACCATGTTCGTGAACAAGCTAAATATAGAGAAACCCAATCCCCACAAAAAAACAAGAGGGACTCATCCGTCGATTACAGAACCCTGAAGGGTACAAAGAGGAAATAAAAACAAGAGAGGGCAAGAAGGGAGGAATAAAATCGTCTTTTCCATTCAAATTAACCCACCGTTTACCCTAATGACCTGGCCATTCACCCACTGACCGGAGTCTCCGGTGAGGAACCCGACGACGGCCGCGACGTCCTCCGGCGTCCCGAGACGGCCCATCGGAGTGTCCGATAAGATCTGGTCCACCGAATCCGGCAATTTCCCGGCGAGGAACATCTCGGTGGCGACCGGACCCGGCGCGACGCAGTTGGCGGTGATCCCGGACCCCTTGAGCTCCTTGGCGAGGATCTTCGTCATCGCATCCACGGCGGCCTTCGAGGAGATGTAGGCGCCGTACCCCGGCCGGAGAGCGGCCACGAGCGACGACGAGATGTTGACGATCCGGCCGCCGCCGCCGCGCCTCAGCCGGTTCGCGGCCTCGCGGCAGCACAAGAACGTCCCCTTGGCGTTCGTCTCGAAGATCCTCTCCCACTCCTCCTCAGAAGTGGCGGAGATCGGCGGGTAGGCCGAGTCGAGCACCCCGGCGGAGTTCACCAGGATGTGGGCCGGGCCGCCGCCGGCGAACTCCTCCGCCGCGTCGAAGAGCTCCTTGACGTCTCCGGCGTCGGAGACGTTGGCGCGTACGGCGACGGCGCGGTGCTGGGAGAGGATCGGGGAAGGCGGAGAGGAGTTGATGGCGGCGACGACGTCGGCAGCATCGCCGGCGGAGGAGGCGTAGACAACGACGACGCGGGCGCCGAGCCCGGCGAGGTGGAGAGCAATCCCGCGGCCGATTCCACGAGAGGCGCCAGTGACGATCGCCACCCGATCCTGAAGAGTAAGGTACGGTATCGGACTATCTCCGGCGGAGTCGGTAGCGGATCCCGGCATGGTGGTCGCAAGGAGACGTGTCCAAGTGGGGTTTTACTGCAGAGCAAAACAGAGAGGAGGGAACAGGGTCCGCTTTATAAAGAAGTGGCGTGGGACCCGCAACGTCGGTTTCGGATAAGAGTTAAAAAAAAATCTGGTATTTTTTTTTATCCAGATCCGGGTACCTTTCTTTTTATCCCTGTGGGATCGGATTCGGTCTAAAATCCGTGGATTCCAAGTGGGCCCACAGAAAAGCAAAAGCTGGGGGTCATACCTTGTCTCGGCTGCAGTTTGAATTCGGTAATGATGTGGGACACTTTATGAATCCGGATCCGGGGGATCGTTTTCGTATGGGAGCAGCAGTAGGTTCTCATATCGGATCACAAATATCGGCGATAATCTGAAAATATCGCGATCTTCTCATGATATCTCAAAACATCCAATAAAATACCCGAGTGTTCATGATGCATTCACAAATATATTTTCTTTTATTTATCTTTACATGTTTATATAATTTTATATCTCAAGAAAATCAATCCTTATGAAAAATTCCCTAAAAATGAGATTTGTGAGAATTGAACGTCCCTTGTTGTTTACATTACATGCCAATGGATTTGGATCTAAGAAAAACTCCAACCAAATCCAATGTTTTTTTTTATCAGTACTTTACGGAAGCTGCCAACCTTGTCAGATATTTACGAAAGGCCACCTAACATTTTGATTATTAACCGTTAACCGTGTACTTTTTGTAAATTTATTTCAAATACCACCAACTAAGTTTTAAAATATTAATTTTGTTCTTTTCTTATAAAACCACTCATCTTATGTCATCTCATGGACTTTTTCTAAAACAAAATCAACTGCGAGAACGTTCTAGACATTTCATTTGACTAAATAAAGGTCAATTCAAATGACTTTAAAACAAGCGTGTTTTTGAAACATAAATTATAAAAGCAAGCATCTAAATGCAATAAGTTAAGTGTTAGGTTGTTTCTTGTTTTCTAAATTAACTCGAGTCGCATAGGCATGGGCATAATAGGGTTAACGGTGAGTTTGGATGGACATCGGACACAGACCCGATCCATTTAAGAAGCTGGGCCAGCCACGGTTTGGCGTTGAGTCCACGGATTCACAAACAACTCGGTATTTTCACATTCAATTATTTCATGTGCACAGAGAAAGATAGGATTTCAAATACCTCAGGTATCCAAAGTTCCAAACCCGTGGTTTTAAGTGAGTGGGATTTGAATTTTGGAAATGAAATCTTGACCAGGAATGAGTTTGAAACACAAGTTTTACACGTTTTTTCCTGCCACCTGTCTTTATCCTCTTCTTAATTTTCAATATAGCCCTTCTTTCTTATAAGATTGGCTAAATGTCGGTAAAAGACATCACTAGAGCAGTTAGGGCAGCGTTTTGGATTTCAATAAAAAATTCAGTTTTTTTTCTGGCTCATGTTATTGGGAAAATAAACAACTTTAATCTTTAAAAATAAGAAATCAGGGACAAAAATATAAAAATGTAAAAAAAAAAAGTAAATGAGAGAATTTGATGACTTTGTTGATAAAACAAGAATATCTCGATATGTCACGATATTTACAGTTAAGCAAAAATGTTATAGTACTTTCAAAAGCTTATAAAATACCAACAAATATGATATTTAAAATGTATCATATATGCTTAAAATATCGTGACTACTCATGATATTAATGTGGTATTAACACTTTTTAATAGTTTATTGTATTTTTTATATTTCTTCTAATCTCAGTATTCTTCAATTAAACCCATGCTTATGTTTTCCGAGCTTTTTTAAAGAAAACAACTTTTTATTTATCGAATCATTTTAACTAACTTTGAAAAGCCAAATAATGAGAACCGTAGCTTTGGTAGGGGTGTCAACGGGTTGGATCTGGTTCAGACCCAGGTGAATCCCAACCCGGATATGATTTTGAGGTGCCGTACCAGATCCATACCCTATATTTTTTGAGGAGGGGGAAAAACTTAATTTTATCAAAGCCTATAAAATAATACTTTATTATCTTTTTTATACTGAAAAATCACAGGTCTTAATCGAAACTTGGGTCGAACCTGAGTCTGGTATGAAATTTCACAAGCCGACCCCAGCTCCATATACTAATCGGACTCTTTAGATCTGATCCGGTTTGTAATGGGACCTCTTTCTTTATGAGCTAACCTTGGCCCTGTAGGGTTTGGTACGAGTTGGGTCTAGGTCAAACCCTAGTTCGTTTTAACTCCTTGATGAAGTGTTGCATGCTCGTGCACTCGTTACGACAAGATCACGATATTTGTCTTCTCAATGTTCCATCCTTAGATGTTTTTATATTATTCTTTTGACAAAGAAAACTGGGGTTAGGCAGACCCCCACTAGTTTTTTGTTTTTTTAAAGGCAAGTTGGGTTAGGCCGACCCGCTACGAGAACAACAGACCCATTTGGCAGAGGGATTCGATCCTTGGCCTCCAGCTTGACGCATAACCCCACTTACCACATGGGATACCACCTTGGTGGGTGGAATTATACAACTCAGAGAAAAGGTGGGTGGAGTTTCTTTTTGGGCTGGGATTAGGAAAACCCCTACCAGTTATACAACTATATACCATTTGGGATTCGAACATGCAACATCCTAACACAAGGTGATGCAAGGGCAAAGCCAGGAATTTAAGTTAAGGTGGGTACAAATGCACAATAAAACAAAAAAAATTCTATATGTAGTACTAGCAAGTTCAATTTTTTTGAAAAACTACATAATATTATATTAATAATTAGAAACCTTGTTTGAAAGTAAACATAATTTTTGTAATAAATTTTTTTAATAATTACATAGTATCATAATAACATGCATTTATAAAGATCAAAGAAAGTATCTTTCATGAATAATGTTGCGTAACTAAGCACAAGTTTCAATTTTGAAATGCATTAGCAAGACATGACAAAGGAACACAAACATATAAAAAAAACATTTTATAACTGCATAATACAATAACAACATGCCTGTATATTTTAAAATTTAACTTTTTTTGCATAAAAATGAAAGAAAGTACCTTCCATGAGTAATACAGTGCGACTAAGCTCAAGCTTTGATCTTAAAATGCATTAAGCAAGACGTGACAAAGGAACACAAACATTCTACAAATAAATAGTCAATTAATTAGTTAATCTTTCAAAAAAATCTATAAAAGATATCATAATTTTTTTATAAATAATTAAAAAAGTATAAGCTACTCAAAATGAAGAGAAACATAAAAACATATTTAATAAATTTTATGTTTTTCACTAATTTATCTTTATCATAAGGTCAATAAATGAAAAAACCAACCCTAATGAACAAAAGATAATAGAACTAATAAAAAACTAAAATATACTAACATGTTTTTTAAAAAAAATCAAATAGTTACTCTAGCAAATACCTTTTATAATTAACAAGTATATATTTAATAAGTATATTAATGATTACTAACAAATAAAAAAGTATTTAATAAGTGAATAAAAACTGAATTTTAATTAAAACAAATACATGCTAATTAAAATTTGCAAAGAAAATCTCAATTTAAATTAATGATTGCTCTAAATCATTTAAAAACTTATTCAAAGGAATATGCTAAAAGTTTTTAATTCATGATGCATCTTATAACAATTTCAATTAATCATTTAAAAAGTAAAACAATCTTATCTTAGTATATATAAATGAAAAGGCATAGCACACCTAAGTAAATGAGTGTCTTTGTACACGCTTAGTAAATGGTATATGTGCATGCAAAGGCACATGTGCACAGTTGGAAAATTTAGTCGCCTCTAGTATAGCAAATAAATCTAGAGAGAGGATTCGGCTGGGAAACGAAGTTACCAAAGGGGGAGGGGGGATTGGGTGGGGCACCAGTACGCACCCTGACCCGGTCAGGGTAGGCACTGCCCATGTCATATACGGATCAGGGTGGGGACCCATATGCCTCTTTAAGGGAATTCTCTAGGTCAGAGTGGGCACGTGCCCACCCTGTTATTAACAGGCCAGACAAGCGGAGCCCCCGTTGGTAAAGGTAGGTAGAGTTTGTAAGACCACGACTGTTCCTGATCAGACGGGACAATAGTACATAATACGTTCATAGAGTCGGCCTTGGTGCCACAGGGCTGTCCATGATAGATCCGGAAGTGGTCCGGGATATGCCATATCTAGACATAGATCCAATCATCCAAACCCACATACACCACATCAACATGCCATATCCAGACATAGATCCATTCATGCAAACCCACATACACCACATCTAGAAAGACCCTTCAATATCAAATTAAGATTCAGACCTGTCAGTCTAACATGTTTACGAGCACATATCTCGTTCGCAGGAAAATCTTGGTAAGGAAAAATCTTGCAATATTTTGGAAATTTTGGTTTTTTTTCAAAAAATTTAAGAAAACAATAGCATATATAAAATATAAGAATATAGAATATGTACAAGTATAAACAAACAATAAATAACCAAAAATATCAAATAATTTGTTTTTATTGCGGTAATATATCTTGATAAAATGTGATAATTTAAAATAGGTGATAGTTTGCAAATATCACATTTTATGCCCTTGAAAATATCGCAATACAACATACCGGTTGGTGTTATATCAACCTTATCGGTGACAACTGTGAGAGAGAAAAAGTATGATGAGCTAAATTCGGTTAAGGGCTTCTCCAAGTCCCGATATTTCAGGCGACTCAAGCCCGGTTGATTTAGGTGGTAGCCATAAAATATCAGCATATTTTAAAAAATGTGGCAAGTTTATCATGATATATTCACAAAATGATAAAAATCCAGCAAAATCACGATATTTTCAAAATAAAACCTAGCTTTAAAGTGCATTGATATTATTGCTGCATGAATTCCTTTTCTAATATTATGTATGGCTTCTTAAAATTATTAAACTTATGTATGATAATCTAATTTTAAGAAAATATATTTCCTTGATATATACTCTCGCAAAAATAAATTTCTTATTTTATTTTTGAACAAGTGGTTGTGAAGCATCTTGACCACCTAATCTCAAAGAATGAAAATTCAGTAGATTTTCATTTTTAAACATGACAATAGAACGTGAAATTATATGTGCAAAAGAACATCTAAAAGGAGAGAATGGAATAATTGGAATTCGAAATTCAATTTAAAAACATTTTACAGCTTAACAAAAAATTTAATTATTGAGGTACGTTTGCAAGCAACGAAGTAGTGATGAGAGTGTAGTGAAGCTTGGTGAGCAAGAAATAACTTCAAATATTTGTGATCAATCATTCAAAAGAATGGAGAAATTGATGGAGATGTAAATCATATGATTAAGGTTGGGTGAATGAAATGGAAAAGTGCAACTGGAGTGTTGTGCGATCGTAGAATGCCATTGCGGTTGAAGAAAAAGTTTTATAGGACGACAATTAGACCCGCTTTACTATATGGTACGGAATGTTGGGCTGCCAAGAGACATCATTTTCAAAAAATGAGTGTAATTGAGATGTGTATGCTTCGATGGATATGTGGAAAGATACTAAAAGATAAGATTTGGAACGAGGAAATACGTAAGAAGGTAGGTGTTGCACCCATTGAAAATAAGATGAGTGAGAATCGTTTACGATTGTTTGGGCATATTCGACGAAGGCCTAATGATGCTCCGGTTAGAAGGATGGAGAAATGGAAAAATATATTAGCTAAAAGAGGTTGAGGTAGGCCTAAAAAGACTTGGATGGAGATGATAAGAAAGGATATGAATGCTTTGAACCTCACCGAGGACATGACATTGGATAGAAATGATTGGAGGAGAAGGATTCATGTGGAGGACCCAAAATGATTTTCTTTTTGGTTCATATCGCCGATCCCAAATGTTTGGGATGAAGGCCTTGTTGTTGTTGTTGAGGTACGTTTGCAACAGTGATGGGGCCGGTCCTAAAAAAACTCATCAGTTTTTCTTTTTTTATTTTCAGGAGGAGATGGAAGAGTGTAGGGGGCCTAGTGGGGATAGAGTCCTAGGGAGAAGGAAAGCCAATATTCCGTAGATAACTTTTGATTGGTTTAGTGGACCCAATAGACAAACAGCCAACTCATGCAAGACAATGGAACGTTAAAGATTTGATTTTTCCCTCACATAATGTATATATATATATATATATATATATATAGTAGTGGATAAGAAACCTTTTAGTGTTTGGTTTAGTAGGGACCACTTCTTAAATTGTGTTTTCCTATAACATATGCAGGTCTTTTAGAGGGTTGAAAAATCGACCAAGTATAATGTTCCAAATTTCCATCCCTCACAATTGCATTTTTACATTGAAATTTTTTCCATATAAGGATCAATTTTCTACTAAATCGAATTGACCATTCTCGACACAAGATTTATGGGATAAGATTTTGTCAATCCTACCTGCTCCTATGAGTTCCAATAAGGGGTTCCTTACCTATGAAGGTAATAATGGTGTCTACCATAACAGTTGCCTGCCTCTGCAGCCTCCAATAATTAAAAAAAAAAAAAGCACTCAATTTCTAAAATTTACCTTCCAATAGAGAGTGCCTCTACTTTTCTTACCCTCCATTCAATTTTTTGAAATGTTTAATTTAAATTTTTTTTCAATAGCGAATGATTTTACTTTTTTTTTTTCGACAACTGAACAAAATGTATATTAAGATTTATAAGTTCTTATTCTTTCAAGTTTTTGTTGACATATTCTTCAAAGATTTTTTTTTTTATTGACATAAGAAATCATCCTCGGTTGATGATGTGGAGCAACCTTATTGGGCACTATCTTATTTGCAATTTAAGATATCCTTTCCTTTGAGAAAGATGAGATGGGCGTTTGGCAGTAGATTCTCTCATTTGTTTCCCATGTAAAAGAAAGGCTTTACATGAGAATTTGCATAAATTTTTTAAAAATCCTATAAACCTTTCTAATGAGAAAGGGGGAGGAGGAGGTAATGTTGAGTAGTCCAAACTCCAAAGATGGCCAAACCCATGTGACCAAACGCAAATTTAAATTACTAATAACATTTGGGCGGTCAATTAATTTATGTCAGATATATCAACCAAGCTGGCCCTACCAGAGATTTTCTTTTTTGATTTTTTTTAAGCTCTTAAAAAACCTGCTTATGTGTCACAATCACATGACTCTAAACTTATTTTCTACAAAACAAATTAACCTTATAGGTGGTACCTACCGAAAAAAAATCTAAAACATAAAATGACAATAAAAACTGTAATATATTAAAAAAGAGAGAATATTTTGTGTTCATGACAAGATTTTTATTATTTAGTGATATCTCATGACGCAGTCTTGGGGTGAAGTGAAACATTTTATTCTTGTCGTTACCATCGAACCATCCAAGGTCCAACGTGCAGAACTGAAGTTTGGGTGAAATATTAATTGCTGATGAACGTGAGTATCGTCACTGCTTTTGTCATCACAACCATGCCAAATTTATTGACTTGACTCTCTAAAAAACCGTTGAACCAGGGATGGAGGACATGAAATGGGGATGAAAGCAAGGATGGAAGTTAAAATCAAAACCAGTGCAAGAATGGAGGCAGGCAGGGATGAACCGCCCCGGTCCACTGCCATCCCTAAATTAATACCAATCATTCAATTATTAATTGAGTTTATAAGATAGCTTAATTTTACAAATAGTAACAAAAATACACTAAGAAAACAAAAATACATTCATGCTCAAAGAACCCTAGGGTAAAAACTTTATACATGGTCAAACTTAACTCTTAAACAAAAATAATCTTTGAGGCAGTGGCGGAGCCAGGAGTTTTTCGTTGGGTGGGCAGACCTCAGGTCTCGGGGACAATGCTATGGTCTTGAAGGACGATCCATTGATTCGGATCAACGGCGGAGCCAAAAAAATTTTGTTGGAGGCACAGTCCTTTGTAAAGAGATAAAACTTAAATAAGCTTTTGAATTATATTGAAATCAATTGGTTATCAATGTAAAAAAAAATCAGCAATATTTATCACAATATACTCAAATCATTTGAGATCAGTCTTGCATACATTCAGCTCAAATAAACAGCAAGGAACCAGAACATTACACTGTTTTTCGAAAGCAACTTCTAAAGCTTAAAATGCACAATCCAGAACCCGGTTGAATGCAGATTCGAACTCGGGGAGTGACAGACGCGGGTCCAGATTAAGTGGAAGCTTAGGGTGTATGTGATACCGCTACCACGGGAAGACATAAACGTGTCAGCACCACTGTCTAATTGCTGTCCTGGGCGAGTGCTCGCCACCTAAAACAAACTGCATCTAAATGACAACACACCACGGACGATAATATCCAGAACAGATTGCTGGATTAAAAATAAACATACACTTATTTTCTGTTTGTCAGACACCAGACAAATTAAAACACACATAGCGGTAGGCATTAGCATACAAGAGTTAAAATCAGATTCTTTGTTTCTTTACAAAATATCGTTGGAGGCACAGTATTTTTTTTTTTTGTTTCAAATTCTGGGGTGGGCGACTGGCTCCGCCACTGCTTTGAGGTCTTTAACATAAACTATCAATGATGCTTGTGGTCATCTTCTCATCATTCTCCTATATTTCAGGTACTTCACATTTTCATACCAAGACAAAGATACCAAGCAAAAGAAGAAAAACAACAACAACAAAACTCGTGAGCCTTCTCAAGAAGCGTACAGAAATTGATTAGCATTAGATCTTAGGTATATATGGATAAATATTTGCTACTGTCTACAGTATGTACAATCTAATTGGGAAATCACATATGCAGGTTGCATTTACTCAATCCGGCCTCATGGATGTATTCAACATATAATGGTAGCTAGGAAACACACCTTGGATGATATTTTTCCGATATAAAAATATTATCTTTTGATTCATAAAAATTTGTCACATCATAGCACTTGTTTTTTGAAGTCCTTGGAAAATTCTGCTTACATGCTGCCGAGACATGATCTAAAACCTATTTTCTACAGAACAGACTATGCAGACCACATCTATAAAGTTAGACCTACAAAAAAAAAATACCAAAAGCTTGAAAAATGGTGTTTCTTACTATATTGCCTGCACAAACGACTATAACAAATATCTAACATTTATAACTTGAACAAAAAAAAAGTAAAACCCAAGCTCGAGTCACTTTGCAAGGTTTGGTTTGTCTTATAAAACAAAACTAAATTGAGGTGTAGAATATTGATAATGAACTAAAAGAATTTTGTTAATTTTGCCTACAAGAAAACTATATGCTTATGAAATACATTCTCTCTGACATCTACTCTCACTAGATCAGTTCTCCAAAAGCAATCAAAAATAAAATTTCAAAAGCAATCCTTATAAAAAGTGAGTTGACAAAATGAATCTCATTTGTAAGATATTCATTTTCTCATAAAGTCTCGTAAGATTTAGATTTTAAAAGTAAATATCTTTTTAATAATATTTTCACTTTTCAAAAACACAGCCAAATGTATTTGGTTGTGTTTTTGAAAAGTAAAAATACTGTTCAAAACTCATTAACTTGTCACTCAGCTCATCCTTGAGTGACCCATGACTCGGTCGGGTCATGTTAACTTTATATTTTATATAAAATCTATAAATATAAATATTTTTTATATTTTATAATATTATATCCATGTATTATATAAAATATGCATTATATGATATTTTTATAATAAATTTAATATATAATTTTATTAATATATGTAAAACTATATTTTTATAATATAATATATATTTATATTATATTTTATATAATATATGTAATTATATATAATATTATATATGTAAATATATGCATGACTCACCCATGACTCGGCGGACTCGTTCATGACTTGGTCGACTCGTGCATGACTTGGCTTAGTCAACTTGATGTCTCCGCCGAGTTTTATACAAAATGAGTTTGTATTCATTTTTGACTCAATGATTGGGTGATCTAGGTCGAGTCAAACGAGTTACTGGGCTGACCCAGTGAGTTTTTAAACTATAGTTCAAAAGATATTCACATTTCAAAATCTCATGAAACCTCCTGAGAAATGAGATTCACTTTCTAAATCTCACTTTTGGGGTTTTGTGTCAACTCATTTTTTTATAAAGCTTACTTTTGAGGTTAAGTGTTAAAAAAATGTATGTTTTGTTGCTTTTAATGTCCATTTCAAATGAGATCATTTTTTTCAATCTCATGTGATTTCAAATTACATGAGAAGCAACCAAACATATCAAAGTATTCAAAACGAGGGATTTAGGAGATTAGGCATATACACTAGAAGTTAGTTTCATCTACCCTTAAGTGGTGGATCATTACATAAAAACTATTAGATGACTAATTGGACTAACAGATTATAAACACCCTCAATTACTTGGGTAATATTTTATAAGTACAAATTCTAAATAAGAAAGGAATACATGTTTGTAGCTTAACACAATATAAGCATTCACAAGAAAAAGAACATGACGTTGATTATTTAAGACTACTATAAAAGAAAAGACCTTAAATGAATAATCACTTCTCTAGAGATACCCAATATACATGATAACTCAAATCAGATTATGGAAGTGTGTTACATTGTTAAACAACCTACTTAAAGTCCATAATGAAAAGGATTTCAGGGTTTAAACAAATATGAGGAAGAATAAAAGCATATAACCTGAACTCTCTCTCTCTCTAGATTTCTTTGTATAACACTTTGCAATTGGTGCGAAGAAAATAAGGAAGGCAATTGCTACTTTCAAACATTAAATAGTATTTGGCAAATAAGCAACATGGGAAGTTGGGAATCTTTTAACACAAAGTCATTTTTTTTTTAATAATTTAGTCATTTAAACTTATCATTTCCTTTTTAGTTACTGATAGCTCAAGTTAAACTAATAGAAATGTTTCCAATTAACAAAACATAAATTAAAGTGCATTTTTAAATAAAAAACTTTGATATCGGATCTTTGTGTTGAAGGCTTCGACTCACACTTATTAGCCTAAGTGAATCTAAGTATAACATATTCAGATCCAAATCCATTATACCAAGGGATTTAGGTAGATTCAAGCATTACTACGGAGCCAAATGTCGAAGACCAGGTTCATATTGTGGAAGGCGTGAATCCAAGCTTCGTGGTCTAAGCACTTAATGATGATTCATTCTCTGTAGATCCATATTCAAGTTTCGTCTTATAGTGGGACTAATCCATAAGGTACAAATCAACATTTATAGCATTCTCGATCAAGAGGGACATTTGATTTGGGGCATCACTTTATTTTACATTTGGGACCCGAATCCAATTCAATGTTGGAGGAAACAAAGCAAGAATGAACCAAACATGTTTGGATGGACCCGGATCTAAGAAGCAATCAAGGACTAGCCAACTAGGTAGGCCCCACCTAGGGAGGTCGACCTCTCTTATTGAAGAGTCCTTCATGGCCTCCAAAAATGTGTGACCCTTGGCTTCCTTCTTTTATTGCCTTAGAGACCAAGAGTCTCAAGGGTTAGTGGGTCTCATTAGTGTTTTGGGTAGTGCTTATCTTAGTGTGTTGTTTGCTTTTATTTTTGTAATTAAGTGAGAGTTCTCATTGCCTATATAAGGGGTTCAATTTATGAAAGAAAGAGGAAAATAAAACTTGGAGCTTTTTCTTTCAAAATCATTTTATATTTTTTATCTTTCTCTCTCCCCAAAGGTTGCGCTCCTTTCCTGTGGACGTTTCTCGCTCTTGCGAGTCTCTACTTTTGACTCATTCACCCTTTTTATAAGAGCTCTTTTATTGTTTATGTAAGGTAGTATCGGCCTTTTCTAGGATTAGAATTGCCTAAGAACTAAATAGAACATTTTTTACTTATAGTTCGTGAACTGCACCAACATAGTGGAGGATGCGACTCAATCCAACCGTATACATGGCACTTGAGCCAACCCCGAATGGATCATACCCTTTCCTAACTGTAAGACACACTCCCAAAATTGTATAAGTAATCAAAACTCTTTTTCTAAAGCCCCTCACCAGCCTAGCCTAGCCTCTCATAAACTTATTAAATCCAAAACCTGAAAACAATATTATATTGTGATTTGTTGAAATTAACCTAATTTAAAAATAATGTTTTTCTCAAATCGTACATAATTCAAGCCTAAAAATTTAACCATAGTTTAGCTTATCTGTCTTTAACTTTCACATAAAAAATTGGATCCAAACTCATTCTCAGTAAAGAGAAATAAATATGATACTAAAACTTTTTTTAACCAAATCTTAGTCCTGAAATCGACCTGACCCGAACCCGTGTTCTAAATTCTTCTATTTTTAATTCACACACCAAAATGACTTTGTATCCCAAATTTCTATCATACCTTCCCTAGCATATCTCAAGACTACTCTTAAGTTCTCATATTTTTTTAATTGATATTCCGAAGAACAAATTAATTTTTCAAGGTCTATTAGAGACTAAACAAAACCCTATCACCAGAACTTTTCATAATTTTTTATCCAAAAATTCAAATCCCAAAATCCTGAAATGTTTACCCAAGCTTTCCGCACGTGTTCCAAAGCCCTTAATAAATTTTCAACATTTTATCTCCTATCAATTGAAATGACTAAATTTATTACCAAACCTTACCATAACCTGTTACTCGAATTTGAGTATTGACTTAACTCAAACCTAACTCAGCCCACCTAAACCTTAAAACCCGAACCTAGGCCTACCCGAGCGCATTTGTTACATTCGTAATTTGGCTTCTCATTGCTCTGCACCTCCATTAAGGTAACTCAACTATGGGTTTTGAAAATATTATCGACAAATAGGTATAAGGTGGCATGTGTTAAGCTATATCAACGAATGAGGAACATAAATGTGAAAGAGAAATTAATGTGGTTCGGCTATAATAGCCTACGCCCATGGTGTCAAAGATGGTGATTTCCATTCTAATCTAGAGAAAAATGGGTTACATCAGATCTCTTATTTATACATATATCACACAGTTTCACCAGATAATCTCTAGCCTCTTAATGAGGAGATGATAGAGATAAGGAGAGAGATTAAAACGCGTGGATACTACCCGGATACTGCGCCAAATGTGTTGATGTTGCACGCGACACTAATCTGGATAGAGTAAATCTAATACTCCCCCTCAAGCTGGTGGGCTGATATCGATCAGCCCCAGCTTGCCACACATTTCTTCAAAGCGGTTCCGACTCAATGCTTTGGTGAGTATGTGCGCAAGCTGTTGTTCACTCTTGACGAACGGAGTGCTGATGAGTTTTCCTTGAATCTTCTCACGTATGTAGTGACAGTCAGCTTTTATGTGTTTAGTTCTCTCATGAAAAACTGGATTTGCGGCAATATGAGTGGCCGCCTTGTTATCACGCTTCAATTGTATCGATGCAGATGTGACGATTCCCATGTCTTCAAGAAGAGACTTCACCCATATGAGTTCACATGTAGTCGAGGTTGTGGCCCTGTATTCAACCTCGACGCTGGAACATGCTACCACAATTTGCTTCTTGCTTCTCCATGTTGTGAGATTTTCTCCTACGAATACACAGTACCCCAAAGTCGACCTCCGATCATTTGGGTCCCCTGCCCAGTCGGCGTCGAAATACCCTACTATGTCGGTATGACCATGTCTCTTTAGTAATATGCCTTTGCTCGGGGTGGCCTTGAGATATCTCAAAACTCTATGTGTCGCTTCGAGATGAGGAGCTCTTGGAGAGTGCATAAACTAACTTATTAGGTTCACAGCGTAAGAGATGCTGGGCCTCGTCAGAGTCAAATATATCAATCTTCCTATCAAGCGTTGGAAGCTCCCAACGTTCGTAATGAGTTCTCCATCATCTTTGCGAATTTTATGATTCATTTCCATGGGTGACTCTATTAGCTTTGTTCCAAGCACCCCGGTTTCTTTTAAGAGATCTAACGTATATTTAAGTTGACAAATGAATATTCCTTGATCAGAGTGGGCAACTTCTATGCCTAAAAAATATCGTAGCTTTCTGAGATCTTTGATTTCAAATTTTTTGTTAAGGTTTTGCTTTACCTCCTCCATGCCTCTCTTGTCATCTCCCATCACAATAATGTCATCTACGTAGACAAGGACAATGACGATGTCAGAGACACGTTTGGCAACAAACATGGAGTGATCAACGCTACTTCTTTTGAATCATTGTTCAAATAATGCTTCACTCAATTTTGCGAATCAAACCCTTGATGATTGCTTCAGGCCGTACAATGCTTTCTTTAATCTACATACGTTGTCCAGATTATGAGTTCCTTTGAAGCTTGACGGTAGGTCCACGTACACATCTTCCTCAAGGTCACCTTGAAAGAATGTGTTCTTCACATCGAGTTGGTACACGTCCCACCTCCTATTTGATGCAACAGAAAAGAGGATTCTGATGAAATTTATCTTAGCGACTGGCGCAAAGGTCTCATTGAAGTCAATGCCTTCGATCTAAGTGTAGCCCTTTGTCACTAGTCTGGCTTTCTATGCTACCATCATTGTTATACTTTGTTTTGCAAGTGTACATGTATCTAAGAGAGACAACATCCCAAGTGTGATTTTTTTCAAGAGCATAGGGTTCATCTTGCATGGCCCTCTTCCAATGAGGATGTGAGTCGGCTTCTTGAAAGACTTTTGTTCTGTTTGAGAATAGGTAGCTGCTAGAAAATTTAGGTATTGGTTGGACATGTTATGAAGGGATATGTATTTTTTGATGGAATGATGGGTGGAGTTGGAGGTGAAGTAGGTATAATAATCTCGTGAATGTGTTGGAGCTTGAGTGAACCTTATGATTCAAGAGCATAGGGTTCATCTTGCATGGCCCTCTTTCAATGAGGATGTGTTGGACCTTGAGTGAACCTTATGATGGGTCCTGTTTCAACCATAGGTTGTGAAGGTTGAGTGCTAAGATCCAGAGATGGAATGATGACATTTGGTAATGGATGTCGCTTGGTATAAGTGGATTGGGAGGCTTCGGGTATTGTGGATTTTGGGTAAAACAAGTTAAGAACTTGGGTATTGGCAGACTCCCACTGAGGTTCAATACTCCAATTTATCTGAGTTGCTCATGCTCAAAAAATTCCACGTCAAGAGCATAGAGTTCATCTTTTGTTAGTGATTTATGTTTCACAATCAAGTTCATTTCCAAAGATGGACAGAATAAGCCCATTTTCATGAACCCAAAGAACATCTTTTGTTAGTCATGACAAATTTCCAAAAATGCTTCTTCCATTCAACGTGCATTAAGCAGTGTTAAGTATGAAAAAAAGGAAAGAAGATCCCTTAATATCCCTACTTATTTTGCTAAACAGGGATAATGTGGGGCACAATGGCTCGTAACAGTATCCTAGTTTATCCTGAACCGCTTGACAGGGGTTGCCGGATGCACTCTCACCCAAATAACAGAAAAGCTGGGATCTTGCGGCATCAACCAGAAGATAATATCCCAACTTGTCTTCACTTATATGGATATTTGGGTGTTCAAACAAGCTCTCAACCAATCTAGAAGGCATTTCTTGATGTTGGTCATGCAAGACGTGGATCAAAATACCATTTTATCTCAAAATGAGTTGCATATTAAAAATAAAAACTGAGATTTGATACTACTGAGGAATTAACAAAGAGAAGAAATCACAACATAAAATCATTCAGAAATAAGGATGATGGTGGTGATGATGTGTCAGAAGTAGCTGGTACATGATATCATGTATGGAATCAATGGGAATCCGTCTGATTTGTTTCATCACCCACATCATCAGCATCCACCATCCAACCAACATCCAGAAGATAATATCCCAACTTATCTTCACTTATCTGGATATTTGGAAGTTCAAACAAGCTCTCAACCAATCTAGAAGGCATTTCTTGAAGTTGGTCATGCAAGACATGGATCAAAATACCATTTTATCTCAAAACGAGTTGCATACTAAAAATAAAAACTGAGATTTAATACTACTGAGGAAATAACAAAGAGAAGAAATCACAACATAAAATCATTCAAAGAAATAAGGATGATGGTGGTGATGATGATGTGTCAGAAGTAGCTGATACATTATATCATGTATGGAATCATTGGGAATCCGTCTGATTTGTTTCATCACCCACATCATCAGCATCCACCATCCAACCAACATCCAGGGAAACACCTAAATTTTTGAAAGCCAAATTCCACTGAGAAATTTGCTCAAATCCAAAGGAAAGTACAAGGGAAAAAAATGTATCTACCTTGTCACCAATAAACCCTAAACAAGAAATACAAGGATTTTCGGAGCTAAAGGTAGAAAGGAAAAAAATCCCCAATTTCGCCTAACGATAGAGCCCTCGATCCATTCGATCTAGATGCGAGGAATTGCAATATTAGGCGTCTTCTCACGAACCGTAGACACCCAAAACCACCAACTTCCATGACAACCACAAAATTTTAGGAAAAAGAAAAACCCTAAAACTATACGTTTACAAAAGCAACCGAAATCACTCTCTCTCTCTCAACATCGGATACAACCAAATCTCTCTCTCTCTCTCTCTCTCTCTCTCTCTCTGCTAAAAACAACCCAAAAATCAAGTAGACAAACCTCTCTCTCTGTCTCTTCTCACTCTCTCTGCAACTTCTCTCTCTCGCTTTGTATTTATAGAAGAAAGGAAAACCCTCGCCTCTCTGCAAAGAAACCCTAGGAGATGGGCTCAAAATTACCATAATTGCCCTTGTTCTGTCGGTCAAAGACGATTCCGGATTCCGTGGTAGGAGTTTAAATGGATCGAATTCGTTGGACCCTAGACCAGAATTCTATATAATATACACGGATATGGATATTAAAGTAAGGTCTGAATGTATATTCAGAAATCAGAACATGTTCAGACTTCCATCACAGGGGTACAAATGAATCAGATTATTTGGATATCATATCCGAATTCTATGTATTATTCTTGGATATGGATCCTAAAATAAGATTTTAATGTGTATTCAGACTTAAAAACTTTTGGATCCAGTTTATATTTGCAGGTTTGTGCTTGGATCTGACTTTGTTGCCGGATCTGATCCATTTTGTTCGTACTTTTTCACGTGAAACTCTGTTTCCAAACTTCTTCAGCATGCCTTTCAAAAAAAAACTCAGAGCCCGCCAGTTAAAGTCTCTCACACACCTAGTAGAGGTTGAACCTGGGACGAAGGGGTCAGCACCTTCTCCCCAAGCCTGGTGCCACTCGGGCCGACCCAGGAAGATTGTTCTTGGTTTAGTTCTTACTTTTGACAGTTTTATGTTCACGGTCTAGATCAGTGACAAAGGTGTCATCCATAATCTAGTTCCCACATTATGTTAACTGACCAATGCCTTACACTATATGATGAATTACATTCTATCTCTTAAGCTTTGAATTTACTTTTGCTCTCTATTTTTTTTAGTTGGAATCACAAGCCAAGTCTGTTACATGCATCTTGATATTTTATGGGCTTGGATTGTGTAGAATCTGAGTACCTTGCCAAACATCTTAAGTTACTGGCTTCAATGTGGCAGACGGATCTGTGCAGACATATGCATATCTTCCATACCATTCATGTTCTGAGCCAGTGCTAAAAACATGAAATTCTTCAAATCCAATCCTCCCAACTACTACCGAATTCCTTCTCCCCTGTTCATCACAGAATCAAGACTAAGTTTCAAAAGGAAAAAGGGGGGGGGGGGGGGGTTTGGCGCAAAACTGCATAAATTTCTATGTTCAGATGATCAGGAAACAGTAAAAACCTATGTTTAGAAGTGGCGCCAAGCAAAATATTGGGGAGTTTTTCACGCTTATTAAGAAAATGATTCAGTACTTTGAACAATTTATGGTTTGTAAGTATATGAAGAGAAATACAGATTGTGAACTCTAGGATAGAAATGATTACCCTGTCAATGATTGTGAATTTCCTTGGTGCATGTGTATAAATTCTGCTCATATTTTCTGTTAAATGCACATAATTGTTAATTTTTTCCTCTTCTTTTTCTTCCTCTTGTCCACCATCTTCTTCTTTTTCTAGTTCATCATCACCATCAGCCTTAGCTTCTTTCTTTCCATCCCACCCAAAGAAGAGCCCTCTTAGTGCTGTCTCACTCCCAGGTTTTCTTTGAAGGAGTTGGTTTTTTGCTACCAGAATCGGGTGGAATAATGCTAAAATCAGACCTTAACGGAGGCTTATTGAAGTAATTTGATTTTTGAAGCCCCACAGCGTAGACTGCATCAGGAGTGCTAACCGTGAGATGGCTCATGAAATAACTCAACAGCTGTGGGGGAAGAGTTAGAGTTGGAGACAATTATCTCTGAGCTTAAGATGTCCTTCTCTAGAGTGATAAGGTATCTAACGTCAACCAATTCTTCTGTGTTGCTGCATCTCAATTCTACCTGTTGGCCAAGATTAATAAAAAATAATCAGATTAAAACACCCATAAGAAAAAAAAGGCTCATTGTCTTCAAGTTCTTGATAAGTCAGAGCACCAAATTGTATTTATGTCTTAGAAGCTGGCAATGAAGTCTGGACTCAGCAGAGTTAGAACAGTATAGCAGGTTCACTATTTGAAACTGGGTTAATATTCAGCGAGAGTATTGTGCAATGAGGTATACAATTCAGGCCAGGTTGATCTAGTTGTTATGGGAGCCAATAGCAAAATGGATTTGGGTTCAACCATAGAATTGGATATTTGCAGCCAAAGTCACCTGAATGCATTAAGCCATCAACCTAGCGAACAAACTCACTTAAGTTAACTGATTTATTGGAGCTCAAATAGAATCCTGCAGTGGTTGATAAGCTGAGGATTACATTGCACAAAATGGTTTTTGCCACAGTGCAGTCGTTATAAATCTAAAAAACTCTACTTCACCTATTGAAATGAGAAACTTATGACTTTCAAAAATACCAAGAGAAATTCACCAATGGATAAAATTGTGGCTTCAAGCGTTTGTTATAATCGTAAGAAGTGCCCCTTGGCCTCATTTGACTGGATCCACTGATCCATGTTCAAGTACTGTATCCGTGTTTCTTGAATCTGAACGGATCCAACCCTGTCTGGTTGCTGTATGTTGTCTATCTGGAAAATCCAATGGCTGTCATTTATCATGCGTTATGTACAAATAGTTTTCTACTGGGCTGCGGAAAATCCAATGGCTGTCAATAATAATGATAATAATAATAAGAAGAAGAAGAAGAAGTGCTTCTATCATGGTACTGAGCCACCATAACTTATGGAGACACACACCTGATTTACATAGATCTAATCCTCTAAATGCAAAAAATTAACCACTAGATCAAGTTCAGTATGTCCTGCTTACTATTTTCATGTGTTAAAATTGACTCTAGCATGATTTTTTATATAATTTTTGAACTACCATTATCTTCATGAATTGTGAGCTATTGATTTTTCACCATCTGAAAAAACAAATCCTACAGTGTATTACACATCATTATGAAACCTACTTGCATAGTAAATAAATGGTGTTAAGGTCAGATCAAATATTTCGTGTCGAGATCCATAAAAACAATAATTACCGCTGTATGTTAGCATGGTACAAAACCACGAAATATTCTCCAATAATAATAATAGTAATAAAACAAAGATGATAACATATTATTGATGATCAAATACATTATATGACATCATGACATCATAAACTTCATAACAAGAGCTTACAAAACACATATCATGCCCACCTTATCGGGTAGTTGGCAGAGACTAATGAGTATCCTCCATGGAACTAACTCACCACAAGGTCAATCAGTCACCAAAAAGGATATAGTAGGGATACATACATGTATACTGCTACAGATAGTAGGTAACATCTACTTTGCAGAGACCACAATCTGAATCGGAAAGTTGCAGGTTCCATGTGAAAAAATGCTTCTTGTTACTTTGCCAAGACCTTGAAAATCACAGCTGAAAGCATTCTGATTCTCGGTCTGATAATACATATTGAAAGCATAAGAAGCTTTCTCTCTAGCACTCAGATTTGCACATGATGAGCCTTGCCCTAGAGGAGTGCAATCAGAGAATGTACAAGCATAGTTCACACTATCATTTAGTAGACTAAGATTTTTAGTGGATGGGCTTAGCACACACTTCTTAGGGAGATATGTCACATTCTTTGCTGCATCTAGTGACTTGCTCTGCCCCTTACCTGAAAGATCAATTGGGAACTTTGGTTTCCCATCATATGAAAAAATTCCCCAGTGCCGCTCAAACTTTCCAGGCGTGATGCTCTTGAGGTCTTCATCGATCAGACTGAACAAGTAGACTTCAAGGTACCCTGGTCTTAGTGGAGTCCCTTGGTTGTTTGCCAATCTCTTAAGAAGGCCACTGTAAAACCTCTGTGCATAAGCAGAGTTGGCATACTTGTCTCCATCTGTAGGCCAACCGATCCCTCCAACCACAACTGGCAAATTTGGAAGGCCTACTGCCTTCAGAGCCGAAACTAACGTATCAATTCTGGCATCAAATATGTTGTAGTACATGATGGCATTGTCAGTAATGCTATTATTGCTGTCAAAGAAGGCAAAATCAATGGGGAAATTAGGATACAGGTACAAATTTAAGAATGAGAAGATGTTGATGGTGAAAGGTGCACCATTCCGATTGAGAAACTGAACAATGTCGACCTGAAAAAAGAAGCCAAAATCCAATGTTCGTATCAGTGACATAATCACAGTATAGTGTGGAATCATCATATAAATCATATAAAAGATCTAATGTAGTATTTCCTTGAATCTTATGCGCAGTAGTTGTGTATGTAAACACTACTGCTTATTTGGTGTAGCTGCTAGCCTACTAGTGACTCTCAAGTCATGGGACCTTGTTATAATTAAGAATCAGTATGGCAAAGAACAACAGCTACAAACTTGCATTACCATGAGGCCGCTAATGTCTTCTCGAAATCTTCCATCAGATGGGTAACCAATAGCAGTGTAGCAGACATCTTGACCAAAGGGAACGGTAGCCTTTATCTTGTTTCCGACATGGGCATTATTCAGTGCAGTTTGGATGTTTTTTAGGGCAGGGAAGGTGACATTCAGGAATGAACCATTGTAAACATTGAGGAAAGGTTCATTTCCTACTGCTACATAACTGCGAAAAGAGTAGTAGACAGATGAAAGTTGGAATTAAAAAAAAAACTCTAAAACTTTGCAGTAAGATATTTATTTGGATTAACCTGATGAAAGTGGCCATGTCCACAAGACAAAGACAAACCAAAAGCAGAGAAGGCACAAAAAGATACTAAATGATGCTAAAAATCTTTGATGCATTAACCAATAATTATCTAAAATTGCTTATGAGATACTAATTTTCATGTCAACCAGTATCATCATTCATCAACCACAAAAGCATTGCAACAAAATAAATAACAACTAGTTTCATGAAGTATGGGTTCCTTAAAAAGCAAAACCCACATCACGGAACAATCAAAGAAGCCACAAAACTAAAACCACTCTCAAAACTAGTTTAAAACAGGAGTATCACTCACTTGATCATGACAGCTCCATTGAAAGTATAACCTATAACATTGTCATCCACCCATTGCTTCGCCGCATTATAGTCGCCGGCGATCACTGCAAGCATGTTGTTGGGAACCGCCACGACGACTTCGATCCCTGTTCCGGCCAGCACCATCATCGCCAACTCATTGGTATCGAGCAGTTTCACCTTACTTATCCCGTTATCCCTCAGTAGCTGCACTACAGTCTCTGGAGGCAGGGGATGAGTTGCCAACCTTCCCCAGTTCACTCCCAAGTCCCAACGCATCCACACCAACACCAACTAGTAGTAACCAACATACCAAGATCAGAAACCATCGTCCTCTCATCTTTCCGGCCATAATCTCACCAGAAAACCACCTTCCTGGTCATCAAAACGTGGTTTTACGTTTTCTCCTTGTCCTATCAAATAGCCAGAATTTCAAAGGTAGAGACAAAGGGTGTCGATATTTTTAGAAAATTACAAGCCAGCAGTAGCCCCAACTCAACGTTCAAGTCGACGGCTTTGTCAACCCTTTCACATTACCTATGTACTGCAGTGTGATAATAATCACAAACAAAAGCGATACATTTTTTACCGTATCAAAATCCCATGATACTGTCGTTTAGATGATAATATTGGGATCCTAACACGATATTCATGATTATGTCAACATGATGTCATAACAAATATTGGTTATTCTATTTTTTCATATTATCATACCACATGGATATCGTCAAAATATTAGTTATTTTACTTTATCATATTATTTTCTGCTTTTAATATTTTTCCTTATATTTTATATTTCTTAAGTTTTTCAATTTTTGACAATCTTACTCCAATTTTGAAGACTAAGAGAAACACAAATCTTAAAATATCAATTATTACCACAGCATATGAGTTGCCTATTTAAAGTGCAATTTAGTTCCATTCACCCCCTGCTCCGAGTGTAAAGCCTCAAGATTTTTAACTTGTAAAATTTAAGAAGAATTTAAAATTTTTGTAGTTAATCCATTTTTTAAATTAAAACAATAGTATAACAAAATATTTGTTTGAAAAGATCAAGTTAGCAAACCTTGGGTGGGTTACATGAGAAATATCCACCAAATAGATTAGGTCCTCAAATGTCTCGAATTTGCGTTCTCATTTTTACATAATTATTGAAACACATAATGATTCAAACCAAATATTTAGATATAAATAGTTTTATATAAAAAGTTCATACACAAAACGCCAAAAATGTGTTTATGAACGAACAAACAGAGAGAGTGGATTCTTGACATTTTACTCATCACGTGAATCCCATAAAAAATGTTGAACTTATGAAAGCCTAGTAGGTACAACAATGTCATATAATTATACAGAACTAATACCCGTATGACGAATAGTCAATGTAATAAAACATGTATTAAATATATTGATAGTATCGTAACACACATAACTGAATGATCCCTAAATCTGTATAAATATGGCATCATTTTTATTCTAATTAACATTGTGAATATCAAATCTTTGTTTCAATATTATCTTACTTGTGGATACTCACATGATGAATTCATAAAGACAGGCCGATGTCATTCAGGAGTTTATTATTTCATGTAAGTTGATACCCAGAATGATTAGGTGAATCCGCTCCAAAGAAGATGATATAACTACTGAGAGAGAATTTCTCACACTGAGACGAATGAGGAAGCATCTTAACTTCTGTAAAAATTATGAAATTTATCACTTAGAACAATAATTGGTAGCCCTGCCTTCTAACTCCAATGACTGAAGACGCTGAGTCATTGTTAATCGAGAATTATTATTGTTAACAACTTGTCCATGAGAACTTGTACCTCATATCCTCTTCAAATATGCATTATGTGTAAATGGGTCTTCTATTATTAAGGAAAGCTCCTTGTTTTGTATGTGTTCACTTAAGTAGGCATCATCTACCTGTTCTTCATAGGTTTTCATGTTTATTATTATTGTCACTCATTCACTATACTCTAGTCTTTGAAGTCGATTTGACATCTTGTATATGAAGGGGATTCTTAAATTTGCCTGCAATTTTCTCATAATACGATGCATTGTTGCACTAGAAGGTTTGCCATAAACTCGACTCATTCATCAGTATACAACCATATAAGGGTATTCTAGAAAATTATCACAGTAAAAAACAATATCCTGATCCTCAAGTTGAGGTAGATCTAGCTTGTTCTCATATGGATATCGAAAAACTTGATATACGTCCGACCAAAGTTTACATAAATGAAGTCTCACATTTGCCCATTTAAAAATAGATTCAGTTGTGTATTTTTAAACACATCAACCTTATTCTTTTTTGAAAAACTTTTAAAGTTTGAAACATGCAGGGTTAATGTTTTGTAAAGTTTGATATTTAAAAATGTCTGATGCATGAGAACGTAAAATCTCGCACATGTGCTATTGAAGAATGAATTAAAGCACACATATACATTAAAATATACGTACGTAAGTAAATCACACATAATTTAATAAATCAAGTATACGCAAATCTACATACATAAATAGATGCATGCGTAATTTAAATAAAACATCTACATAAATGTTATCATAAATAAATATGCGCATAATTTAAATAAAGCAAGTATAAGCAAAACTAAGTACGTAAATAGATGCATGCATAAATTTAAATAAAGCAGTGTGCACGTAAATGCCATCATAAATAAATATGCGTGTAGTTTAAATGAAGCAAGCATACGCAAAATTGCATCGATAAATAAATCGGACACATGCACACACACATATATATATATATATATATATATATATATATATATATATATATATATATATATATATATATATATAAAAGATCATACGAATACCATCATCACATGCATTTTTTCTACCTTGAAAAATGTGTGATCCTTCAGTCAATCTACTTGTGCGAGAGGTACTACTTGTGCGAGAGGTACACGAATGCACGTAGATGCGCACAATTGTAACTCATAAGCGGGTTCGGGAAGTGAGACGGCAAAACTGGCTACAAAAAAGAATTGTTAAGTTTTCTAGCAGAGGTGGCGGCTATGGGTGGCACCGGGGCCAAACTAGAACTGAGCTTGGGTCTACGGGACTGATTTGTGCTGTGGTTGACAGGTCCAAGCTGGGCTGAGCTTGGCAGAACCAAATCAGGCTCATTTCTGATGTTCTGAGCTGGGCTCAGTTAGGCTTAACCGAGTTGGGCTCGACTTGATTGAACCAAGATGGGGGTCAGTTTGATTGAATCGAGCTGTTTAAGCGAGACGGGCTCAGCTCGATTGAACCAAGCTGAGCTTGGCCGGGTTAACTGAGCTGGCTTGGTGGGATTTTAACCGAGCCAGGCTTGGTTCGAGTGAACTGAGCTGGGGCTCGGTTAGACTGAACTGAGCCAAGGTTAGTGGGATCTAATCGAGTTGGGGCTCAGTTAGAGGGAACCGAATTGGGCTCGGTTCGACTGAACTGAGCTGAACTTGGTTCGATTGAGCTGAGCCAAGCTCAGTGGGATCTAACCGAGCTGGGGCTCGGTTACAGGGAACCAAGTCAGGCTCCCAGAGCTGCTGCTACTGTTGGTGGCTTGTCAGAAGAGAAGCAGGGAGAAAAGAGAAGTGGAGGGGATGGTGGCCCAAGGCGCAGAGTGAGGGGGCGGGGAAGGCATGCCTCTGTCCAAACTTGATTATGGCAGAAACATCGAGAGGGAGGGAGAGAGTGAGTGAGGGGTGGCTCTTCTAGACCTACTGGAAAAGAGCAGAAGGGGGAGGGGATGCGAAACCTGATTGGAGAAGGCAGCAAGAGGTGGGGCGGCCCGTCCGGGTTGCCTCAAGCTGAGGAGGACGCGGTAAGCCGGTAAGGGGATGAGGCTCCCACGAAGACGTTCGTGTTGCATGAGGCATGCATGTCGGGGGGGGCTGAGAGGGTGAGGGAGAAGAAGAAAGCAAAGAGAGTGTCTGTCAGGTTTTCGAAAAACATAGAGAAGGGGGGTTATAGATGGCGGTGGTGCCATTTGGTTTGGTTTGGTTCCTTATGGATCCAACCAAAACCGGGTGTACAACAAGTGGGTCAAAATGGGCTGGGTTGGATCCCACTGGATCCAACCCAAACCGTGGGAAGGTGTCTGTGGGTTTTCATTGGGTCGGATTGGATCATTATGGATCCAACCCAAACCGATTTCAAAAGTGGGTTTGATATTGAATGGGGCCAATACATTTAGTATGGGTCTTATAGGTTGGGTTGGGTCCAAATGAACTCAACCTCTATAGTATTCAAATGAGACCCCCCTTTGTGTCTCATTTGGTTCTTGGATCCGATCCGATAAGAATATATATATATATATATATATATATATATATATATATATATATATATATATATATATATATATATATATATACATTTTTGTGTTAATGTGGATTGGGTCCATCTAATGAATCCAATTCAATTTTTAAAAGGATCCCAATCTATATATATTATGTATATGTATACACACACACACACACTTGTTTAATTGTTGAGAATTGGTCCCTATTTGGATCTGATTCTCAATCCGACATGTTTAACAATTTGGATCTCTTTTAGATCCAACTTGTTTTGGGATTGGATCCAAATCTCAATCTTGTGGTTTGAGTAATCCGGATCCTTCTTGATCCAAACTTGAAATTATTCTTAATTTAGACCGGGTCCATTGAATGGATCCATGTCTTTATCATATTGGTTTACAAATTTGGATCCAAACTCATTTCAACTTTGAGATCCAGTGGATCATAGGTGTTCCAAATATACATTTTGAACTGGTTTTCATGGGAAGTTGATCCTCATAGATCCCCCATCAAGATCCAAATCTAAAATGTCTTAAAATTTTCTTAAGTTTTAAATAATTGTCAAATAACATGACAATATTTATAAATATCATTGATAATTAACTGCCAATTAACTATACAGAGAAATACCAGGATAAGCCCATATTTATTTTAAAAATTATCTGTAAAATTCAAGGATTTTACAATGAGATCTTATTGATGCAAGTTGTCTTTATCAATCTGACCTTGTAGATGGATCCAGCATGGTTAATTTAATAATAATCCACCCTTGAACCATACTTTTCTGATGAAAAAAAATTGAATGCTTTAAATTATAAAATTGTGTTTTTTCAGCATTTGATTTTTGAATTGCCCAAAAACCCAGAACACAGGTCACATTCAGGTGATTTATTTAAATGTTGATCCTCATTAAATGGGCAATGTAGATCAAATGTACGGCCCCAAAAAGGTTTGGAGTAGTCGGATGGGGGCATAGGCCGGTAGGCAGGCATCTAGGTTCAAATTCCATGGGCGTCATCCCTTGGGCAAACCAAAGCTTGGCGACTCCTTGGGGGTAAGGGGTAAGGGGTAAGCCCATGGAGTTTTACGCTATCAGGACAGTGACTCGAAGTACGACCGGCAGCATGACTGGGTCTATAATCTTGGGAGCTGTAAATATAAAAGAAAGATCACATGTATGATATCCCATTTGATCAAAACAACCTGCATCAATACAATTTCATGTTTTAAAATTATTTTTATCGGCTATTTGTCGTGAAAATTATATAGTTTTATTTTTAAATATTTCTTTTCTATTTTCTTATAAAATCATTTTTTATATTTATTTATTTATTTGTATTGCCGAGATTTCGCCAAAAAAAGCGAGATTTAAAAAAAAAAATTCAAATTCTTGCGACTTTTTGCTGCCGATATTTTACCGTTTTTAACTTTTGTCACGATTACCACCCCTAGTTTCCCTGTCAGACATCTTAAAGATATTGACGTCCGTTTCAAGAGATTAGGGTTTCCCGACTCAAAGCATAAGCAGGAGCACAGGGCTTTGTGGGATCGCTTTGGTGTTCGTGGGAGGAGAGTTGAGAGCCTGCCCTTTCGTACGAAAATGGTGCGTCCTCCTTCCGTAATAGCAATTTTCAGAAACCCCAACTACGAATTTATTTATTTTTTTTTGTTTTTTTGAGTTAAGATCTCTTCTTGGATAATCTCAGTTCTTTCCTCTCTCTCTCTCTCTCTCTCGATTTTAGTGCTGTTTTTTCCCCTTTTTCTCATTTTCTCGATCTGAGATTATCCCGGATTTAGTGATTAGCATCGGTTGACTTTTAGAGGTATTTTGTATTGCGTGAGTTGTCTCCTTGTCTTAATGAGAAGTCTACTAATTTCTTGGGTTTCTTTTCCTTTTGTAACGTGATATGTTGGTTGTTTCTATCTAGCATTTTAGCCTTTTTTACCTTAACTTGAGGTTTCCTGAGTCGATTGTATCCATGGAGTTAAAATTTATTTCTTTTTATAGGGTTCACATTTTCTGAGATGTCGATGTTTGCTTGTTCTTGGCTTTGAAGAATGAAGTTCTTTGTAGGATACTGCCTTACTTTTTATATTAGAATCGTTTTTTGCTGAGTAAAGAGTCCCATGGTGAGCAAGTTCTCGTGTAGATTCACTCGAACCATTGAGTCTGACTCTGTTATATCGGTGGAGTAAAAGATCTGGATGGAGACCCTGAAAATTGTTATATGGCAATGCAATGTCTTTGAGGCACTTCTTTGGTTGATGCAGCTTATAAAGTATACTTGTAGGCAACGATTTTCTGAAGCCAAATTGGATATTGCCTACACCTACCTTAGTTTAACTCTTTTTAGACAGATGCTTAGTGATGAGATTGTTTTCCCCGAAGAGGTATACTGCCCGGAACTGATTTTGGGGTTTAAATCTTGTCTTTCTCCTTCTAAGATTGATCTAGTATCGATCGAGAGAAATGATAAGCAGGTGTTACTTTCTTCCTAATCTGCTCAGCGTATTCGGAACTAACTGCTCATTGCCTTCATACCTCAGGAAGCAAAATTACTAGACTCGTTATGATTCTAAATGTTTGCTAACCTCTCATGAGATTCAGAATCTCATGCAAATGAGAGAATGAATCTCATTTGCACAACTAACCAAACATCAGAATAATGAAAATAAGAAATTGAATGTGATTTGCGATCACATTTGGAGTGAATCTCATGTGATTTGAAATCACGAGGTGCAACCAAACATGCGAAGGTTTTAGTTTTGAGTCAGGCGTGCTATTTGTAGCTGTTCTTCTTATGGCACTATCATCATTTAGCAGCTGGTATTGATGTGTAATACTGCTTAAGACCATATGACTTGAGAGTGGGAACTCATGTATAAAGCTAACTGTGTTGAAGAACGGCTGCTCAGCTATGATAATATAGGAATAATGTCCTGTTTGGAAGTTTTATGCTGCAGGATGGTGGAAAATAATGTCCCTGTATGCTTTTTTTGGTCATTGGTTCTCTTTAGTTTCAAGATTCCTTCTTTTAAAGTATTAGGGGTAAATGTTCTTCTGTGCATAGAGTTTTAGCTCATTACATCTCCCCATGTTGAACCTACGAGGTATGACTAGTATACGAATGCAGTGTTTCCAGAAAAAAAAAATTCCATGAGTGTTGCCTTGTCTCTGGGTTTGTCATCCATCCCTTTGCTAATAATTGCAAGTATATATTATGTACGTGACTATCTTCTTCTACTTGACGTATAACTACTATTTGGCAGACAAAGCGCACGAAGAAGGCTGGCATTGTCGGCAAATACGGTAAGAAGCAATTGTTCTAAATCAATATTTTTTGTGCATGCTTGTTTTGAGTCACATTAGTTGGTTCGATCATTTCCTTGTTTCTAATGTTGTTTTCTTTTCTTTTCTCCCCTTTTGATCCTCCTCTGATTTCCAACTGAATGCATATTACTTCCACAAATATGAGTGCTTCAAAGCTTGATGACTTAAATCTTTCTTGCATATTCTTGTCGATTGTATCCATGGAGTGTCACGATTTTGAGATTGGGTTATGTTGATAATATGACATGGAAACTGATCTATCCTAACTTCCTGCCATGATAACTATTTCAGGCACAAGATATGGTGCCAGTCTGCGTAAGCAGATCAAGAAAATGGAAGTGTCTCAGCACTCCAAGTATTTCTGTGATTTCTGTGGGAAGGTATGAACTGCAATGAGGCTTTCTTGTCATCCATTTTGCTAATAGAAGGATTCTTTCTGCTCTTGGCGTGTTCGGATTCATGGAACAATACATGTGAAATTCTGCAGTTTGCAGTGAAGAGGAAAGCAGTGGGAATCTGGGGTTGCAAAGACTGTGGCAAGGTGAAGGCTGGGGGTGCTTATACTTTAAAGTAAGTTCATCTTTTATTCTTGACAATATATCAAATCGTGAATCATAATGTTTTTACTCCATTTTCTGTGTACCTTTAATTTTTTCTATATATTGATGAGGAGGATGGCATGATGATTTTGTGTCGTATTTAACAAAGTATATGAATTGGCAAGATATATACCTATGTCACATGGGTGCGGGTGCGGGGATTCGGCACTTCCAAAAAACCCGGGTGTGGGGGTGCGGCAGGGGCAAAAATGTAATATATATATATATATATATATATATATATATATAATCCACTACTCAATATGTTCAAATTCAATTAGAACTACAGTTTTCTATAAAAAAAATGTACATGAACAAACAACATATTTCACGATTTCTGGTGTGAATGCTACCATCACGGTATAATCATCTGGAAAAACCAATATCTAGTAAAGCATAGCAGAGTACCATAGTGTATCTAAGAAAATAAGTTGTACAGGGATTAAATATGCAACACCCCTGGACCGTGCCAAAAATACCTACAAATTCCCTATGTTATAGAATATCCATAAACACGCATAGATTTCCCTTCTAATAATTAGGGGTGTGATCAGTTACAATCTATATCGCAAATCACAACTTATGTTTTAATACTTAAAAAGATAACTCCTCGACATTTCATGTTCATCACATTTTAGGTAGCATAAAATCTCATACTATCTCGACCAATATAACTCCTACTTGCATCCAAATGTACAACACCATTCATTACACAGTTATGATGGGATAAGAACTAAGCAAGTGAGAACAACTAATAAAACATATCCTTTGCTGTAATGCAGGTGTTGCAGACAGATTTTCGACCATGGATAAAAATGTAAACCCACAGTCATACACAAATATACTTTGAGATACAAAAGAGAACACCGATTAGTTGAGGCAAATCGCAAACATTTTTTCAATTTTAATTTAGGATAACTAAATCGCAGATTTCTATTCATGGATTTCATACAAGAAGAAAAAAAAAACGTTTTGTTGCCAGTACTCAGTCCATGATTTCAATCTTCGAGTTTTTTTTTTTGGGTCCATAGCAGCCGAAATCCCCAAATCTGCCGATTTGGGGTTTACGGCAGCCCTTAAAACTCCTCTTTTGATTTGAGGTTCAAAGCAACTGAAACCCCAGCAGCCATTAAAACCCCTCTTTTTTTCTTTCAAAATCCTTTATATTTGGGGTGTGTTACAACCCTTTGCAAACTTGAAACAAAATATACCCACAACAATCGTAGTAAACCCTACCTGTGAATCGCGGATTCCCGATTTCTTTCTGATTCCCTCTTCCGGCTACCGTGAATCCAAAAGAGTCTCCTCGCCATCGTGCTCGTGTGAGCCGTGTGCCTTTTCACCAAATGGTGCGAGAAAGAAAGGAAAACGATAGGGAGAGAAGTAGGGGAAGGAAGATAACGAGTGAGAGAGGAAGAGGATGGGGGGTTTAGAAGAGTGCGTAAGAGAGGGGCGAAACAGAAGGGAGATGGGGGTCATGGGGGATCGTGGGGAGTGGGGGTTGGTTACCCCAACAATCCAGCGGCTGTGCAACACCCCCTCCCTTTTCATAGGGCAGTTTTTTTTTTAAAAAAAAAAATCCAAAAAAATGGACCGAAATGACCCTGGGTGCGGTCAACGCACCCAGGGTCGGGTTGACTGCACCCGGTGCCGCACCTGCACCCGCATCGAGTCGCGTCGACGCGGGTGCGGCACCCTGCTAGCCGAATCCCTGTTACATAGATATATACTCTCAATATCATGTACTCATTGCTGTCATCGCCTTTTCTTACCTGTAATTGATTATTAGTTTGGTTTGTATTTCCTGGTTATGGCTCAGATGATTTGTCTGACTGACTTATTTGTGCGGTTTGAAGCACTGCAAGTGCTGTGACAGTAAGGAGTGCCATCCGTCGGTTGAGGGAGCAGATTGAGGTGTAGAGTGCAAGCTGTGATGTGTTATAATTGTGCTCCCCATGAACCAGGCACTTTGCTGCATATGGTACACTTCAGCATTTTGCTTACCGAATTCAGATAGTTTTAGTGCTTTTATTTTTGTACACATGATTTGCTAAGACATGGGTTTCAAGGTTACCCTTGAATTTTGCAGTACTACTACATCCGTTTGTTGAACATTGATAGTTAAAGTTCATGGTTTTTCTTTTTTTACTAGTTCATGGCTTTGTTTAAGTTCCTTTATTTTGCTTTTGTTTATTTTGGTCATCTGTATGAACGTTAAAATTTCCTGTCACTGCTCGGCTTTGGGTTTCACCTAGGCGATCCTATCTTGGGTTGAAAGGTTTTAATGGCCTTTTGTTTCTAAGTTTGGTGGTTACCTTTGGAAGGTCATTAGGAAGGGATTGACTTGGTATCTATATCCAGTGCCCTCCCATTTGAGGGGAGCATTCTGTGTACGTAGTAAGAAATGGTTTTTTCATTGCTTTCCATCATGCACCCTGTTTGGAATCCTGATGGCCATGGAGGTCTGAACTATTTGGAGATTTCTAATCTGTCAGATCTATGGGATTCTGGGCTGGTTAGGTTTTCCTTACATTGCCGATCAAAAAGGTAAGACTTAGTATTGGAAAATCTGGAAAAAAGAAACAATTCATTAATCAAACCCAAAGTACATGTCGAAGTTAAAGTGAATTCCAATCATCTTAGGGAGACAACCTAACCAATCTGCTGATTAAGTCTAAAGTGAACTAAACTACACACCCACATTGAGAGAGAGAGAGAGAGAGTTCAACAGAACAAACAGGTATTAAAGTTACACCACAATCTGCACATCTGACTAGAGGAGAAGCTCTAGTAGAAGTACCATTACAATGGCCATGGATAGAGATGGCATGTTCATCCATGCCCAAGAGGGCCAATACATATCAATCTGAATTGGAAAATTGCACCCACCTTGCGAAGTGTTCTGTGTTGTCACCATGGCAAGACCTTGGAAGTCACAGGTGCCATCCTTCTGATACTGAACTTGATAATACATGTTGAATGCATATGAAGCATTTGCTTGAAGATCCATATTGCTACATGATGAGTCATAGCCTAGCGCGGTGCAGTTGGAGAATGTACAAGCATATTCGATATTTTTACCCAGTGCAGCACTTTTAATAGCATCCTGTTTAAGCACACACTATTGCTGAGGCAGATACTTCACGTTCTTTGCTGCTACCAGCGGTTTGGTCGGGTCCTTGCCGGAGAGGTCCATTGTGAACTTTGGCTTCCCATCATAAGTGAAAATCCCCCAGTGACGCTCGAAGTTTCCTGGTTCTATGTTCTTTGGGTCCTCGTCAATGATCCCAAACAAATAGACTTCAAGGTATTCAGGTCTTAGAGGGGTCCCTACATTGCTGGCCAACTTCTTAAGCAAACCATCATGAAATCTTTTGGCGTTGGTTACATTGGCATTTTTTATCTCCATTAGTAGGCCAACCGACTTCTCCCACAAGTATAGGCAAAACTACCCGTTGTTACGCATTTATTGGAAGAAGACAACAATTTTCGCTAGAATCTAAGGCCCTCCCCCAACCTTTACAAAACCGCTCCCACCCCAACCTAATAAATCAAGCATCAAAGAAAGGGTGGGAACGCTGACTTGATGGTAACCCGGCAGTGGAAGTCGTAATCCGTGACGTTCTGCTTCACCCATCGCTTGGCCGCATCGTAGTCTCCAGCGATGGTGGCGAGCATGTCGTTGGGAATCGCCACCATCACCTCGATCCCCGTCCCCTAAAACGTGCTCATCGCCCACCGATCGGCGTCGAACAGCTTTACCTTAGTGATCCCGTTGTCCTGCAGCAGCTGCGAAACGATCGTCGGAGGCAGAGGATGGCTCGCTTGAGTCCCCCAATTGACTCCCAACCCATTCACGCACACCCCCAAGGAAACCACCCAGCAGATACACACCAGAACACGCCGTATAATTATCATTTTCGGATAGAAGTATCGTCAGAAAACCAGACGGGTAGCCGGGAAACCGCCTTTCGACGAGGTTTAGAGAAAATTTCTCAAAATCTCTCTCTCTCTCAAAGGGAAAAACCAGGTGGGTCATCGCAAATCCGGATGATTGCATCATTGTACAAATGGATGGTTCGTTGTGTTATCGTCAGCGTTTACCTTGAGGAAGCTGCCTGGTATCAAAAGCCGGGTATTGATTGTTTCTAGGGAAAACGCATAATGGTTGTTTTCTTGTGTGTCAAACGCCTCCACAAACAATATGGTTTGCATGGGCTCACTATTTTCCTTCGGAAGCAAGGTTTTCATATGAAAAACATCTGAAAACCCTTCTCCATGGCCCCTGATGAGACGTTTTCCCATGGAAGGACGCCTCTCTCTCTCTCTCTCTCTCCTTGATTTTGTTATTGGGTTTTTTGCAAATTAGTCGCTGACTTGTCATTCATTTTTTTTTTTACAGAGAAAGCTGGGGTTAGGCATACCCTACGGTTGTTAGCAGTGTCGGCCCACATAAGCATCGTCTCATCAGAAATTCGATACGCTGAAAGCGTGAATTGGCTATTTTTTAATAATTGTAAAAAATAAAAAAGATATTTTTAATATTATTTTAAATTTATTTTAATGGTTTTAACACGTGTCACTTTATGATTGACATATTATAAATTTTTATTATTTTTGAGCCGATACAGAACATTGAGTTGAATTCATGGCCGATACTGATACTGACAACATGTAGCCAGTTATACTACCATACCATTTGGGGTCGAACATGCAACGTCCCAACACAAGGTGACGTGCTCCTGCCAGACAAGCTGAGCAGTTACCCGAGTGACCCACTCTCTTCTATCCCTCCCTCTTATCGACATTTCTTTTCCTAATTTTCCTCTCTCTCTCTCTCTCTCTCATATATATCATAAAAGGGGTAGAAAAGAAAGCTAGAATCCCACTGAAGAGGAAAGCTTCAATTTTTTGCCTCTGTTTTTTGTTACTGTCTCCTTTCTTTGTGATTTTTTAGAGTTTAATGCATTTTTTTCTTGATCTAGTGTTTCATGCAATTTGTTCTTAGTATCTTGAGTGTTTGAGCTTCTCTTATTTTGGTATCTTTATTTTTATATACTTTATTTTTTATTTTACTTATTTTGAAGCTAACGCCCATTGTGCTAATTTATGAATTTTATATTATTTTTTAATTTGAATTTTTTTTATATCTTTTGATCATATTTACATGGAGAAACCACCCTGAGGATCAGAAACCTATCCGCTCTGGCTTTGCCTACCACACTTACAGTCTTGATTTTTTGGATCTTAAGAATTTTGAATCTCTGAAAGACTTTTTGATGTTTTCGATTTTAAATTAAAAATTTGCATTTTTTTCCCATTTCAATATTTTGTATTTTAAATTTCCCTTTTTTCTTTTACATTTAGCTATGTTAAAATTTTCATGATATTTGTTATCTATATTCTGATCTTTTGCATTTTGACCCAGGCATCCATGATTCTCCTTATGTTTTATATATATCCAAATCATCTTTTCTTAAATGAGGGCATAATGGTAGCTTTCTTGGCATCCCTAGGTCTCTGATCCTGAGTGTGTGTGTGTATATATATATAAGTCAAATCAGCTCACGTTACCGGATCACGAATTATTTGAGTCTTATGGCGTAAACCTTACTTTATTTTCCTTTTGGATTCTAAATTATCTTATGGTTAACTATAACCAGTTTTTTAACAGGTTTTTAACCAATATTTCTTCTATTTCTAACCAAGCTGCTGCTTTTGGAGCCAACAGGGTCCTGGTAGGAGCTGTTAGTGCACGTCACCGTGTGTTGGGACGTTGCAAGTTCAAAACCCAATGATATGTTGTGGGGCCTGCCTAACCCCAGCTTGCCTTTCAAAAAAAAAATAAAAATGCTTGGAGGGCTTCCAATCAATATTGTCGTGCTGATCTCATTGATTAATTTATCTTGGAGGACCAAAGCTTATGGTTGCCCAATGTTGCGTTTTTTTTTTTTAAGACAAGCTGGCCGCCCTATGTGGCAGAAGGATTCAATCCTGACCCTGCTTACCACCTCGGTGGTAATGTTACGTGTTCTTACTAAGCTCCAACAGGTAAGATTTAATCTTTGCTCATGGAACAGACGATCATTTGGTAATGTTGACCAGAATATTATTGCCATAGAAAATGGTGATGAAGCTCTCTTGGCTCGTGAACTCGGTCTAAGAGATGATCTAGCTAGGGCTCTACATATTGAAGAATCTTTTTTGAAACAAAATTCCATAATTTCATGGCTTCTGGACGTGCTCGTCTTCAAAAGTACACAATTCAACAATACTGGGACATTGTTGGCTTCGATCTCACGCATGAAGTACAAGACTTTTTTTTTTTATTATTAAAGGCAAACTGGTACGTGGTTTAAATTCCACAAACATGGTGCAGTCCAAGACTTCCTTGATGTAGTAGTTTACTACTTGATTGCGGGAGCGGAGTAGAAGACCTGGGTTCATAAGAGTTCATTTGGATTCATTTATATTTTTTATTTTAGATTTTTTTTTTTTTTTTATATTCGGATCATTAAATTGGATCCATAGATTTTATCTTTTTAGAAGATTATCTTAGAAAGCAGTTTATTTTTATTAGATTAGGGAGATCTTCTTTAAAAAGATATCTAATTGTTAATTCAGAATTGAGGTGAATTAAATCTAGTTATTTAATTGCAACAGGAGAGAAGTGTCGGGTCAAGATAATCCTTATTAGTATATTTTTTCTTATTCTTGAGAGCATTGTAACGTCATGTACATAAAGATGACATTGCTAAACCACGTAAATTCAGTTTCTTGTGTACTTTATTGCTTTCTTTTTCTTTCAATACATTGTGTGTTTGCCTGCTTCCGACGCCCATAGATGGTTGACAGCCACTTTGTTGGTGGGACTTCGGCTGGTGTGAACCTCGTCCACGACTGTCGGATTAGGAAAAGCCTAAGGTGGTGGACATAGGATTGAACGAAGATGGGGAATGTAGTCATGTCAAATGGGTGGCTGAGTAGGAGGGGAACGACGAGAAGTATGGGGGCAAGAGGGACAAGTGGTGGTGGGGAAGGAAAACAAAAGGTAAAGAAGGTGCAGTGGATGCATGGAGGGTCGGGTTGTGGGTTAGGGCGACACATCGGTTTAGGGCAGCCAACAGTGTGATGTCCCGCTAAAGGTGAGGGACACCAACGTTTGGGATCCACTGTAGCAAGATCGGTTGCTGGTTCCAATTAATAATCACCCATGGGAACGTCACGTCTGCACAGCTGTAGGAGGAGTGCACGAAAGGAGATGAGACCGTTGGTTAATGTTCAAGGCTATGGGAAAAGAGAGGGTGGTGTAGAAAAGGCATCCAATGCCCACGATTAACTTGGTGCTCAAGGTAGAAGAAAGTGGACAAGACCATCCAATACTCACGTTTGAAGCTTGAAGAACACAACAAGCCCACTTAGTGTAGAGTCCTAGTTTGTAAAGATTTATTTTTTGGTAGAGTATAGAAATCCCAAAAAAATGTGGTGTACATGAGGTGTGTTCTTATTTTTTAGCTTAGGCTTCCTACTTTCATAAAAAGGTTTTGCTTATAAATAGGGGTTCTTTTTTAGTTAGTTTGTAGAGATACAACAAGTTCGTGAATAGTAATTTTGTTGAAATATTTTTTTTTTCAGCTGCTGTGTTATTTGATATTCCTTGTGCTGCCTTTTTTTCTATGTAGTTTTTCTTTTATTTCATATTTTCTTCAATTCTTGGTATCAGAGTCAGGTTGCAATCAGAGTTGGACGTTACGAGAAAAATGCATTAAGAGCATTGCCGAAGCAAGGAATTCCCGTAGACTCAAATTTTTTTGAGGATAATTTCTGAGTAAGATTGGTATGGCAAATAATTCAAATTCTCTCAACTTGTCTCAATCATTAGTGTCAATTTTTAATGGTGAAAATTATGAATTCTGAAATATTAAGATGGAGACTTTCTTTATCTCACAAGACCTCTGGGAGTTGGTTCAAAATGGTTATGCAGATATTGAAGGAACAAAAGCAGAAGAAAAAATCGATGTAAAAGAAGCCCAAAAGAGGGATGCAAAGGCATTGTTAGCAGTACAGTAGGCTGTGTCTGAAACTATTTTTCTAACTATTATCGGTGCTACAAAGTCAAAAGAAGCATGACAACTCTTGAAACAATAGTTTCATAGTGATAAGAAGATCACAATTGTTAAGCTTCAAACTTTAAGAAGAGAGTTTGAAACGTTTTCTATGAAAACCAGTGAGTCAATTCAAACATTCTTTTCTAGGCTCTCTACTATTATAAATCAGATGAAGACTTTTGGTGAACTTTTAGATGATAAAAAAATAGTAGAAAAAGTTTTAAGGTGTCTACCTTCCAAATTTGATCATGTTGTTATTGCAATTGAAAAGTCCAAGGATTTATCTGTGTATTCTATTGATGAACTAATGGGGTCCCTTTTAGCCCATGAGCATCGCATAAATAGGTCTTTAGAAAAAATGTTGAAACAGGCCTTTCAATCTAAACTTGAAATCCTAAAAGAAAATAATAATCAGTGTGATCAAAGGGGTGAAAGTAGAGGTCGAGGACAAGGAGGTTTTAGAGGAACCTTTCGTGGACGTGGAAGAAGTCGAGGAAAGTTTTATGATACTTCTCAAAGGAATGATGGGACATAAAAAGGTAATCAAAATATGTTTTTTAGAGAAAAATAATGTCATTTTTGTAAGAAATTTGGTCATATTGAAGCCCGATGTTTTGAAAAAGGCAAAGCAATAAACAAATTTTGCAGATGAAAATTTGTTTCTTGCAAGCATGAATACTAACAGTTACAAAAGTGAAATGTGGTTTGTAGGCAGTGGTTGCAGTAATCATATGACCGGTGATAGAAGCCTCTTTAAAAATATTGATGAGACCTTGAAGCTGAGTGTGTGGCTTGGGAACAACAATAAAGTAGACGTCAATGGCAGATGAACAATTGCAATCAAGACAAAATCAGGTAATGAACGATATATTCAAGACGTATATTATGTTCCTGGTTTGGCCTTGAATTTACTAAGCGTAGGGCAATTGGTTAAAAAGAGCTACACTCTTTTATTTGAAAATGACGTCTGTGAGATTAAAAACAAGAATGATACAGTTCTTGTAAAAATCGATATGGTTCAAAATAAAATGTTCCCACTTGAAATGATCAAGATAGATGATTGTGTCTTTATGGCAAATAGTCCTGATCAATCTAAATTATGGCATTTAAGGTATGAGCATTTTTATTTTAATGGTTTGAAACTCTTGCATCAGAAAAATATGGTGGTTGGTTTGCCAACCATTAATTGTACAAATGAGATATGTGAAGGGTGTGTTTATAATAAACAACACCAATTATCATTCCCAGTTTAGAAAGCATGGAGAGCTAAGGAACCTCTTGAATTAGTTCATGTTGATATATCCGGGCCCATGAGAACTCCTTCATTAAACAATAGAAAATATTTTTGTTTCCTACTGACGATTTTACTAGAATGAGTTGGGTGTACTTTCTTACTCATAAATCTCATGCATTTGATAGATTTAAGGAATTTAAGTTTCTTGTGAAAAATGAAAGAAGAAAAACTATAAAAATATTGCTCACAGATAGAGGAGGAGAATTTTTATCTGATGAGTTTGGTTTTTTTTGTAAAGATCATGGTATTCGTAGGCAACTGATAGTAAGAAAGACACCACAACAGAATAGAGTGGCATAAAGGAAAAATTGTACAGTGGTAGAAATGACACGCAACATGCTAAGTAAAAAGCATGTGCCTAATGAGTTTTGGGCAGAAGCCGTCAACACTGCAATACATATCCTAAATATTTCTCCAACAAAGGCAGTTTGAAACAAAACACCTTATGAGGCCTGGTGGAATCGAAAACCAAATGTAAGTATGTTGAAAGTATTTGGCAGTATAACATATGCTTTGATTGATTCTTCAGAAAGAACCAAGTTTAGCAAGAAAAGCGAAAAGTGTATCTTTGGTTATAGTAATGAAACTAGGGGATATCATCTCTATAATCCTTCTTCTTAAAAATTGATTATATATTGTCTCTATAATCCTTCTTCTAAAAAATTGATTATAAGAAGGGATGTTATTTTTTATGAAAAAGCTTGTTGGGAATGGGCCAACAGTGAAAGCGTGAAGTTGCAAATTGATGAAGGTACACCACAATTAAATCATACTAATAAAGCATTATCTTCAGAAGCGTCAAGTATGGGAAATGAATATACAGAAAATATTGAGTCTACACTTGATGAGGACACTCCTCCAAAAACGTACGGTCTCTGGAAGATATTTATAAATATGCTTCCGCTTTTATTATAGTAGAACCATCATCCTATGATGAAGCATGCACAAATAAGAAATGGATAGATGCAATGAAAGAAGAAATATAGGTCATCAAGAGGAATGACACATGGGAGCTTTCCAATTTGCCACCCGGAAAAGAATCAATTGGGTTTACAAGGTCAAGTATGATGCTGGTGGAAATGTAAAAAAGTATAAGGCAAGGTTAGTTGCTAGAGGGTTCGTGCAAAAATATGGAATTGATTTTACTGAAACGTTTTCACCTGTTGAAAGATTTGAAATAGTAAGAATGATCCTTGCGATTGCAACTCAATTTAAATAGAAGATTTATCAATTTGACGTTAAGGTTGCATTTTTAAATGGTTTTCTAAATAAAGTCATGTATGTTGACCAACCACCTGAATTTGTTGTTAAAGAAAAAGAAGAAAAAGTTTATAAATTAAAAAAGACTTTATACGAGCTAAAACAAGCCCCGCATGCATGGTATAGTTGCCTTGATAAATTCTTCTACCAAAATGGTTTTCAAAGAAGTGATAGTGAACCTACACTCTATGTCAAAGTAAATGGGAATGAATTGTTCATTATCAGTGTCTATGTAAATGATATTATCTACACTGGTTCTTCATCTAAGCTTATTGCAAAATTTAAAAATAGTATGATGAAGGAATTTGAAATGTCAGATATGGGGTTGCTATATTTTTTTTTTGGTCTTCATATCGTGCAATCTAAGGAAGGGATTTTCATGTCTCAAGAAAAATATGCATTGGAACTACTAAAGAAATTAAAAATGTTGAATTACAAAGTTTGTGAAACTCTGATGAATTCGAATGAGAAAATGAGTTTGGAAGATGGAATGACAAGAGCAAATGAAAGATATTTTAGAAGCTTGGTCGGCAGATTAATGTATTTAACTCACACTCGGCCAGACATCGTATTCTCAGTCAGTTTGATTTCAAGGTTAATGAACAATCCATCTGTGCAATATCTAGGCGCAACAAAAAGATTCTCCGTTATATACGGACAACAATCAATTATGAATTTTTTTATAATCATGTTACTGACTTTAATTTGATTGGATTTACTGACAGTGATTGGGCAGGCTCAATGGATGATCGAAAAAGCACAAACGGTTTTGCGTTCGGTTTTGGTTCAGGCGTTGTGTCGTGGTGTTCAAAGAAGCAAAATTCAATAGCATTATCATCTTCAGAAGTAGAATATATTGCTGCTACATCTGCTACCTGTCAAGCAATCTAGATGAGACGTGTTTTGAAGGACCTGCATGTGGAACAAAAACTTTCAACTAAGCTCTATTGTGATAATCAGTCTATAATTTTTATTGCTAAAAATCCTACCTTTCATGGTAGAACAAAGCACATCGAGTTTAGATATCATTTTATAAGAGATGCAGTTGAAAAAGGTGAAGTAGTGCTGAATCATTGCTCTATAAATGAACAAGTTGCCGATGGTTTCACAAAAGCCTTGTCATCTAAAAAATTTCTGATGTTCAGAGAATCCATAGGTGTGCAAGAACTTTCACATTAAGGGAGAGAAAATGTTGGTTAATGTTCAAGGCTATGGGAAAAGGCATCCAATGCCCACGATTAACTTGGTGCGCAAGGTAGAAGAAAATAGGTAAGAGCATCCAATGCTCGCGTTTGAAGCTTGAAAAACACTCTAAGCCCACGTAGTGTAAAGTCCTAGTTTGCAGGGATTTGTTTTAGAGTCTAAAAATCCAAAAAAAAATGGTGTAAGTGAGTTGTGTTCCTATTTTTTAGCTTAGGCTTCCTACTTTCATGTAAAGGTTTTGTTTATAAATAGGTGTTCTTTTTTAGTTAGTTTGTATCGTGAATAGTAATCTTGTTGAAATATTTCTTTTCAATTGCTGTGTTATTTGATATTTCTTGTACTGCCTTTTTTCTATCTAGTTTTGCTTTTATTTCATATTTTCTTCAGAATGGTAGGGCCATGTGATATTGGGTGAAGTTGGTCGCCTTGGATTGCTGAAATGATTTTGCGTGCGATCATGAAGTATTGCTGGGGAATGGGCTTCCCATGGGGAGCCGTAAATCATATCTCCATCAACGATCTCCTCCCCAAGTTGCCCGAACATGATCGTGTCTCGATCAAATCAAAGCTAAATCCTTATTCTAATACTAACTGATATAAATCTGTAGAAAATTTACAAAACTATTGATATGATTAATCTAAAATTATCTAACTTTATTATCTACGAAAATAAAGTTGAAACTAAAAATACAGTAATAAAATTACCAACAGGAGCTCCGCTTTTCTGAACGTCAGTTTGTGTTGGGATGTTGCAAGTTGAAATCCCAACGTGTCTTTCAAAAAATTATATATAGTAATAAAATGAAAGCAGGCGTGTATTTCTCTAAATTTGGGCGTTTGTTACATTCGCCCGGGTAGAAGGAGTGTTTCTATTGCACTGTGAGCCCCTCTATGACCATTTGTTACACTCCAATTCAAGTAAGCTATTTTTCCCTGAAAGAGATGCTTAGGAATATGGGAGAGCTGTGTAACTTTTTTTTTGAAAGGCAAGCTGGGGTTAGGCGGACCCCTGCCAGTTTTTATTAATCAAAATCAATACAGTGACTTATATGTCTGCCCTCGAAGGGAAGGGAACCAGTCAGGGGATGGTCTTTCCATGATTTTTGAATCCTTTCTTTCGCCAATTTGGCTAGGTGTTTAGGTATCATATTTAATCTACATTTCACTGTTTTTATACAAAATCTGTCAAAGCTATACAAAACTGATATCAAAATTAAATGCAATACTGGTATTGACTTAATTATATGTCTGCCCTCTTAAGGGAACCAGTCGGGGGATGGTCTTTCCATGATTTTTGAATCCTCGCTTTCGCATCATATTTAAGATTCCTTGTTAAGATCTTCTTTAGATGGGGTGGGAGTGAGGGGATATTGTTTCCTAACTTATTCTGATAGGAAACATGTTTTTTTGCGTTTCTTACGTGGACCCACCACATATTTCTCATTGACATGTTTGTTATACCCTACGAAAGATGTCACTTTTCAGAGGGCATGAAAGAAACGTTTCCTAGGGAAATTGCTTCCTGAGGGGCATGGTGCAAAGCCAGTTTCAGCATGGGTTTTGTCTGAAACTAGGCAGGCCCTACTGGAACTCGCACGTGGGGTGTTTGTGTCATCCCCGGAAAGAAAAGGTGACCCTTTCTTAGGAAAGGAGCACCTTACGTATGAAAGGGGGCTGAAACAAATGCCTGACAAGAGAATGGGAATCTCTCACACGAAAAAATGTGGACTGTTTGCCAGGTTTGGGTGAGGAGCCCACCATCCTGACCGTCTTGAGTGAGATGATTATTAACCAGATCTGCTTCACAAGAAGACTGCCTCCTGCACTTGACCGAGTGCTGGAATGCTGTGATAAAGGGGACGCCCCTAAGCATTAGTCATGTTGCAACTTGAACAAAAGAACAACTTGTAAGGGTTTGTGAGTATGCATTTATTATGCTTCAAATAGATCTGCCTATGTCCCAAGGGGGGTTGACGTAGTGGGGTGGAGCCTTGGCTGCTTGACGGGCAGTCAAGGTTTGACTCATGGGCGTCGCCCCTCTGTGCAAGCCAATGCATAGCATAGGGGTCCTAGCCTCGGAGTTTTACACTTCCGGCACGATGACCATAGGTATGGCAGGCTGAGCCAGCGTGACCAAGTTTTCGTGCTGAGTGCAGTTTCTTCGGGTTATAAATTTAAAAAAAATAGATCTGGCTATAAAATGTATCCAAAACAAGAAAGAAGGCTGCATTCTTAAACCAAAGAGTAGATGTACAGAATACAGACATGCAATTCTGAATTGCAATCACAAAACAGAGACTCAACTCAAACAGTTCACTGAATGAATCCAAAGAGAACTAAACCCCAAAACAACCCCACCCGAAAAAGAAAAAAAAAAGATAAGAGGGAGAATGGATGAAATAAACACTAAATATTAGTGTTACACTTGGACCTGTGTAGCAAACTAGAGAAACAATGTTAGAAGTACTAATGCAGTGGCCATGGACAGGGATAGAGATGGCATGGTCATCCGTGCCCAAGAAAGCTGTATCTGAATCGTAAAATTGCACCCATTTTGCGAAGCATTTTGCGTTGTCACTGTAGCAAGACCTTGGAAGTCGCAGGCTTCATCCCTCTGAAACTGAACTTGATAATACATGTTGAATGCATATGAAGCATTCCCTTGAGCATCCAAATTGCCACATGATGAACCATAACCAAGAGCGGTGCAATCAGAGAATGTACATGCATAGTTGATATTGTCAGCCAGTTTAGTGGGATCGTTAGCACCCGATTTAAGCACACACCATTGCTGAGGCAGATACTTCACATTCTTCGCTGCTACCAGAGATTTGGTCGGGTCCTTGCCAGAAAGGTCCATTGTGAACTTTGGCCTCCCATCATAAGCAAAAATGCCCCAGTGACGCTCGAAGTTTCCTGGCGCAATACTCTTTGCATCCTCATCGAGCAGACCAAACAGATAGACTTCAAGGTATCCAGGTCTTAGGGGAGTCCCTACATTGCTGGCCAACCTCTTAAGCAGACCATCATAAAACCTTTTGGCACGGGCTATGTTGGCATTTTTATCTCCATCAGTAGGCCAACCAACTTCTCCAACAATTATAGGCAAATTGGGAACACCGACAGCCTTCAGAGCCGAAACCAATGTATCAAAATTGGCATCAAAGACATTGGTATACTGGATGTTGTTGGCAGTATCCAAAACTGGCTTATCAGTGCCATCAAAGAAGGCATAATCGATGGGGAAGTTTTCATTCTGGAACAAACTTATAAATGGGTAGATGTTGACAGTGAATGGTGCACCATTACTGTTAAGGAACAGAACGATTTCTTCCTGTTGCAATTAAGATTGTATAAGATTTTAGAGAATCCACATGGCAACAAGGAAATAATAATCAAGCAAGATTACTTCAGCAACTCCACCAAGCTTGCCCAGCTCAAAGTGAAAAGTAGGGCAAGTGAGCTTACGCAGCTGACAGGAAACCCAACTCGAGCGTATAGCCATAAGTACCGGGACTAGATAGCTTAATAATAGCTGAAACAAGGACGGCAATGTCACAAACATGAAGCGATTCATTCATAACATTACCATGATACTGCTAATGTCTGGACGAAATTTTCCTCCAGAAGGGACCACAGAGCTGTAGACATCTGCATTGAGAGGCACGGTGGCCTTTATCTTGTCTCCGACACCAGCATCGTTCAAAGCTTTTTGAATGTTTTGAAGGGCAGGAAAGGTGACGTTATCAAATGAGCGATTGTATGATGTGAGAAAAGGTTCGTTTCCCACTGCCACATACCTGCCAAAACAATCCCATTAGCATAACAGTTGCAACTTCACATTAGCCATACCAAAATTCTTAATCATAAATAGGAATAGTTACACAATCTGAATTAAGTGAAGGAACTAGAAAGCACAGGGAATTCCTAATAACATGTCAATGGTTTACTTATTGAGGAAAACAATCAAACACATATTCTACACCTAAATAGATCAACATGTTTTAGCCATTAACAAGTTATGAAAATGATTAGCACCATTTCAAATAGGACATCGTACATAATCTAAACAAATTATCGAGTATCTTAATCAGGGTGGGCAACAAGCAAGCTTACTGTGAGAAGCACAAAGCACAAGCTCAGCTAGGTAAGGGCTTGGTTTGGCTCATCTCAGTTCATAAATAAGCCAATCTCAAGCCCACACTCATTAAAAGCTCAATAAGCTTGCTTAAAATATTTAGGTATCTCTTACAATATTATCAATTAATAAGTACAATAATAATGATCGTGCATGTTCAGAAATACTTATTGACATCTCGAATAGGGATTTTGGTTCACTAGCCAACTAAAATTTCTATTATTTTCGTATTAAGCTTCACCTATGCACAATTACTTACCAAGCTAAGCTTTGAATAACTCGGGCTCAGTCCTGGCCGGCTTATCTACACCCATATACTATTACTTTCCGTTGAATGTGATGGCTTGAAAATTAAACATGCAAATTAACAGATAGAAAACATTTTCAACCACAAATAAAACCAAATGGTTAGATCAGTGTTGTAAGTATCGTATTGTATTGTATGATATGGTACGATATCTATCGTTACTATGAGAAAAATCCATACGAGTGTGTATCATATCCGTATTGATTGTATCGTATGATATACCTCTTTATTGTACTGTATCGATACAGGTGTGACACACTTTAAAAAGACCAAAAGTTAATTTTTTCCATTTTTGGTTTTAAAGAACTCTTAAGGCCCGACTTCCTCATTTGTATAGAGACTATTAGAGGGGAAAACCACGCATCCTAGGAGCCGTGAAAGTGATTCGGGAGCTGATCCGTGCGCAAAAAGATAATGATGATGACGATTGACTTTTATATAATATATTCTCAAAAAACTTATTTATGTAAAGAAATGAGTTCCTCCATAGATATTCACTTAAATCACCAAAAGTGAACACTCAAAAGAGTTTCACCAAAATACCAACAAGAACACACAAAGAACCACAAATGAGTTCACTCACAAACACCAACTAAAGGACACAAGAACAAGAGGTAAAAAATAATATTCTTATTGAAGTAAATCCATAAAAGAAAAACATACAAATGAGAAGGGGTTTCACCCCTATTTATACACAACCAAAGGTCTCCCAAAAGAGACTTTGGGAGAGATCCCAATGGCTCCAACAGAGTCATTGGGCTCTATCTCCAATGCCCCTTTTGGCTGACAAGAACCTAAAAAATAAACAAAAGAAAACTAACCTAACATATATATATATATATACACGAATGTATATATTTACATTTTTAACAATTTAACACTTAATCAGTTAATTGTTTGTTATTGTTTATGTAATATGAAAGTATGAGTCTTGTGGCATGTTCTTAATTGCAAGATATTTAATATTTTGCATTGTTCTTGTTAGATATGCATGCAATATTATTTATGATTCTATATTAGTTGATGTTGGATGACGTCTTATGCAGCTCATAGAGACATAAATACTTCATATGTGATTTTATGGTTGAATGGTTGATTTTTATGCAATTCATCATGATTTTTTTAGAATTTTTGCTTGATTTTTTGAATTTTTTGAAAATTTTTTATTAAAAAAATATGATTTTTTATGATACGCTACATATCTAGTTTTGGGCCTGACTGATACGAGTAATGATACACTACTTACAACCTTGGGTTAGTTAGATAGTATAAACCAAGCTATTTCAACCTCCAAGAAAATGACAATGTCATGCATAACTGGTCAGCACAACCACAGCAAAGTCAATATAAGATGCCTAGCATGGTGCAGATCATATAGCAGTACCAGAGAATATGTGTGCATCTGTGCGTTTGTGCAAACATTTCAGTATCTCGGACAATGTACCAACTAAAAAATTGCAGAGGCCTACATTGCCCTTCAAAGTGGTAGATGACAACTCTCTGACAAATATCACGAGATTTATAAAAATCTCGTCGATATATCACGAGAAATTGCCTGAAAGTTTAAAAAGGCAATTTCTCGCAAGATTTTCAAACCGTGACAAATATCGTGATATTTATATTTTTAAAAGATATTTATCATGAAAACCCCTGAGATTTTTATTTTTAAATGTGTTTTATTTATATTTTCTTATAAAATTTATTTTTTGTATTTTTTAATTTATTTTTTATTCCCAAGATTTTGCCGAAGAAAAAATCAAGATTTATGAAAATTTTCAAAATCTCCCAAGTTTTTTTCCTGCCTAGATTTTGCCGTTTTTAACTTTTGTCACTATGGATGACAATGAGCAGATCAATAAACTTCAAGGTACAGGAAGAACTCAATCAGTAAATGTGACTGCTTACGAACTTGATTTTGTGAAAAACCAAAGAGAACAGAGATTGACATGCTTATCCGAAACTCTACAGAAGAAACAGAATAAACTGTCTAGAGGACAACCAAGATTCTGTACCATATACCAAGCTACTGCAACTTACAACAGCTGAATCTGTCTCCAATTGCAGATCTTCCTTTTTTTGTTAAGATGAATCCCTCATGATTATATATCTAGAAACTTCAAAAGTGGAGATGAAATCAATAGGGAAAGCATCTTTTACAGTGAGCCCAACCACATCTTTAACAGGCTATGAGAAATTATCAAAACTAAAAAGACGCATTCAATTCAGGAACGCAACGGAAGGATTCATCTTGATGGGTAGAAAAAGAAGCAATCTCAACGAATGCAGAAACTGCCGCACCATATCATAAAAACCCCGGTAAGAAAAAACATACGCAAAAAATCTAGTAGCTAGACAAATTATATAAGTGACCGAACAACCCCTAATACTCTATTAAATATCCAGAAGTTAAAGTGCCTATAAAATATGAGGGCCAAATTAACCATAATATAAAAAGCTCAAAATTATAAAACAAACAAACAGTTAATCACAAAAACAAAAACACCCCAAGAAAGAGAATGATAAAAAAAAGAGTTACAATCACTATAAGTGGGAAATGATTAAGTACTAATAGTAATCAGCAGAATAGCAAAACCCGTTTTTTTCTCTTGTAATCTATGATTAAGAGAAAAAGATTATGATGTTTATAAGAACTCAAGACCCACATCATCACAGAAAGCAGGACAAACTAGACTAAAACGCTGTTGCTCAATGCTGTTGTTGGCTAAACTGAGATATGCATACTTTTTCACTGACCCACAAAAGATCTCGGCGACGGACCCATTTTAATACACAAAAACTCAGCACCCACCTCACAAAACCACTCCAAATCAAGCAATACTCAGAAAAGGATAAGAAGGGAAAAGAATGCTCACTTGATGGTAACCCCACCCTTGAAGTCGTAACGCGTGACGTTCTGCTTCACCCATTGCTTCGCCGCGTTGTAGTCTCCGGCGACTGTGGCGAGCATATTGTTCGGAATCGCCACCATCACCTCGATCCCTGTCCCTGACAATGCGCTCATAGTCGACTGATCGGCGTCGAACAGCTTCACCTTCGTGATCCCATTGTCCTGCAACAGCTGCGATACGATCGTCGGAGGCAGAGGGTGGCTCGCCTGAGTACCCCAATTGACTCCTAGCCCATTCACACGCATCCCCACGAAAACCTCCAAGCAAAGGCACACCAGAAACCGCCAGATAAGCATTTTTCCCGAGGGAATATCACCAGAAAATCAGATGGGTAGCCGGGAAACCGCCTTCCAAAGATTTCCCTATGACGGAAGGCGCTGTTCTTAACGATTTAGAGTTATTCAGTGTACTCAATATAGAAAACGAGACAAGATCTCTCTCACTCACTCATATATATATATATATATATATATATATATATATATATATATATATATATATATATATATATATATATATATATATATATGTGTGTGTGTGTGTGTGTGTGTGTGTGTGTGTGTGTCGACGGAAAACCAGGCGAATCGTCGAAAAAACGCCTTGAAAAGAGTGAGATTATGTCAGAAAACCGGTTTTTCTATTGATTCAGACTGTATCCAACCAAAAATGGAATGAGAACAGCCTGCTTTTTCTTTGACATCTGTTTTTTCTTCTCTCTTCTCTATGTCAAAGAAAAAAACAGGTGGGTCATCGTAAATCTTCCTTGCGAAAGCTGCCTACTTAAAAAAAAACGCGTTTTTCCTAATAATTCAGAGAGTTTCCAACCAAGGATGAGAGGAGAAAATGCCTCTCTGTCTCTCTCTAGCCGGAAAACCAGGTGTGTCTCCGGGAAACCGCCTTCTGAGAACTACCCAAAAACGGAATTGGGTTTTCCTGACGATTGGAAATGTGGCCTATAAAGGAGGAGTTGAGAAAAGGCGCTGCTTTCTTCCCTCTCCGTGTGATCTCCTTTATGTTTTTCTTTCTCTTCCTATTTACTTCTCTCTCTCTCCTTTTCTTTTTGCAATTTTCGGAAACGGTCATAAATTCGACGTGGCGTTCAGTGTTCAAATCCAGCAGCTCACGTCGCTGGAACATGTGCCGGCGATTGGGTGGTAGTCGAGTCGGTTTTTGTGACGGGTTTTTAGCGGACCCGGATTGGTTTCTCTATGACTCGGGTTGAGTCCTCTGTATCGATGGGAGATCTCCCTGATATAAACAAAAGGATAGTCAGTCAGTCAGTCAGTCAATGGGTAATGCGTGACCCGATGCCGATCAAGATCCAATCTGCTTTGAATATGTCAAAAAAATGAAAGCAAAGGGCCACTTAAGCTGTTTTTGCATTTAAATGTAGATATGAATCCGTTGGAACTTAGAAGACGATTGAATATGGAGCAGTAGGAAATAGATAAAGAGGTAGGTGCCTATTGAAGGCCCCCCACCAAATGATGGGAGTATGTAATTTCAAAATTAACCGTCTACTACAGCACTACCACCAGAGACACTAGACATCACAAACTACCGTCCTTTCAGATTTTGCAATGTTTTTCAAGATCAAACCCAAAATGATTAGTATTTTTCTTTTTTATTTTTACTCGCGCGGAGACTTAGTGTTCTAGCCCAGCCTGCCGTACTTACTGTCTCTGTCCATGTACAGCGTAAAAGACATGTTTTAGTTAACACATAACCATAATACGAAACAGTTTTTGGCAAAAAACCTACTTAATAATCCGCTAATCCTCTTCTGGGTGAATTGAAATCGCTGGTGTTTGCCTCCTCTCCTCGTAACCCAGAACTAAAAGCGCATTTTAGTTACTTTGTGATTATATCAGAAAACATGTTTTCCTTGATTTATAACTATGTCAGAAAACATGTTATCGATCAATAATGTATCTAAAAATATAAATCCCTACAAATAACATTCAAACTTTCAACTTTTTGGTTATGATAGCTTGACCTCACCATTCAGCTGTACCATTTTGACTCCATATCTATGTGAATTTAACAAAACCCCTTGACTAAAGTAAGCTCATGGGGTTTTATGTTGTCAAAACAGTACAAGTACAGTGATAGTAAGTATGGTTGGCAGGCAGAGCCAGCACAGCACGGCTAGGTCTCTGTTCTTGAGGGCTGTTTCTCAGTGTAAATAAAAAAAGAAAAAGTACCGTAGCTCCACTAAACCTTTTAACTTGGAAAGTTTTTCTTCATTTTACTCCTCTTTTTCTTCTAATGCAAATAGTTGCCAACATTTTTTTTGTTCATAATTTGAATTTATAAATCGACTTCTGAGCAACTGGGCTGTATTAGGCAAACCAACATGAAAGTGTTTTTGGCGCAGTGGGATGGGGGCCTAGACCGTTTGACGGAAAGTCTAGGTTCAAATCCCATGGGCGGCGTCACCCCCCTCTGCATAAGCCAAAGCTTGGTGACTCCCTGGGGTTGAGGGGTAAGCCCTCAGAGTTTTAGTAGGTCTGGCTGAGCCAGCACGGCTAGGTCTCTGCACATGGGGTGGTTTCTTTGAGTAAAAAAAAAAACATGAAAGTGTTTTGCCCGCTATCTGATCCAAACCCGAACAGTTGAATCCCTTTTTTGGAAGAACGGGTCGGATATCTGATCCAAACTGGACCCCGGGTACGACCCGGTGCATAACAGGATCGGGTTAGATCCGGTCCGAAACGGACCCCGGGTACGACCCGGTCCGAAACAGACCCCAGGTACGACCCGGTCCATAACAGAACCGGGTTAGACCCAATCCGAAATGGACCCCGGGTTCGACCCGACTCTTAATGGGTCCGGATCGGACCCATTTCAAAATGGACCCGGATCGGACCCTGCCTGAAAGAAGACCCGATTCTTTTTGGACCAGACCCAGACCCGATGCTATATGGGTCCGGGTCAGATCCAAAAAATTAATCACAGACCCGATCCACCCAAAATGGGTTTGGACCAAGTCTGATATCGAGTTTTTCACTCAGGACCCGATCCAGTCCTTGATAAAAATGAAACAGAAACCCGATGGGTTTCTGTTTACATTTTCAGGAAAACCGAAAAGGTTTTCCGCCCTTTTCGGTTCCACGGTGACCCACGTCGCCGTAACGGCGACTGACGCCGGTTGTCGGCGACCTGCGTCACCCCACGGTGACGCCGATCCGGCGACAGCCCCCACGTCAAAAGATGTCGCCCCACGACGATAATAGTTCCAGACGGCGGCTGCCATTTCCGGATGCCCTAAAAATCTGTCGGCGACATCCCAGCGACGCCAGCAGCGACCGACGGCTGCCCATGCCGACAAATCGCCCCACGACGATTTACCCGGCGAAAACCCACCCCCCGACGACAGGTAAGGGTTAATTTTTATTATTATTATTATTATTGTCGCTGATTTACAGGTAACTCCGGCGATGAGGTGGGGTAACCTGGGCGCCGGCAAGACTGCCGCTGTCATCTGCAGCTTTCCAGCAGAAGCCCCCCGCCAGATGGCTGAAATGGAAAACAGAGAGAAAAGGGGTTTTTAAACCCCTTTTGCCATCTGCCGGCCACATCTTCAGGCGCAAGCACACCGGCGAGGGTAAACCCCTCTGCAGCCCAACGGCCACAGGCGATGCCCAAAACGCCGAAACAACCTACACGGCCACGCGCAGCGGAAATGCGTGGCAATGTGGGCCCATAACCCAATGTTGGCGAATCCCTGAAAAAACAACATTGACAGGAAGCATTCCTGAATTCGCCATATTTTGTGTAGCTAGTTCGGCGTTCTCCTCAGCCGGTCGACGCCCACAATGAGCCCAGGCCTTAGGTCGACGGTGAGCACGACCCTTTCCGCAGCGTCCGAATGCGGAACAGAATTTTGGCAGGGAAATGCTACAAGTCTCTCATCATCCTTGTAGCCCCTAACCCCTTATGTAATGGGAGATTAGGCAGTTAGGTGAATGTAGTTATTCCACATTCACATAACTCCCACCCACTACCCCCATTACGTTGTCACTAATGTGACCCACTAAGAGGGTGTCAAACAGGGTCACATATGTGGGTTGGACCCATAACTGATTATGTCCAACATAAAATTTAAAAAAAAAGGAAGTGACTGTTTAAGAAATGTTTGGATGCATGAATAACAAAGTGTTTGGAAAGCAAAAATCAAACAAATAAGAAACAACAACTAAAATGAGTAGAAAACGACATAAAAATGTAAGTTAATACTTGTGCTTTTTACTTAAAAAACGAATCTCAAGTATTTGTGTCATTGATATTTATTATATACATGTATTTTACAATAAAAACATAAATTCTAAAAAAAGACAGTACACTTCTTTTAACATAAGAAAGGCATTTACGAGGGAAAGTAATGGCAACTCTCATTGTATAGTTCCATATTCTCCAAGGAAAAATCATAAGTGTGAGTTTTATTTGCTCAATCTTACCCCACAGATGCATTTAGCATGGTTCGTTTATTGAGAACAAATCTTAGATAAGTGGTTTTGATGTAAAAAAATAGCGGGTGATAATGCAATAGGTAATAGATAGTACAATTCTAATGACATGGCCAAATATTTATTTCCCTACAAAATAACCGCTTGGTAATGGAAAACCCTGGAAGAAAAATTAGAAAATTAACATAATTCCTTATAAAGCCATCAAAATATTGTAGAAATCAGGCAAGTGAAGAGAGAGAGAGAGTTTGCATATGTGGGTTGCAGTTATACTGACCCCTTCCAAGTTGGGCCGTCATTGGGTCCACTCTTATCCAACCCTATCCAATAACGATCATGTGCGGATCAATAAAAACTGTGTTTGATCAGCTAAATCGATCCATATTTTTCGAGTAATAACTGGATCCAGATCTCGTTAGAGTATCCATAAACAATCCTTGAGCCTCATTTGCTATTCAAATAAGATGCTAACACTTTACATATTCCTCAAATATTGGTGTTTCACCTAATTATTAACTTGGGACTGGTTCTAACCATCAAGACCAGGACCTAGCTGGGCTTTGTTACTAGTGAATTATGGGAGCAATTTACAGGATGATGATGTGCTAATCCATGCGTTGTTATTTTCAATTGCATCAATCAAGAGGCATCTGTGAATATTTAAAGTGCATATTTAATTAGTTTATAAGAAATGCTGTCAACACTAAGTGTGGTTGCCAAATGTAAATAGCTTAAGAGTTCACTTTTTTTTTTTTTATGATGAGGAACCCTTGCAGAAGCAAGAAAAACCCCAGGTGGAGCCCACGACCACCCTATCTTAGGTGGCCCGCATCTGAAAGCTACAGGCACACCCGTTTGCCAGTGGGGTTCGATCCGGCGCCTTCATCTAAGCACCCTCACGACCACCCCACGGGCGACCCCAACAGTGGCGCAATAGGGTATAATAAACTATTATGCATAATTAGACTGACTCACATGGGACACCACTAAAATGTATTATTTTAATTTCCTCTTATCATCATTCCATCCATCTCGAGATGGACGGTTGGTCACTTTGCTGATTTATGCAGCAACATTAAACTAAGATGTAAAACTTGGACTCTAATCGAGGCGCACTAGATCTCACTTGGCCCATGTGAGCCCTGCACACCTAGCTAGGTGGTGGCTGGTTCAATGAGCCCTAATTAGATGAAGGGACATCTCGAGTTGTTATCTATAAGCCCAATGTCCACCATAGGGACAAGCGTTAAAAACGGCAAAATCTCATTTTTTTTAAAATTTGCGAGAATTTGAATTTTTTTTATAAAATCTCACCTTTTTTTTTTTACAAAATCTCATCAATAAAAAATATACATAATAATTTTTATAAAAAATATTAATAAAATTTATTTAAAAATAAAACACATGGTTTTTTCACGATAAATAGCCGCTTAAAATGTAAATATCAAGTTTAAATCGTGGTATTTATGTTTTTTTCATAAATCTTACGATAAATTACCGTTTTAAACTTTCAGGCAATTTGTCACTACGATGTCCAACCCTACCTAATCTTTTGTCAAGCAATCTGAGAACCTTCAATGCGAGCATTTTTTATGCTAGCTAGGCATTCCATTCACATCCTACCTAGAAAGAGTTCGTTTGATTTGGACCACCCATCTTGATGCACCTAGCTACCAAAAGCCTTGGGGTCCCCCCCCCCCCCCCCCCCAAAAAAAAAAAAATAAAAAAAATCTTACGCAACTGTGATAAACAAAATCACACATGCTACAGATTTGTTACAAAATTCCAAAAGCATCTAGGGTTGCAAATGGATTGAAAATAGCCGGATATATATATTGGATCCGAGTCCGACATGTTATTTCCGGATTTGAGTCCTAAGTAAAATTCGAATGTGCATTCAGATCGAATTTTGATCTGTTCAACATGATTACTTTGGGATTCAGGATGGATTTGGATCAGTATTTTAAGTTTGATTTGAAATTGATCCGAATCAAAATCTGATCCAGTTGCACTTTTTACATGTAAATAGCTTGTTTTTCTTCTGTTTTTTCCTCATCCACTAATACCACTTGTATTTTGGTGGAGTTTGATCCCATGTCTTCAACTCAAAGCCTTCACACCCACCCCGCTGGCCAAATGACTCACAATATTGTTTTTCAAATACTTTTTACATGTTTTTATTTTTCATATTTTCTAAACTACAAATATACTTGATATTTTATCAAAACCAAACAAAGTCCTAAAAACGAGATCTGCGTCTATGGTTTGAGGGGTAATAATATTAGACCAGGTTAGGAAAATAACTGGGTCCCTTCCTCGTTTTTTCAATATTTGTGCTAACCATGGTTATGAACTTAGGCAGACCCTATAAAGCAAAGGCCTAGATTGTAGATATAATTATCTGAGGGTTTTAACTCGGGCTGTCAACCGTTCAGGTTTGGTTCAGATCCAGGTGAAACCAAACTTGGACCCGATTTTTGAGTATGGTATCGAGTCCAGACTTTAGTCTAATCAGATCCACTATAAGCGAAACCATATAAACCCGGGCCCTATAAGAACTACATGAACCAGACCCGGACCATACCCAGTAAAATACTCCTTGATTTCAAAGTTATCGGTTGTATAGTCCTCCAAAAGAAAAAAGAAAAAAAAGTTATTGTTTTACAAATGTGACCTCAAACCGACCAGGTTACCTGTCCCTGATGACACAATCGGATACGTTTGATGGCACAGGCTGTTACTATTTTAATTTTTAGTAATTTTTATTCATTTTAATACATAAATTAAAGACTAATTTTTAACAATAATTTTAAAAAGTCTGTTTCTTTGTTTTTTTTTTCAAAAACTTTTTTAATTTGTGCGTCATACTTGCGTCGTATGACAGGTTTAGGGCTGGAAACCGAGCCTAGTAGCTTGCGACTGGGCTGGGTTCGGCCCATCATGAACTCATTAATTTGTGATCAGTTCCTATACCTGGCTAGCCGAGCCACGAGCAGCTCATTTAGCTTAAACGAATCAAAGCTCAAACACAAGGTGTTCCGCTCAGCTTGGCTCAAGAGAGCTCGTATAAATAAAAAGTATACATTTATATGTATAATATAGTTTTAAGTGTAAATAAAAGGATGAATGAAAACTATATATATATAATATAAACTATTAAGTGTAATATAATAGATATATATATATTAAGTAATATACAAAAATATGTATATTCCATGTATAAATAAAATAAAATGTTTCTACACCAGTCCGTTTGTGTTCAGCTCAGCTAAAAATGAACACGAGCCCAGCCTGAACATGCCCTGTTCGGTTTGTTGAGCTCTTTTACCAGCCTTAGTCAGGTTGTAGGTGTTGACAGCTCGGTTCCCAACAAAAATGAGTGAATCTGGACCTGCATCTGACAAAGAGGTGTTGATACTAGATTCAGACTCGACCTACCAGGCCTAATATAGGTAAAACTGTATTTGGATCAATTAGGATTAGTAAACAAAACTAAGCCCATACCCAGTAAAATAATATTTTTATATTTGTTAGATCTTAATCCAAACTTGGGTCAGATCTGGGTCTGGTATCAGATTTCATGAATCCACACTTGATCCTTGTATTAAGTAGACCTTATAAATCCCATGCACCTAAATTCTTAATCAAACAGCCACCTCTCATATCAAACCTGGACCCTATCGCACCGGCAAGATTGACACCCCCCAGTTGTAACCATGCATCGTGTGCCAGATCGTACCCGTATCTTTGTTTGTGATGCAGCTGATTACATCTTATTATAATAAGACCCAATAGAACTGAATTTTATTAGATATCCTTTCTACGTTAAATGTTTGTTTATGTTATTTATTGTATTAGAAGAAAGACTATAAGGTGGTTGTAGGGCTCTACCCGGGGTTTTCCTTGCTTCAGCAACGGTTCTTTATCATTTAAAAAAAAACTAAATGTGGGATGCAGGTTGCTTGTTTTTTTTTGAAAGGCAAGCTGGGGTTAGGCAGACCTCTATCAGAACAACAGCCGCCCCATGTGGTAGAGGGATTCGATGCCCGGCATCGACACATGAACCTCATTGTCATTCTCATGTACATCAAGAATGACATTATTGTCATCATCATTACCATACTAATTTGCTTGATAAAAAAGCAAAGAATACTCATATTTTTTCTTAGACTCAACCTTATCAAATCTGTTTTCTTTTTTTTAAGAAAAATTAACATTTCTTGAAACATAAAGTTTATCATTTTTAATATCATATCTATATCTTTTTTGGTTTTTGACATATCTCAAAAACACATAAAAAATAACTTTTGTTAAAAGTTTGTCATTTTTGCTGATAAGAAAAAACACTTGCAACTAAAGACTTAACCTTTTCTAGCCAGGAGAAACTTTAAACAATCACTACAACAAAAAGGATCTATAGTGGCAGTCAAAATTGCCATTATAGACTTGCGTAAATGCCACCAAAATATATAACGGCACTTCAGCACCAACCAGTGGAGGTCCTGTTGTTGTTGTTGTTGGTGGCAGTTATCCAACCTATAGTGGCAAATATAATTGTTGTTGTAACGACCTATAGCAGCATTAAGTAATTTTTGTTAATCTACGGTGGAACTTAAAACTGCCACTACAGATCCACCTTTATGGGTTCAATGAAAACTAGAGGGAATTCCAATTGCTACTAATTAATGCCAACAGTGACACTTTCAACTCCCGTTGTAGTTACGAACAGCAGCACTTATAAACTGCCATTGTTGCCCTTAACAACAACAGTTGCAAATTGCCGCTAATTACCTATTTGGGTAAGCCTCACCCGACAAACAGTGGCAAGGGAAACTACGTACCACTATTTCCAACCTATACATTTTTTTTTAAATAATGTACTGTAGAAAATATAATGAATGAAAAAAATGTAACATCACATTAACAACTTACAAGTTTTAACAGTAACATTTCCACCTTGACATTTATGATTCTTTTGTAACAAATTCGTACATCATAATGTATACAAAGTTCATGACAAGAATCCATAACATGAGCTACACCAGCAAAAAATGATTGAGTTCTTTCCTAAGTAAGAAAAAACACTTAGCATGATATACATGAGGATAATCTTCGAATAATGTTCCGTCTTGAGAAAAAACTATGAACCAAGTGATGTTCTATGTTCCAACTGAAGAGAGTTTCTTGCTCAGTTTGTGACTAGCTCATGGAACCGTTTGTGGTGCTGGCATTAGTTGAGTTGTTGATCACCAAAGTGGATGCACATGGAACTATATTATAAATTCCCATCAAATATGAATGACGTTACTAAATAAGTACTGAAATTTTGTGCTGCTGCCTCTATACGCTTCCTTCCAATCTGGAAAAGAACGATACAATCAATAAAAAATTAATACACAAATCATATGTGATGAATGCAGAAAATCCAATGAACCATATCCACAAACAGTACATAGAATTATGCAGCTAAGCCTTTTTGTTTACTTACACACAGAGACCCAGAGCCTGGTGCAAGTAGTCATACGTCAAGGAGCCTTGCCCAGGGCCTATGCTGTGCATTGACTAAGCCTACTTAGCAACAGAAAAGAAAATCAAGATAAAAATGACTACAATATTCAAGGAACATAATTATGTCTTTACATGTTATATCTACTGACACAAGAAATTTCATGGAAAACTGAAAAGGGGGTAATAGAGTGACTGTTTGCCGCACCTTAACCACAATGTATAATAAAAACAATGGACAAACTGTTTTTTATTTCAGATAGCTAAATCATTGATGATCATAACTTCAAGGACATTGTAAGAGATGGAGGAGAGCAGGTGTAGTCCACAAGAGGCTTCTAATGGAAGACACCCTCATACAAGAGATTCTCCAGAGATGGAGTCAACTGCCCAATGGGTGGCCATGGAGATTGTGCAAAATGTGTGCCAGTGTGACAAAGAAACTCTGGCATTGTCTGGTGTGCATGCAACCTGTCCCATGATTGAAATTTAGATTCTGAGACTGGCTTAGAATAACAACTCGTTATTTTGGATTCTGAGACTGGCTTAGAATAACAACTTATTTTTTTTATCCAAACTGAAAGCACATTAGAGATCAGATGATATTCAGGCAATTTACTTGTCAGTATATTTAGTTCAATAGTGATTATGAAACTCTTCCAAGAATCCTTTTCAGATAATGTAGCAATCAAGTTATCAAGTTAATACACTTCAAATGAAAAGATGAAGAATTTATATAGCATCTAGAAGAGATCAAAATAATTAAAAAGAAAGAAATAATCCGTTTATAAATTGTATCAGATCGCAAGAAATTGCAAGTAATCAAGAAAATAAATTTTCATAATTAAAAGGAATATATCCAGCATGCAGTCAACAACAAAAGCTCCAAGATACAAACGTTCCTACAAATTCAATGCATTGTTATTGAAGAGAAATAAATTATGATTTTTTTCATGCATTTAAATCCAAAAATTGGTAGAAGTACAGGGACCAAGCTAACCCATACTCTGAAGAAAAACGATCCACACAACTTTGGAGCTCTGTTCTGCAATATAATCCTACCAAAGATTTAAGTTTTTTTTTTTAAAGAAAAAGGATTTAAATTTAATCCAAAAAGAAAGAAAGTGCAATGATGTCAGAACAAGGAACAACAGAGAAGATAACTAAAAGAACTATAAATGCGTGTGAAGCAATTAATTGCATTACAATATTAAGAACATACAGTCCAAAATATTGTTGGAGTATCATTAAATGCAACTCTAGCCAAGCCAAAGTCACAAATTTTGAGCTTGCAATTTGCATTTGCTAGTATATTCTTACCAGCAGAGGAACATGTCCAAAGGATCGTTATGTAGAAATAATCTGACCTTTATATTGGATGTTACTGGTTAGAGCCTCATCTAAGCTTAAGCCTGCGTGTCTTAGCGTCCTAGTATTAAATATAGTACTGAATCATCGTTAACAAATTCGATTGAACCATTAAGTCTTTCATCATTGGCATTGCCTTAACCAAAACAAGCTCAAAAGAGTCAGCCTATGCATGTATCGGCGTTTAATAGCTCCTTAGAATAAAGTTCAAGAATAAAACGTCTAAATGACAAAATCCTTAAGTTAGTATTTATATGAACAAACACATCAGAAAATATTAATTTGAAATTAATTTACTAACTAGATTTTGGTTAAATCTCTCATACACATTAAATTTTAAAACATTGACCAATCCCTGGCAATAAGAGAAATTAATCAACATGAAATAGTCTCATTTAATTATCAAATCATTTAAGCAATTGTTCGAAAAAATGGTCAGTGATTAACGAACTGAAAAAAAAAAGAAGTAAACATTGGGATCTCGAAAATATCAGCCCTCACAACCCCCTCCAGCATCCTGCACTCGCTCCACAGATCATCTATTTCTTGAAAAATATTTTATTCTGAAAGCATGAGACTTTGAAAACTTTGAAAAGTCGCAGTAAATTCACACAGCTAATATAAGATACAATACATGAAGCTTGCATAATAAGCATCAATCACTAAAAGACTGCAATTTGAACATCTAACAGGCAGACAAATAATTTTATGAAAAGTTCATGCATTCGCAATTTTAAATCTAAACAAACATGATATATAAATTTTAATCATACACAATTGTATTTTAAATAGAAACAAAACAACCAATAATATGTATGAATCCACATAATTACATGATCATAAATAAAAGTACAGTAAAATAAAATGAGCAAGTATTTTATGTTCCACTTGATTTCCAAGGCCTTCCTGAGTATGGCGTAGAACTCACATGAAACAGACTAGACTACTTGGGTATTTATTATGCTATGTATTTTAATTTTTCTCAAATAGCTACTGAGTCGTATCTCTCAAGAGCGGAGTCAGAGGCTATGATAAGTAACAACATGCTTCGAGAGAAATCTATCGGGGGCATGACATCACACCACAATGATGATCATGATCAGTCACTTCTGTAGAAATATTTTAAGGACATGCCCACCTAAGATATAAGAAGCAGTCTTGTATCCCAAAAGTCTTTGAGCTGAGAGACCGTCGAGGCATTGCCCCTCGCAGAATAAAAAAAGTAGAGCCCAGAGAGTTCATACCATCTACCCTCTCTAAGGTAGACCAAACCAGTCGTTCTGGTTCAGCATACCTTGGTAAAAGCATACCCAGAAATATAATATAGGGTTATCTTTATCAATTAGGTCATAGGTAAATGTAATTACTATTTAGGCTAGTGCATTGCTATATCACTATTCCCTTTCCGAAACCATAATTTATTATTTTATCAAGCACTCAAAGTGCCCATGCAACCCTGTAGGATTTATATCATCCTGCATGCATTTTACTATATTTTTACAATGACTATCTATACCTATCAAAAATAGAATCTAACAAACAGACCTCAAAAATATTGAGTACAAAAATAATTAAAAATCTTTTACGAAAAGTAAATTGTAATATTTTTATCAAATTAATGTTTTTCTTGGAATTTTTATAAAATATTTTTAACAAAACCCTTTTTACACGATCTGTTATTATATGTTAATCTTTACCCAAAATTTTTATTAATTATTCAAAGTCATTTTTCTTTGGCATTTATATCTTTTATCAAAGATAGGTTGAAACAGTCCTGAATCTAGAGTCAGAAATTGGAGCTCTGATAAAATTGGTGTTTCTCCCTCAATACAAATCCAAATAAAGTAAAACAAGATTCTAAATTCAAGATCAAGATGCACAGATTAACCTAGTGATTTTATTTAGATTTTTTAGAATGATATTGAAAAAGATGTCAATTTATTTTCAAAACTGGTTGGGAATAACATATCAATCATTACAGATTTAGTTTTTTCAGAAAACGTTTTTGTAAAAACTCTTCTTGCAACCATAAAACCTTTGAAATCTTATTATTTTAGATTTGATCAGATTCAATATGGATTATCTCATGAATAACACTATCAATAATCAAGTTATAACTGAATCTAATACGAACCAATGAAGAAACTCTATTTAGGCATATTTCTCAAAATCATTTTTATGAAAACTCATTCATTTTCTTCAAACCCAAATAATGATTTCTTTTAGAAAGAAAACTTGTATAATAGATTAAAACATATAACTATGCTATTGAAAAATAAAATAACTCAAATAGGCATGCTTAATATATGTAAAAAACATCTACTACATAAATCTTATTTGAAAATCGATAGATCTCTAAGGCAAAAAAATTTTTTTGGACAATCCGATCTCTACACTACCATAACCACCAAAGTATGTGCAAGTTTAATGGCTGCACAAACTATTCTTGACTTTCTAGACATTTTAGGAGAAGAGAGAAAGCAAAAAGGAAAAAAGAAGAGAGAGAGATTTTTCTGAAAAAGTGAGAGGGGCGTGTGACATGAGGTATATATATATGTGTATATATATATATATGTGTGTGTGTGTGTGTGTGTGTGTGTGTGTGTGTGTGTGCGTGTGTGTGTGTTCCTCTTTACAACCCTAGTCTATTCATATAGGACTCTCCTCTTCAAAATAGTGTAGAGGGGAGGAGTTCTTTCTAAAAAAATTTAATTATGTTCCGGACTCTAATTTCTTTAATTATTTGATTTTTTTAATTTTATTTAAATAAAATTATTAGGTTTGACTATTCAACAACCAACTCTAAATTCTAACTAATATGGGCTCTTCTAAAGGTGTGGGACATCCCACCATTTTAAATCTTTTTATTATTATTTTAAATAAATTTGAATATTAAAAATTTTAATTATCACTTTTATATCTTTATTTTATTTATTGGCTTAAAGTTAAAACTAGATAATATTTTAATTCATATGGACTCTTGGATCCAAATGGGGGTTCACATAGGACCTTTCCTATGAGGTCCAATCTATAATCATTGGATTCAATTAATATTTTAAATTGGATCTAATCAAAATGATACCTCAGATCCATAGTGGATCCAAATGGTGATTTTGGATCTAGAATCGAAGTCCAAGATCCAAAACCACACAAACTCGCATAGTCTTCATGCCTTAGTCTTTTTCACTTATTCTTAGAATATTATTCATAACTTGAGACAAAGGTTCATAATTAATCAAAATAAAAAAATTAAGAAAATCAATAATTTACAATTATAGTCATAAATGTATTAATAATTCATCATTTATTTATTTTAATTATCAAAAAAGAAATCTCATGTTTTACAAGAAAGACCACTTATGAGGTTTTGATCGAGGAAAGAATCATGATTATGACCGAGTCAAGTGCACTCAAAGCCCGGAATGAACATGAGCAAAACATATTAGGAAAAAAATATAAATTGTGTAATTTGCACAATAATAAAGGACAGCCAGTAAGTTTACTGTACATAAAACATTAATATGAACTTTTACCTGAATTTCTTGCTTGAAATCACCTCATATGTTCTCGGGTTTAATCTGTTAAAAGAAAATAAATTCGAACACAGAGACCATGGCACTAATAAATAAACATAATTTATTGACAGATTAAAAATAAAATCAGGAACCATGTTCAACAAAAACAAGTATACTGGACAAGATATGATGTTCAGGTGCACGTACTCGAGTGATGGCTATTGTTACAGATTGACCTTGTGAAATAAAAAAAATATGATATGGTGAGGTAAATCAACCAACCTATTCATGTGTGAGAAAACAATAACAACGACACATGGAGGGTGATCATCAATATAACGTGGCTTTAACTGATGGGATCAATAAGGGCTTGGGTATCAATAATCATACTCGGGGTTTACCTTGGAGAGGGGTGGGGCCTATTAAGTGACCTGGACGAGGATTCCTTGCCATAAAAAAGTTACCTATAATTATATGTAATGTGAGTCAAATCTAGTTGGATCCATATTAAGATTAACTGAAATATGTTTACTGATATGAATCAAGATTTTCATAAGTTTTTTTTTTGTTTTTTTTTTCGGACATTTTCACAGTAAGATGTGATCTTGATGTTTGGTTTTATAGAAAAAGACTCTTAGATAATCCAATTACCATGTATAAAGATCTTTTAAGGGTTAAAAATCAATGACTTAGAATTTTCATAAATATTCAAGCATAAAAAATCACATTTCTTGAACCGATTAATGATTGATCAAGGGTCGATTCCTACCAAATGGACCACGCTGAATGCATCTGCAGGTTAGATTTTCCAAAAAACCTATGAAAATCTAGATTCATACCAGCAAACACATTTGGCTGGTAAACATATCCCATTTTCTCCCAGATTCTGTTGGGAAATATGAATTGAGTCTGACTATATTAAGTAATCTACAAATCTCATCAAACAGATTATATATGCAAGCTGACTTTTTTTGACACATCGATACAACACACATGCACTCACACGAATGTGCATGCACGCACACACACTGAGGTACACATGTACCACATGAACCAAGAATATTTGATTGAACAATGCAATTCCTAATGATCTGGTTATCGCATTTACAAGGCATATATATGCTGATCTTGCTCTTTTATGGACGTATTGTTTCACATCATCCATGGTGTATATACCACTTGGTCCAAACATGTTCTTTCAGTTATTGACCTAATGCCGTTTTGGTGGGAAAATTCGTCATAAAAAATTTATTGGCCGAACGCACCGCTCAGTCCAGGAAGTCCATTGTTTGGCCTCAGTTGAGAAATTGGTATAACTAAATCCAAACTAATGAGGCTTAAGGGCCTGTTTGGAATCTCGAAGTTGGGATGGGCGTTTATGTATTTGGTGGTCCTGTTTGGAATACCACGTTTATGCATTTGGGATGGGAAGTGAGGCCCTTTCACCCTTGTATTTACACTAAATCATGGATTTGGCAGCTAATGCCAAATCCAGGATCTGGCAGTTGCTACTTCTTCAAATGCATAAACGCCCATCCCAGCTACAGATTCCAAACAGGCCCTTAGGAGCGTTTGCTTGTCACAGAAAATACAAGTTTTATGTAGAAAGCCCTAGGAAAACGTGTATTTTCTATGCCAACAAGCAAACACAAAAAACTATATCCTCATTCTCACGAGGATCTCGTTTCTATGAAATACCCAAAATGCAGGGTATCTTTTTCTGTCCACCCCTCATCGGGAAACGATTTTGTGCATACCATTTCCTTTCACCATTGAGGAGTCCCCACCCTTGGCGATGCCTCTCACGCCCAACCCTTCCTCCCTTTTGCACTTCTCTTTCACCTTCCCTCGTTCTCACTTGCATCTTCTTTCTTCCCCTCTCCTCTTTCAAAAAATATTCTTTCTTCCCCTCTCACCCTCCTTTTTTGTCTTCCTCGTTGCAAGATTTTGACTCTCTTTTATTTTTTCTTTACTCCCTGATTTTTCTCTTTGATCTCTCTACTGTCAAAGTATAACTCTCTTAAAAACATCAGATAAGAAAGATTCAATTAAAAGAAAAAATGGTGATGTCCCTTCTGAATTTTTGTTGACTCTATTGCTATTTAACTCCCACATTTTAGACCCATTTTCCCTTGGTCATCCTTTATTGAGATGGTTAATAGCTTGATAAAGTTCAGCCAAAATTATATGAGATACTTTGATACAAGTTTCTATCCTTTTCGACAGAGAAAGCTGGGCACTAACTGCTCTTACCAGACGAGCGGAGCCCCCCTTGGTAGTACAAGTTTGGCTTCTTAAAAATATATGTACATGTTTTAAAGAAATTGACGCGAAGTATACATTTTCATAAACCTACTTACAAATTAAAATAGTTAAATGTGCATATATAATAATATGATAATAATCTTGTGTAAACTATATTACTTGAAAGCAATAGAGTTAATAGCTTGATACGAGATACTTTGATACATATACTTAAAAGCAATAGAGTTACTTAAATTGTATCAAGCCAAAATTATATGAGATGGTTAATAGCTTGATAAAGTTCAGACAAGCTCAAACATGCCCTGCTCTGTTCATATTTCCGAAATTATTATGATATCTGTCACGACTCACGAGGTAATAGTAATACTGTACATTAGGATTGTGACATGAGCGCTTTATTGTGCTTGCGACCGTCCTCAGACGCCTCAGTCGTAATTGTATTAGGATTTCTAATTTAATGTTGGCTTATATGTCAACAAAAGCACCAGTGGTCTAGTGGTAGAATAGTACCCTGCCACGGTACAGACCCGGGTTCGATTCCCGGCTGGTGCATTCATTTTTAGATTTCTATTTCAGTTTTTACATTTATATTATATTCCACTCAATTAAGCCTCACAGGTTAGGCAAGGCAAGACTGGTTGAAGAACATAGAGAGTTTGGTAACCGAAGTGTTTTTGTTTGTCACAACCTATTGATCCGTGACAGACTCAGATCCTCATCACAAGTTCGAAACCTACGAGTGACATCCTTTGCAACGGTGGGTTTCCGCAGAAACGGTGGTTTCCGCTGTTTGTGTTGTCATGGTGAGTCCCACTAATTAATGCACACCCGTAGATCTGATTAAGACCCACAAATTTTCAATGTAAAAATGATCAAAAATATTATTTTACCCGGTATGGTCAGAGTCTGATTCATGTAGTTCTTATCGGGTCCGGATATGATTTCTATTTCAGTTTTTACATTTATATTATATTCCACTCAATTAAGCCTCACAGGTTAGGCAAGGCAAGACTGGTTGAAGAACATAGAGAGTTTGGTAACCGAAGTGTTTTTGTTTGTCACAACCTATTGATCCGTGACAGACTCAGATCCTCATCACAAGTTCGAAACCTACGAGTGACATCCTTTGCAACGGTGGGTTTCCGCAGAAACGGTGGTTTCCGCTGTTTGTGTTGTCATGGTGAGTCCCACTAATTAATGCACACCCGTAGATCTGATTAAGACCCACAAATTTTCAATGTAAAAATGATCAAAAATATTATTTTACCCGGTATGGTCAGAGTCTGATTCATGTAGTTCTTATCGGGTCCGGATATGATTTCTATTACAATAGACCCAATTAGTCCCTGATTCGGATATAATATCATACCCAAAAACCTGGTCCAAATTTGATTCCATCTGGGTCTAACCCGACCCAAGCCGACCCGACCCGACCCGACCCGTTGACACCCCTAGTAATAACCCAAGTGCTGGCTGGCCTCTTGTAAATTTGGGATACGTCAAGAGGCCTTCGGTACATTATTCCCGATGGCCGGAAAAGTGAACTTGAACCACCAAGTCACCGACCGTTAAATTCAAAAATCTGTATCTCTGACTATTGATGCTACCTCTTCATTCAAACGCTCTTCTTGGCTTTCTTCACCATTTACGTCCAAAGAAAGAAACCCATCTTCTGAGTTGCATATTCCTCGTTTCCCGCCTCTCTTCCCTTCACCAAAGGAAACCCCATCTCGTCCAATCATTCCAGAACCCTTATTCGCCCTCATTCGCTTCCATCCTCCATGAGAACAAAGAACTCAAGCCTCTTCGCCAGACTCATGCCAATATCATCACGTCTGGTCTTCAATGCAACGTCTTCCTGTCGAACAGGTTGCTTTATGCATACCTCTCATGTAGGGATTCAAGAACCGCAGAGGAGATCTTCCGAAGGATGCCATACAAGAATGTGGTGTCCTGGACCATTATGGTGAATGGTTACTGGAAACATGGATACCAGTTTGATTCAGTCATCCTTTTTCGTGAGATGATGGTTGCAGGCGTCTCGCCAAATTCGGTTACTGTTGTGAGTGTTCTGCCTGCCTGCTCCGGTTTGGGCCTGCTCCTGGCTGGGAGATCAGTTCATGGTTATATGATTGTGCAAGGTTTCAAGGTCAATGTCTATGTAGAGACTGCAATTTTGGATATGTATGTCAAAGGTGGTAGTCATGATGATGCGCACAAAGTGTTCGATAGAATGTCTGAAAGAAACGTGGTTTCTTGGAATGCAATGATCAATGGTTATGTTGAAGTTGGTGATCTTGAAGGAGCGATGGAAATGTTTAAGAAGATGAAACGTATTAGATTAATGGTTGATGGTTTTACCATGTCGAGTTTGTTGGGCAGTTGTGCAGAGACGGGGTGTCTTATACAGGGAACTCTTATTCATGGTCATGTTATTAGATGTGGATTTGAGAAAAGTGTTCATGCGGGTACTCTCTTGATGGATATGTATGCGAAAAGTGGGCTTATAGGTGATGCATTTCAAGTTTTTGATTGGTTACCATGTAAAGATGCTGTTTCTTGGTCAATAATGATCTCAAGTTTTGCTCAACTTGGAAATGGAAGTAAAGCTGTAGAACTCTTCAATCAAATGATGGCAGCTGGTATTTCTTTGGATTCAGTTTCTCTAATAGACTATCTTTCTTTATGCAGTCGATTGGGAGCTCTGTGGCGAGGGAAATGCCTTCATGGATTGATGATGAAGACTGGTTTAGAACTTGATACTTCTGTTGGAACCGCACTGATAGACATGTATTCAAAATGTGGAAGCTTGGTGAGTGCAAAAAACTTCTTTGACGAGATGGATGTAAAGGATATCATTTGCTGGAATGCCCTGATTACGGGCTGTGGAATAAATGGTTGTGGGAATGAAGCAGTTGGCCTGTTTTGGCAAATGAAGAGCTTAGGTTTTCAACCAAACAACTCCACCTTTGCGTCCATCTTGTCTGCCTGCAGCCATGCAGGGCTGGTGGACCAGGGTCTTCAACTCTTTCAGAACATGGTGAAAGAATCAATTTTGGTACCTAATATGCAGCATTATGCTTGCCTAGTTGATCTCCTTGGCCGAGCAGGCCGTTTACATGATGCATATAAGCTGTTAAATAACATGCCTTTTGAGCCAGACATGAGCGTTTTAGGTGCTCTTCTCAGTGCCTGTAAAATCCATGATGAAACAGTCATTGGTGCTGTTATTTCCAGGAGGATTTTTGAGCTGGACCCAAGCGATGCTGGATATTATGTTCTGTTATCCAACTGGTATGCTGGTTTGGGGAATTGGGATCAAGTTGAGATGACTCAAAACTTAGTGAGATTAAAAGGTATAAAGAAAGACCCTGGTTGTAGCTTGATTGAAGTCGGTGGGGATATTCATGCGTTTGTTCTTGAAGATGCATATCATCCTGAGTGTTCTCAATTAAGTACATTAAAGGTTAAAGAGCTTGATACAACAGATCATAGTAAGCAGATCAGGTCATATTGTATATAACCGAGTCATATTCAGTCCCCACTGCACATCTCGATTGGGAACAGTCATCTCACTGGGGAATTGTGAGTGGGGCCCATGCACATGTCCATCAAGTGATATGTGCAGTAGGGATTGAACATAACTGATAAATGGATTATATACAATATGACCTGATCTGCTCTCCTTGCAGTAATGGTTCAAGGACAGAAATCTGTGCTTCTGTAGAGAAGCTTAAGCCATAATGATACAGCAATCAGCACCTTGCATGATAATCATAATGGGAAGCGTCCATTTCTGCCATGAGTAAGCCACAGTGACACTTAATTATTGGGCTGCATGTAGTCTTGTGAGAATATATATTTGGTAGTTGCTACAGTCGAGTGTACATATTTTTTTAACATTTTATTGAATGTTTTTGTGGATCAAACCTACAGATATGATGTAGATAGTTTATTTACTATCAATGACATACAATGCACCTTCACATTCGGAAAACCATGTTTTGTATCGAAACAACTTCATCCAAGTGTGTTCATGATAATCAAGCCGCCATGTTGAACACTAAATTGAGAAGGCAAACCATGCACCTACAAATATGCACCTTTATTGAATGTTTTTGTGGATCAAACCCTACAGATATGATGTAGATAGTTTATTTACTGTCAGTGACATACAATGCACCTTCACATTCGGAAAACCATGTTTTGTATCAAAACAACTTCATCCAAGTCTGTTCATGATAATCAAGCCATGCTGAACACTAAATTGAGTAGGCAAACCATGCACCTATGACTTCCTGCTAGATAATATTGTACACTCAACTGCAGTACCAAACATTTTGCAGTTTATGATGTTTAACACTTGCTTGGGATTGGTTAAACCCAGATTTGACCCGGATTCAAACATATTTGGTTATCCGAATTTTCCTTCTCCATGTAGGATATTCAACCATGCAGGATATTCAACCAAGCTAGATACACATTCAGATTCATCAAAGGTAAATACAAACTCATTGAATTGGTTTTCTCTTGGCAAAGAAACAACTATTGGAAGAAAGATTCAGATGTGTGGAAGGGTATTGCCAATGTGTTCAATATGTTCATGCAGTTCGTTCACCTAGATAGACGTGGGCAATGGGTCAGGCCCGCGGGACAGCCCACCATGGGCTTGGGCCTATAAATTAGGACCAAGCTCGTTCCGAAGTGGGCTTTTGGCCTGGCCCAATTATGCCCACAAACCTAATGAGCAGGCCGTGGCCTAATGGTTTCGGTCGGCCTAGTCAATGGCCTGCTCCATTAGCAAGTTGGGCAGGCCCGTTGCCTACTCCTACACTTAGGTGCCAATAACTTCATATCTTGGAAACAAATGAAGTGTGATTTCTTTACCATCTCATCTTATTGGAGAGCATGCCTTAAACCACTTGGCTTCTGAAATCAACCCTATGGAGTTGTTGGTTGTAGCTTGAATTGAACTATGACTCACCTTGACACATAAAAAAGTGTTTTTTGGACTCTTGTTTAGAATTTTATATGATACGAAAAATATAAACCATATGATGTTTCTTAATGAATAAGGATTTTAACTTTGAGAATTACAAACAGTGCGGGGAGAAATACTTCTTGGCTTGAGGGAGAGAGAAAAGAGAAGGTATCACTCTTTTGGTGCTGAAAGATGGTGGTTTTGCTCTCTTGTGTGGTTCTCCGATTCTTGGAGCTTTTTTTAAATTTTGAGAGAAGTGTGAGAGAGAATGTGATAATTTCTTCTTGATGACAGAGGAGAAGGTTTGAGTTGCACGCATTGATCTTCTTGGTGGTCGAACGACATGTGCAATTATTTTCTTTTATAGTTTTCTTTATTCTCTTATATCAATGATTGATTATATTAATAAAAGGTCTCGATACTCTCTTTGTGGATGTAGGTAGTTTTGCCGAACCACGTAAACAATTTTTCTCATGCGATTATTTGCTTTTTTGATAGTTTTATTTTGATTCTTTGTGTTTGCTAATCACATTAATTTTATATCCGACCTAGTGTGATCCTGAGACAGGCCCTAAAATCACAAGCGGTATCATAATTATTGGTTGTAGGGAAGATCATATATGACCTTAAAGGTGATGAATATTAAGTTTGAGATGAAGAAATTTGATGGCAAATGAAACTTTGCATTATGACAATGAATGGTTAATGATCTGTTGATTCAATGGAGTGTTTACAAGGCAAAAAAAAAACTTTATTGCAGGTAGAACAGAAAGTTGAGAAGAAAAGAATGAGTGATGATTCTTCATTAAGATCTTTTCCGATTCAATCATGTGATATCTTACTATAGAAGATAGTTACATTTCAAAGAAAGATCGTTCATGCTCATGAGAAATAGGCATAGGATGATGATGTGATAGTGTATTTTTTGTCAACTGAATACGCATGTTCGTGCATGAAAAATATGACTTCTACATGTAAAAAAAGCAAAACAGTAAAGAATGCATAGTTCAAGGTTGACCTGATTTTGATCTCTTCTATGAGCTAGATTACTTGGGTTCTAAGGAAAGTGGGTGTTTAAAGAGAGTTGGTTGAAGAGAATTCAAGCCAAGGTAGAGAATGTTGGTTGTAGCTCTATTAGACTAAGATTCACCTTGCCACATGAAGAAGTTTATTTTTGAACTCTTGTTTAAAATCTCATATGATATTAGAAATATGAATCATATGAGGTTCCTTGATGGATAATGACTTTACCTTTGAGAATTATAGATAGGGCGTGCTTTATTTTGAAAAGATGGAGATATCCTTCTTGACTTGAGTGAGAGAGAAAAGAGAGACTTTCTCTCTTTTGGTGTTGAAAGAGGGTGGTTTTGCTTTCTTATATGATTCTCCCATACTTGAGAGATAATGCAACAACTTCTTTTATGTGATAGGGAGAAAGGTTTGGATTATACATATTATCCTTTTGGTGAGTCAAATAACATGTGCAACAAAGATTGAGAGACTCTAAAATTTGACTGTTATCTCTTTACACTTCCCTTTTTAAACCAAATGGAGAATAATTTAATAAGCATAAGAAATTTTGGTCGTTGTCTCTTTTTCACTTTCTTTTTTAAACCAATTGGGGTGGTTGTAGTTGTCATGTATAATGCTTAAGGCGGACATAAGCTTTTCAAGAACATCTCCAAGACCTCTAAATCCTATAAAATTGGGTGCAATACAAGATAGAAGCTTCCAAATTAAATCATTTGTAAGATTCCATTGAACTGTCTATAGGGCGAGAAAAACTCATACGACATTATTTTTCCAACCTCTCTCTCTCTCTATATATATATATATTAAAACTACAATTTTAATAGCTTTGGATCTAAGCAACAAAGCATTGGTAACCTTGGGTCAACAATTAAAGAAAGAGCTTCTACTCATTGTCTATGTAGAGAGAGTCCTTTAGAAACTTAACAAGAATTATGTATAATAAAAGCCACGTTGAAAGATCTTGACAACCAACGATTTATATCTCACAAAGTAGTAATTTTGTTTAAAAATCTAAAAGATATAGTCTATCAAGCAGAAGATGTACTAGACAAATACTATTGCAAATTGGGCATCCTTAAGGACAAGGCCCCAAAAGTATGCACTTCCCTTATATTGCCAACTAAGAAGGCAATCCTCCTTGTCGGTTTAAGACACAAACTAAAGATGATAAACAAAAGTCTTCATCAAATAAACCTTAAGAGGGACATATACGAAATACGTTTCTTCAAACAAGTATCCATTGGACAACTTATTTTAAGAAAATCTTTAGATGACCCAACAAAAAATGAGAAAGAGAGAGATAGAGAGATCTTATGAAGAGAAGAAGCTAATGGAGGAACCCAACGAGCTGAGAGGCATCAATGTTAGGGCAGGAGGACTGGGAAAGACCACCTTAGCCAAAGATGTTTTCAATAGTGAAGAGGTATATGCCCATTTTGTTATATTTATGTGGTTTTGTGTGTTAGAAAGGCCAACAACCTTAGATATCCTCATAATGGTCCTATAAGAGTTTCTAGGAGCATAGAATAATACTAGCTCATCCCCAAGACTAGGTAACACATATCAATTAAATAAGACAACATTGAAAGGAAAACAAATCATTTTATACATAGAATGGTGGCAGGAGCTCATAGGCACTCTACAAGAATATGGTGGTTCAGGAAGCAAAATCCTAATCACCACCAGAAACAGTGGCATATCACGTTGCATGGACGTGTCACACCTCCACGACTTGCACATTTTTGGTGAAACCATTCTTCAGTAATCTGTACCTAGTTGCAAACATCAAAAGGAAAATAGTAGGAAGATATGAAGCATTTCCACGCATTGTTACTCACGCAGGAGCCACGATGCCACAAATAAACACGACAAACCAACATGGATGGATGCACAAGATATGAGAATATGGGCGAGAAAGACCCCGACCATCAACATTGTATTTTTTCATGTGTGCTCATGTATCAAATAATAATTTAGTCAGACTATGCATAGCAAAGGGTTGTATTTCAAATGACAACGAAGATAAAGATGTAGTGCTAAAGGCAATAACACACATTGATGACTTGGTTAATTGTTGTTTGATCATGAGAGAGGAAATTGATGGAAAGACAACATACAAGACGCATTGTGTTATCTTCACGATTTTACTATTTTCATTGCAAGGAAAAAGTATGTAGAGATGAAGTGTTTGGCATCTAAAAGGATAACCAATCCTAAAGAACCACATCATGTTTCATTGGCAAGCCAACAATATCCTATAGAAGAATTATTCCAGTATAGACAACCTCACACATTGGTATTGCATTGAATAGAAAGTGTATTGTAAAACTAGCAAAATTTTGATATTTTATGAGAAAAAAAAGGCGAATGTTAAAATATCATTCAAACTTGAGATGAGATTTGATTGTAATCTGAGCTTTTATTGGATTTGGAATGAATCTCGGATTGAGAATTTATTTCGAATTGGGTTTTGATTTTTAATCAAATTTAATATGGATTTGAGTTAAACTTAATTGAAATTTAATTTGAGTTTCAATATTGGTCAGAATTTGAATTGAGTGCACATTTGAATTTGGAGTCTCATTCAATTCAATTTTTTGAGTTCTATCGAATTTGGATTTCGACTTAGGAATCTAAATTTGGATCAGGTTTAAATTTAATTTAAATTTAATAAATATATCTCAAAAACTATAATTAGATTTGGGTTTGATTCAAATCTAAATTAAGATTTAATTGAATGTCAATTCAAGTTTGAATTATATAATAATTTAAATCCTTATCAAAATTGAACTTGAAATTTAAATTGAAGTAGGATATAATACCTGTGATTTTTAGAGTATTTATATAAAATAAAAATTAATAAATATTTTTATAAAAAATATAAAAATGCAAATTTGTCTAAGTTGAATGATTAAAAAAAGATCTTATAAAAAAATTAAAGTTGATTAAAATGAAATTCACAATCAGAACTAAATTTATGAAAAATATAAAATTTAATAAAATAATTGGTAAATTTCATCAAAATAAAGTCGAATATGATTTTAAACAAATTTAGAATAATTTGATATGAATGAAATCTAATTTTAATAAATTTAAATTTAGTTTCATGAGTTTGAAATCCAATTTAAAAAAATGAAAACAACTAAATTGTCCTACCGACTCTAGTGAAAATCGTACTCGAAGCTAATTCCAGTAGACATGATATTTCTAAGAAAAAAAATTTAGATAATTATGGTAAATCAGTATTTAAAAGAATTTCATATGCATTTGAAATAATTTGGAATATAAGTAGAGACATTTTATTTAAATTTGAAATGTAGCTTTGAAAATTTTGAAATCCAAAATATTAAACAAAACTGATTTATAAAATAAAGAAAATGTGGAATGAAAAATTGGATTTAACTACAATCCATAAAATAGTGGAGGTCCATAGGTGGTCCGTCCCCTATGGGGACCATCTTATGTGGCACCTCAAAGTTTAGTTAAAAACTAAATTTAAAACTTTAAATTAAAGACTTTTTAAAAGTTACCAAAAAACCAAGCTTTTAGAATAAAGTCAAAACTTACTAAAATTCAAGAGGGGAGACTCTCCCAAGGGGGAGTTGTGCTATCCTAGAAGGATCTAGGATGAGTTGGGTAGCTAAAAAAAAAGGAATAAGGAAAGAAAGGAGGAGAAAAAAAAAAGACTAAGTTAAACTTGCTTGCCAAGCAAGCACGTTTAACACAATTGGTAAATTGGAAAGGGGAAACCCCAAGAGAGGTGTTGTCCAGCCTATGGGGGGCTAAACCTTATAGTATATACACTATAGTATAGTATATGAATTAATAACTTAAACTAATTAAGAAGGAAGAAAAAAAATATATATATACAAAGCAATAGGAAAGAATAAAAATAGAAGAAAGAAAATTTAAAAAAAATATAGAAGAAAGGAAAGATAAGAGAGGCCTAGATCAAGGGCTGAGAATTTCTTCAGCCCCTTGATCTAGCCCCTCATGTTATAAAAAGGGAGGAGGGACTCACGCCCCCACGTATTTTGCCCTTTTGCTTTTTTGGTTCTCTCTCTATATTCTCTTTCATCATCATCTTCTTCTTCTTTCTTCTTCCTCTTCTTTTTTTCTAGTTTTCCTCTTTCACACAACCAAAAGGTGTGCCTACACACGTTGGAGGGGGGCTAAGCATCAAGTTGCAGCCACCACACAAAGTAAAGGAGCCAATTCAATAAGAAAATTATGGTTTTTTCTACTAGAAGATGCATTTTCTCGAAAAAGGTAGGGGGTTCTATTCTATACATGTAGATCAAAACTCGTATGCATGAGTTTATTCTGATTTTTAGTTAGATAAATTATGTACCGAACCTTCCATGCGAGGATTTAGCGTCGGATTCATCAAAATTAGAATAGAGATAGTTTTACAATGAAAAACTCTCTCAAAAATCAGTTTTGCTAAATCAGGTTTCTTAGATCTTAATTAAATTTGGGTTATAACACTAATATGTGTGCATACACTTTAAATCAGAGGTGTACACACACATATACGTGTGAGGAAGGATTTGGTTTAAGCCTTACAATATATATATATATATATATATATATATATATATATATATATATATATATATATATATATATATAACATGCATTGTGTTTGAATACGGGCAAATTAGGCCTAGCCGATTAGCTCAGATTCGTATTAAGTGTTTCAAATGAAAGCCCTTCGAGAATCTTGAAATATATTAATGATGAGAGACTGATCTGATTTTCCAAAAAAAAGTCAGTTTAATCCCTATAAAATGTTTTGATAATATTGAAAAAAAGCTAAGATTTGAGGCCAACCGTGTGTTATGGGTTTTTCAGAAATAAAAATCATTTTCGAAATACAATAGGGTAACAAAGAATTAGTTCTTTGTGAAAAAAATTAGTTAGAATTGCTTGATTTAATATTCTCATTCATTTTGTATATTGTTAATTGAGATTTTACTATTTTGTTATGAAAAAATATAACTCTATGCATGAATCTGAGAGAAAACACTGATTTTTTTTTTTTAGAAAATAATTTTCAGAAAGACGAATAGATTTCTCCGCCTAATGGTTGTGAAAATGAGATTTGTTTATAATGAAATATGTAATATCATAAATTTGAAATTTTTAAATAAAATTTGATGCATTATTGTTAAAAAATTTAAGAAATACCAATTCGAGTGGCCTATTTCTGTCCACCTGAATGCATATTGCTATTTTGTATTTTTGGCCTGACACCCGACCGATAAATCGTTCGTATCTTTTTGTTTGAAGGAGTTTTTGCAAATGATTTATTGCATTGAAAACTAACAAAATTTTACACAATTTGTAAAATTTTGAGATCTGTTCTTTGACTGAGCACTGCCCGTGACATTCAGAATAGAAAAGTATAGGCGTGCACTAAGCTGAACATATCTCCCTTATACAGAAGAATTTTTATGAACCGTTTATGACATCAGAATGCTGACAGAATTTTTTATAACCTGTCAAAATTTAAGCTCTGTCCATAGAATGTATACATCTATGTGATAGTTGTAACAGTCAGACAGATTAGGGGTCCGACAGATCTCAAACCGGCTAAGGGCTCAGTTAACATTACATGTGAAATTTTATAAGGCATGCAAACATGCGTTTATGTGAATTGTATAGCACTGCATATGTGCTGTTAAAATAATTTTTATGCAGGAATTGACTATTCAATATTGAACACAAACTAAATGAAGTACATATGCACTAATTGACCTTTGTTGACATTCACTATTGAACTTGACAAAATGAGCCCGAATTATGATTGAATATGAATGCTTAATTGTTTATGAACACTGATATTGAAATGAATGAAATATGCATGATAATACAAATGTTTGCATGTATCTAATTGTTATGATCATTGCCTAATGATGAATTTATGCTTAAGCAAAAAACTGAAAGAAAAGAATTATGCAATAATACGTAAAGTATGCATCTTTAAGAATGTGCATCCATGGGCTGGAAAAAGGCCAAATCCTTAAATCGGTTTCATAAGTGTGTATTGCATAGAATTAATGAATTTAAAAAGTTTAACTATGTGACACTAAAATACAATGCTTGCAATGAGAGGGCAAATGATTCTTTTGACTTCGTGGATATTGTTTTTTAGCATGGAAGGTTGCTTCTCTTCAGCCACAAAGATAGAAAAATCTTTCACATTAGACTGCAGCGTGGAGGATAAAAACTCATTTATGAAAAACTGATGCATCAAGATGATGATGTTGGGAGCGCTCTCTCAATACGTTCATCCCTCACCTGTAGGACTACTAAAAGGTACCCGACCAAGCCAAAGCCATAATTATATAAAAATACTCCTACATCACAGTCTTAATTTAGGTTTAAGCCTATGTTAGTACCCACAAGGTTAAAAACTGAAACCTAAATTGATTATGCATTTAATTAGGCATAACATGCATTATTTAAAAAGGAAACCTAATTAACGATAAAAAGTCACTCATGCATAGGGATGGCAATGGACCAGGGGATACCGGGGCCCCGCCCCGCCTTGCCCCATTTGGACTGAGGATGAAGGGCATGAAATGGGGATGAAGGCTAAAATCTATCCCCATTTGGACTGAGGATGAAGGGCATGATTTCTAAAACCATTTGAAAAAAAAAAATACACAATTTTTGAGATAAAAATTTTGGAGTGTTACATGTACCATGTGGGGTTTTCACTAGCGTTAGGTGGTTGAGAAACTTAGATTTGAGTCATAGCAACATTTCGCAATTGTCAAGGTGGATTGGACAATTAGTGCTTCTTAAGTATATGAACATGTCAAAAACTGAGATCTTCTGCTATCCATAAAAAGACTCCACAAATTGCAGACGTTGTTCCTAAACAACATCATCATATCCGTTCTTAACAAGATCTCGCAGCTCATTGAACTCCAAGATCTAGCCCAGACACATATCTTGGAGTGCATGTATGCTACATGATCAAGTATGAGAAAAAATAAATGATTTCTTGTGAAAAAGACTGTGAAGTTATTGTCCTGTTTTAAAAAGGTTTGTCATTATGTTGAACTGTATGAATTGTGACTGAGGGGTTCCTTTGGCACGATGGTATACATCTTTAAGAGATTTAGAGGCATTTTGATTAATAAGCAACATTTTACTTGGGAGGGACTGCCTTGTAAGAGGCTAAGGTGAAAGTGCAATGTAATGATTAATTAACCCAATTAAGTTCTTGATATGAGTCTGAAATCTAAGACCAAATTCAGAAAGCTTGTTTCATGTTTAAACTAAAGGGATCGTTTGACCACAATAGTATCTCACTAAATGCATATGGACATGGAATATCTCAAATATAATGACATAATACGAAAATCAAGCCTGCAACAAATATGATGCCATCAATGAGGGGAGGTATGAATCCCCATATGCAGGATGCATTGAGCATGAACCTCATGTGCATTTGCGTGCCCATGCAAACACTAAACGAGTAGATGTTGAAAATGTGCGCCCCACATATGCCCGCCACTGCTCTGTGCCCCCACAGAACAATGTCAAAATAGACAGTCACATACACACTCAACTTTTTTTTTTGGGGGCGCATGGACTAGGCAAGACAATGCATCCTGCCCTGTCCACATACGTGTGTGGACGTCCCAGCGCATCCTGTCCACATGCGTATGCGATTCAAATGCCCTTTAAGATATCTAACAACACCACTTAATCAAAATAACATGTTTTCTCTCTTTACTTGGTTAGTTCATAAAGTACTACGTACCTAAGCCGTCTGAGCTTGGATGATCAAACTTGACTCACAGTGAGCCAAGCCAAACCCAATCTTACATGCTTGTCTTGTTTATCAACTCTACACATGCACAAACCATCATTGAGTGCACAATTAAATGAGTTCAAGGCTCCGTTATGGAGGAGATTCATGGGCTCATATGATTGGTTGTGGGCATGGCACATAAAGAATCCCTTAAGAAATCCTTGGGTGACAAGTTAGTCCATCATGTGAAAAAATATTAAGTGTTGGAGAGGAGATGATAGGAGTGATGGGAGTAAAAAAGAGAACGAGTGATGAGGCTGAAGTTGTCAATACATATGAAGTTGACAATAGAGGCTGAAGTTGCCTTAAACTCGACCCGCCTCGTATGCCAGGTGCCCTTAGTCCTTTGTAGGGGTGTCAACTGGCCTGGTTTAGCCAGACCCAACCGGAACCAAACCCTATATATAAGGTCCAGATATGGTGATAAATAAGAAAACCCAATTAAGACCCGAGTCCGAACTCGAAGGTCCGATTAATACATGGATCTAGCTAGGTATGGTTTGTGAAATTTTATACCAGACCTGGATCCGACCTGTGTTTCGATTAAGACCCACAAATTTTTAAAGTAAAAATGATAAAAAAAAAATATGGTTTTACCAGGTACGGTTCGGGTTTGGTTCATGTAGTTCTTATCGGGTCTGGGTATGATTTTTCATATAGTGGACTGGATTAGACCCGAGTCCAAATCCGATACCATACCTGAAAATTTGGTCCAAATCTGGTTTCACTTGAGTCTGAACCAAGCCCTACCCGTTGACACCTTTAGTCCTTTGTATAGAGGGCAACACAAGTATGATTCATGTACTGTTCTTGAATCTCTTCAACCAATATGGTGTGCCAAAACATAACACAAATAATGCCTTATTTTGTTACTTCCAATCTGCCAAATATCCCCTTACATATTTTTTAGCTTTTTTTCCATCACCATTTTTATGCCCTTATTGGCAATTTCTTGGGACGTAGAACCTCATTCAAGTTTGTAACATGCTATTGCATTTTGTCATTGATTGCACACTTTTATGTATTTTTAATACATTTTTTTACCCATGTGTTGCTTGATAAAATTGCTAGAAATGTGAATATGTTTAATTTCTCACAAAAATTTTAACTATTGTTTAATCTATTTTTTATTATCGTCAGTTGGTCACGTAGCTAGTGTGCTCTACGATAATGATACCTTAGACTTGAGAATCCAGAAGCTCATGCCTCGCTTTCCCAATCAGGAATGTCATAGGATTTACCGGTTGACAAAAGAGGCCTGCGTAAAGTTCTAAAAATAACACGCGGCAATGTTTTTTCCTAAAGGCTTATTTCTAAAACTCAAATACAATGCAAAAATCATTTTCCAAGCACCGCTCCCCAATTGCCTACACGGTCCAATATGAGATGAACGGCAGCCCAGAGTCCTCCTTCACCTACCCGTGCAATCAGGTGGAAACGGGAAAGCTTTTACCGACACGCCTCGTCTCTCGCTTATCATCATTTTCCGCTCCTTCTTCCTCGTCGCAACCCTCTCTTTCTCTCCTGCGATTTTCTCCAGAAACCCTAGAAAACCCTCCGATTCCGCTGAAATCGAAACCATAGAATCACGATTCCATACTCGTTTCCTAGCGCGTGGATGATCGATTCTCTCCTGGGAGGTCGCCATGGGAGCAAGCAGGAAGCTGCAGGGGGAGATCGACAGAGTATTGAAGAAGGTTCAGGAAGGGGTCGAGGTCTTCGACAGCATATGGAACAAGGTCGATCTCCGCTTCCTTTGAGCTGAGATTCTCGCGATCTTCTCCCTCGTTTTTTTTTTTTTCTGTTCCGTTTTTTCTGTTTCCGGCTTCGCGAGCTCGTCGGTGCTTCGATCCGCAGGTGTACGATACCGACAATGCCAACCAGAAGGAGAAATTCGAGGCGGATCTGAAGAAGGAGATCAAGAAGCTGCAGAGGTACAGGGATCAGATCAAGACCTGGATTCAGTCTAGTGAAATCAAGGACAAAAAGGTTGTGTTTTTCATTCCTTTTCTTTTAACCGATTTTGTAAGATTTTTATTTGTTTGTTGTGCTTTACTCTTAGCTTCCTTTCAGGGACACTTGTGCGGAATTGCTCTGCCTATAGCTAGCACTTCAGCTCTCTCTTTTCGTTTGTAGAGAAACTATATAATTTCTTTGTTTTTAGTCCTTTTGCATTCGATTGAATAAGAATGACTTGATTAAAAAAATGGAATTTTGCAATGTAATAAATGGGTCTGGTTTGAATGCGCAAATTCACAAACAAGATGGGTTAATGCTGTACAATGATGAACGTGCCTTAGGCTTGTCGAATGTGCACAAAAAATATAATTTTTACGGCTGCAAACAACACTTGAATTTGGAGGGAAATTTTTTGGCGATGATAACAGATGCATAGAGAGTCGCTTCATTGCTGGACAATCAGGAAATTTCAAAACGAGTGATAATTCTGACGATCGAAATTCACATTCACTATTTTAGAGTTCAGAAGATATCGTGACGAGGAAAAGATAAACAAAGATGAGTTGATAAGATGGAGATTGTGTGTTCTTGTTTTAAAATCTGGTATTAGAATTATGTGAAGCTAGTATTAGGCAATGTTTTATGAGTCATATTGTATATGCTACGGTACAACCAACAGCTCATTGTAGGATTAAGAGATGGGGTACATCTCCTGAATTGACAATATGGGCAATACTTGTTGGTCGGTATCATATGTTACGGACCCATATCAACTTTTTGTAATGTAAACCGTGATCCAAGTTATCCATAAAATCAGAATTCTTTTTCGTTTTTCTCCACAAATGAATTTCTATGGGATCACCTATAGCCTTCTGTAAACTGGATAAAATAAAAGAAACAAGAAAAAGCTAACTTCACTATTTTAGAGCCCATCTGTAAACTGCGAAGGTTAGTACTCTATCTTATCAGCTTTAGTTTTTTTTTTTTTTGTCTTTATAGAAGTGTAATCAAATAATTTTTATCGCACAATGATAATGTGGATTCATCATACGATCTTTTTTTAAAAAAATTGTTTGGTTTGTTATGTATGATATGGTATTAGAAATCTGTATCTTAGGCCCTTCTGGTACATGTTAATATTGTCACGATACTCTTCTACAACATTGTTATTAAGCATCTTATCTGTCATAAGCCTTCTTGAGACAATTCTCAATTTTCTGTATGGGAAAAAATGCGAGAGAAACTGCCATGTTGCATGGTATGTAACTGCTTATTTTCTTTAGTTTAGATCTGGCAATAATGTTCCCGACATGAAACTATTTGGAGTTTAATAACCTTAAAGAGAAAGCTGGCATCTTTATGCTCAGACCCCTATGAGATGACTCCTGAGAGCTAAGAACTGGGTTGTAGAGAAAGCCTGCTGATGGGAATGGTCTTCATGATTGTAATAGGATGCAGACACAATTTATCTGATACCACGTAAAAATGATACATTTAAACATTTTCTCCTGAACTAGGATGAGATACAGAGTAGTATATGTGGATGACATCCTATGGTGCTGGTGTTGGGATTGCCCTGCTGTTGATTTGGTTGCTTCTTATTTTCTCATTCTACATTTTTACCTTGGATGGGATGGAACCCTCACACTTGATCATTTTTCTCTTCAGTTTTGAAACATTTAGTTTCATTCTCCTTGTCAAGCAATGCCGTATTATTTGTTTGAAAGTGGATGAAGCCCATGAGCATCTTGATGCAATTGTGCTTCAGACCTGCACCAAGACATTGCTAGTGTGTTACCAATGGGCAGGAAGAGGTGACTACAAGTAGGGGTTAAAATAGATTGGATAAGGCTGGATCATAGTATGTCCGAATTGAAATTGAATATTGGGTAATAAGTCTGAATCTATGTCACAGGGATTCAGCCAGCAGGGTGTCGCACCCTCGTCGACGCGACTCAGGTGTGGTTGTGGCACCCGGTGCGGTCAAGCAGACCATGGGTGCGGTCAACGCACCCAGGGTCATAAATGTCCAACCATGGACCTGAAAAAAATGATGAAAGGGGCTGGGCGAGGATTAGGGCAAAAAATTAACTGTGTTTTTTATTTCATTAGTGTTACTGTTAACTGTTAAAAATTATATATACCCCCCCCCCCCCCCCTCCCCCCAAGCTTTTTTAAAGTGCACCTTCGCCGCACCCGCACCTATGTGACATAGGTCTGAATCTGAATCCACGTTCTGGTGTAACAGAGTTGAATATGCCTACAAATTTAAATGTTAATACTGAATCTGGAAAAAGAAGGGATTGAAAACAAGGATTTACACATAAAAAGTGCAAAGTTGGATTTGATCCCATTCTGAATGTGGATCATGTAGAAAGTACAGATCCAAACTTGAACCCAAATCTGTAGAAAAATCCTATAATGTAAGTCCGATTTGGCTCTGATTATGCATTTGGATCTTGCATTAACATCCATATCCAAGAATAATGCATCTGATTCAGATCTGAGGTCAGACACGATCTGATGCATTTGTGCTCTAGTTGCATGTAACTTGTGGTATTGTTGGAACTGTGGTCCCTGTAGCTGGAAGGTTAACGATCGCAGTTTGGAGATGATGGCTGCTTTCATCTTGTTGGTTGATGTTCCCATGTTTGAATATTGATGACCTTTTTGCTTTTAGCTAGCTGTATGGTTGGGAAAGAGTTGAATATTTTCAAAACAGGTTTACGACATCATGAGATGTACACAGTCTAATACTAGCTTGCAAAATCTTTATTCTTGTTGTTCTTGCAACTCACTTAGTTATATGTGATTATGCTCAGTAATTTGCTAGGTGGAATGAAATTAAAGAGGATTCAGTGATTACTCTTCACTACAATGATTCACATGAGTGAAATGCAATGT